>NC_090922.1:363310489-363638162 GCF_040938575.1 Ambystoma mexicanum
TAGTACGCCAGAGTATCCAGTACGAGGTTAGCACAAGTACACAATTATCAACCACAGCAAAGGTGTAGGTCGTACACTACGTCAGTGTATTATCTGCCGTTATGGAACATAAGTTAGAATATTATCATACACATAAACATATACAACATGCACATTTTCAGGCAAAGGGCTTAAACGCGTGTTCTCGGGAGACAGCTGGGATATAGAGTGTACAGTGCTTCGGTGTCTTAAGATGTCTCAAAGTGTAGACAAAATGTGTATTTTGAAAAGCGCATATGTGTCTTGGCATGTGGTCATGATGTATGTGCTGGATTTAATCATGTATTCCCACTTTTGGGCAGGAGATGTGTTCATAAATGTATGGATATACCATTGTGTGTGGGCAGGCATGTTTTAAAGCACAGGAATGCTGCATTTGATATGAACATATGCATGTGGATGTGCTGTGTGACATAGAGATCAGGTGCTTGTCACAAGGTGTTTGATTCAATAACGTGTGACTTTATTTAGACGAATACAAGCAACTGCTTTCAATATATTTTTGTAAACGTCCAGATCCAACTCTTCAAGGGGGGGGGGTGGGTCGTACGTATCAATTACTCAAGTAACATGTTGATGTCACTGATGACAAGGTGGGTGATATCGGAGGTGAGGACGTCATTGCACGCGGCACTGCTTGCATAAATTAATATGGAAGCAGGCGCAGTGTGAAGAAAAGTCTCAGGTCAAATTCAACAAAAGGTGGCTGCAATGGACATGATAGAGGTGTAGTTGTGTTATATAATAAGGGGGATTTTTAGTAATATGTGAACAGTAGTGAAGCCATTTTAGTTGTAGGCCCACATTAAAGAAGCATTTCTGGCAGACAGCTCATAAGAAAAGAGCTGCATGCCCTTGTGTGACAAACAGAATGTATTTTCTGAACATTCAGCAGAAACATGTTACATGGCTGGAGGTTCCCAGGAGAATGCAGCACAGCGTAGTTATTCTAAAAGATACTTCCGAGGCAAATGAGCTAGGCACCCTGGTGCACCCGGAGAATTGGCTGAGTAAAAGAAATTAAATATCGTTAATTAAACTACAGCCTTGGTGTGGTCAGACTACACTTGGCAACAAGGCATGAGAAGGGAGCTGGGGGGCCAGAGCATTGGGGTTAGGGCTCCGTAGCGTGGGACGGGGAGCAAATCAGCAGACAGAGTGTTTGGTTTCCCTAGGGTGCAACAGTGTACAATGTCCTTGCTGATGTACGCAGGGGACACCATTGGTTCGACTCAGTGTGAATGTCTCACCTCATCTCAAGCTATTTTGTATATTTGATAGTGCCAACCAATGGAAAATTAGTATTTTTTCAACTGATCAACACAATCACATAATTGAGGGGTGGTGTGGGAAAGGATGTGACATCACGAGGGGTGTTAGTTTAATTATGGTCAAAAGTTTTAGCAACCAATCAGGATCATTCAACATATATTTGGATGTAGGGGATAGAAGTAGTCCCAAAAATCAGCTCTTGTGATCGTTCCTAAAAATGTAACTAATATTTTGTATGATCATTTTACAAATCGTGTATAAAAAGTGTAGCCGCAGTGAGCGGTATTGACAGCTCACTTCATTCATTTCAGTTCCATGGGGCTGTCTGAACCATGCATCCCTGCTGTTAGTGTCCAATAAATGTGTGTTACTTCTTTCTTGCTTGAAGTACGCTCCTTTTTTGCATTACTTTTTCTTCCTTTGGATTTCTTTTGATGGAGGTCCCCTGGTACATTGTGGAGGCACCAGCGAGATCCTCAGTTCTCTCGGTGAGCTGAGGGTATTCTGGCTGCACTCCTGGGAGCAGGGCGCAGGTGGGCTGAGACCAGTTTGAAGTGCACTAACGAGGAGGCCCAACAGATGCCAAGTTCTCAAAGGTCTGCCTGGTACCGAGAGCCACTCAAGCTCAGGTGGAGGTGCAGGCTGTGAAGGGAAGACTCAGCTCTGAGATGTCTCGAGGATCTCTAGAGCACATGGGTGTATCCTTGCATGAATGTGCAGCGCCGTCCATGCATGCATGCAGCTGTTTTCTACGGTGTATGGGATGCATCCTACAGGGGGAGGACGATCGGTCATAGTAGTCATAGATATTAGCTCCACCCCCCTGATAAGGAGAGGGTGTCTGGCAGACACCTCTGTAGTAGAGTGGTTCATAGTGTAGGTGATTGTATAGTTGAGTCATTCTTTATGGGAATTGAGAGAAGGTAAGTGCTGGTTTATTGATGTATTGGTGTGGAGCATGCACGGTAGGTTCAAAATATTGTGGTATATTGTGTTGGCCGAGGTGGAAGGACTGGCACAAGAGAGTTGCTGTAAAAAGTAGTGCTTAGTGAATTGGTGAAGTAACTTAGTAGCTGAAGGAGGAGGAGGGGCCAGTCAATTGTATATTAACAATAGAGTTGCAGGTAGTCAGATTTGTGTGGGCCTGTGGAGAAGGACGTTAAGTGTGATAAAGAATGTGTGGGTGGGTCTGTGAAGATGGCAAGTGAGTTTGATAAGGTTGGGTGGGCATGCCTGTGAAGAAAGCCATTGAATGTATTTTGGAGTGATTGATATGAATGGAAACTGTGAGTGTATGAGGGGAAGGGAGTGTTGAGTGTGTGTATTCTATATGGGTTGTTAAAAATGTAGGATTTGTGTAAGTAAAAAATTGTGACTGGGTTTTTATATATACAAAATTGGGAGGGGAAGCTAAATTGCATGAGGGTAAGCGGAGGGAACTCTTGACTATGGTAAGTGAGTCGGAGTGAACCATTGGTTGCAGGATGAAATGTAATGTACTGTAAAACACTTTTTTAAGCGCGAGAACCAAGGCCAAAAGGCAACTGGATGCCAGCCACCAGGCAAGAGTGAATGATCAGCCCCATACCCTTCTTAAAACAAAAATGTCTTAAGGGCTTTACGAAAGCTTAAATGATCCAGAATCTCTCTCTGAAAAGCCGGAAGGACATTCCATAGGGTGGGGGCCACCACCAAAAAGAATGGCACCCAGCTTGCGCCTTACAGAAACGGGGTACTTCCAGCAGGTAGGGAGAGGCTGAACGTAGCAAATGTCTAATGAGATAGTTGGTCAGCTTGGCTTGCAAAAAAGAGAGCCCACCATGAAAAAGGCACGATGTGTGATGAAGAGCATCTTAAATTTAATACGGCTTTTGACAGGAAGCCAATGAAGTCTGGCCAGCAGCCCGAGGTGGAGACCTATTAGGAGCGCTGAGCTCCAGACGAGGCACAGAATTCTGCAGGATTTGAATCAGGTGGACCAGGAATTCAGGCTTTCCCAGGTAGATGCCATTACAAAAGTCCAGTCCGCCCATGATGGAGGCTGTGCCTACCGGCAGTTGTTTTTCATGTGAAAGGGACCTTTATATTTCCACTGCCTTTGTGAACTAAAATGCTGCTTTTCATTTGGTAATGACAGGTAGGCCTTGTTCACATGGCTCTTGAGTTCAATTGGTTTGGGGACCTTTGATTACAGCCCACATGCCCACCCCCCCTGTTCTTCCAAGATTCTTTTGTGGGTCACAGCAGTGCAGAGTGGGGTTTTCATCTGGCCTCTTTTCTTTTTCTTGTATACTTTTCTTTTGGTTGGAGCCCGTCCGGCTCAACTTCTTTCTTTAGGAATGGGCACTCCAGTCTCTCCTTCTGTCTCTGGGTTGGGGTGAAGCACAGCACCCCCTTTCTTCTTTTCCTTTCAGGTTCCTCAAGGTCCATTCCAGACTCATTTCTTGCCTCCAGCCTGCAAGTTAATGGATTATTTAACAAAAAGAAAGAAAAAGAGATTTAGTACTTATTACACACCACATTTCCCCAGAAGATGGACATTGCGTTCAGGAGAACATATGTTCATAGACTTCAATTTCAAGATTTCTGTTCAAAAGATGACAACATTACATAGAAGTTGACACAATATTTGAGAATATGACTTGAACACGTTTTAAAAAAATAATATTTCCACAGTATATTAATTAAAATACTCATCTGTTATAATTGTCTATCTGGGGTTTTCACTCCTTGGATGGTTCCTCTGCTCAACTTTCATTTGTCTCCACAATCATTCGTGAAGCATGTCTGGGATGACAGGTTTTCGACTGATTGATGTGGACCCATTTGTCTTCTGTCTGTTCTCTTTTTGGGATGCAGATCTTGTTGGCAACAGCTGATATTATATCTACAATTTCAAAGGAACCACACCAAGGTAGAAGAGATTTCGCTGATTTCTATGAAAATTGCACAGGTAAACCTTGTCACCTACTTCATATTCTTTCATTGGTGGTCTTTAGATCATAATAGGTCTTCATTCCTTCAGCCGACTTTTCTAAGTTGTGCTGAGCATAAGCAAAAGTGTGCTGGAGGTTCTTCCTTAAATCTGAATGTACTCATGAGTAGTAGACACATTTATCAAGGTCTGGTCCTGAATTCTGTAGAGCAGATGCTGGGGTAACACCATTTTACATCTGGTCATGAGCTCAAATGGCGATATCTTTGTTGCAGAAGATGGTGTAGAACCTAATAGTCATCAGGACAAGCAGTATCGAATGTCCAAAATGGGTTAAGAGTCTGCCACAAACTTCTTTAAGATACTCACAATTGTCTTATTGTATCTCTATCCCGCCACAGCGGTAGACAATGTGGAGTTTTCTTTTTACCCCTAGAATCTCCAACATCTTCACCATCACCTCACTGGTAAATTCCTTCCTCAATGCGACTCAG
The DNA here is from genome assembly GCF_040938575.1 of Ambystoma mexicanum. Classification (NCBI taxonomy): domain Eukaryota; kingdom Metazoa; phylum Chordata; class Amphibia; order Caudata; family Ambystomatidae; genus Ambystoma; species Ambystoma mexicanum. The sequence goes on from NC_090922.1 coordinate 363,315,230, forward strand.
TTCTTTGCGGTAGGCCAAAACGAGTGAAGATGTGATTGATCATTAGTGCAGCAGCTATCGCTGCCTTACAATTCATGGCTGGAAGACATTCTACCCACTTTGTGAACAAGCATGTCGCAGTCAACATGTAATTTTTTGCCCTAGAGGAGCGAATCAATGGCCTGATGAAATCGACTTGTAAATCTGACCAAGGCCGTGTCATTACCTTTTTTTGTAGGGGAGATCTGTGTGTGAGTGAACTGGATTGAAATTGAGCATACATAAGACACCTCTCTAGGTAAGTATCAAGTTACTGCCCCATGTGTGGCCAGTAGGCAACCTCATGCATGATTTCTAACGTTGTGTGAAACCCCCTATGACCAGCAGTGGCCACGTCATGTGCATGATTCAACATCAGGCTTCAAAATGAGGTAGGTACCACCCACTAGTCACAGCCAGATAGGGCTCTCCTTATAAACAAACCATCTTGGATCCGGAATATCTTGGAAAATGTCATCAACACCCAGAGATCCTCTTTACTGGTATAATCTGGCTTTGTTAGAGCAAAGGTCAGAGGGTCGTCAGTGTGTCAATAAAATTTCCCAATGATGGGTCCTCTTTCTCTGCAGTGATCAAATCTGCATCTGGGGTATCTTTACTCCACTGGGTAGCCAAAAGTTCCCTATTTGCATGCATTTATTACCTGGTGAAAGCAGCAATTTGGAACTCCACCAGCAGGGATTCTGTTTCTAGGAAATCCCCCTGTAGAGCTCTGGTTTAAGTCAGCTGATCAGCCAGGTCATTCCAAATCTTATCTGGCCCCTCTATTTTGGAATTACCTCTTATCTTCTTCTGATAGATGGTCATCCCATTGGAGGTCACCAGATCATCAATTGACTAGATCAGTTTGGCATGCTTGAGAAGTTTATTGTTGGCACAAAGCATGCCCCGATTCTTCCCGTTAATCACTTGCAGTATATAAATTCGGTACTTTCACTGGTTTTTGTTGTCGGGGGACAAGAATCAAATGTGGAAGAGGTAGTACACTACAAATCAAGAGGATACTGGTAAACCCTCCGTTACTGTAAAATAGCAACAAATGCTCACCCTTTCTGAATTACACAGCTGTCAGATTTTATTTAGGCTTCCAGATCAAAAGAGAGTGTAAAATAAAACTAGGTTCATGTCAAACATTCATATTTTATTTACAGAGACATATTTTGGTTCTTACACATTGAGCCACATTACAGGCATGGCCAATCAGACACACACACGCAACATTTACATCCATATTCATCTAGTGTGATTACACAATCCTGCTCCTGAAGCAGTTCTACAAAAAACAGCAATAATTAGTGACTTTGGGTTAGTAAATGGGTGATCGTATGTTGTTCTGTTCCTCTTGATTTGTCTTAATCAGAGTCAGTAACTATGACCAGTTCATTGAGTTGGTGGTGCACTGCAATGAGGATGGCTTGATGCGCGGCCATCAACTCTGCAAACGGACTACTTTGTGGTCCTTTATAATAACCTGCAGGCTAGTGAGTCCAAGAAGGCTTCTTAATCCTCACAAAGTAGTAGGGTCTTTTAATTTCAATAAGACTTCCACCTTCTTTCACTGGGGATTAAGACCCTCAGGGGTGATCTTGTGCCCTAAGAAGTTCACTCGGTTCTTACAGAACGGTGCCTTCTGAAAGGACAGTTTTGCTCCAGCTTTCTGCAACTGGGTTAGAACATAGCACATTTCTGCTATATGTCCCTCCGAAGTTGAGCTCTTCATCAAAAAACATCATCCACCTAGGCCATGTTTCCCTTTTCAGCCAAGTTGGGCATGGCCTTATGTAGAAAAGTGTTGAACTCATTTCAGGAGTTTAAGTAGCTAAAGGGGGTTTGAGTCCATGTGTATTGCTGCCACCGAAGGTAAAGGCCAGCTTGTATTGGTCTTCCCTACTCACATGTGCTGTCCAGTAGCCATTAGTCAAATGAATGACTGAGTACAATTTTGACCCTTGGATCTATGCCAGTCCTTGATCGATGTAGGGAAGTGGACATCTTGGCATGTGGACCCATTTGTTCAACTCCAGCAGGTCTAAACATAGTCTCTATTGGCCATTTGGTTTGAGTTTGTTTGTTTGTTTTAATATTTATAATGCGCGCCAGACCCAAGGGTATTGGGGCGCAGAGGCAGAAGAGGGTTGTTCAGCTTCGGTTACATTGCTGTAGGGTAGTATACAATATATACATAAGAGGCGAAGAGGGTTGTTCAGCTTTGGTTACATTGCTAAAAAGATAGCATGAAATAAGTAGGCAAATTACAACAAAAAGAGCGAATATATACAGTGTATAATGGAGGGGCGTGTCAATCAAACTGAGATTAATGAAGGGTTAGATTGTCTGGAGAATCTGGCAATGAGGTATTGTGGGGCAGCAAGGTGTAGGCATTTGTGTGTCAGGGAAGCTGTTTTGAGAAGAATGTTATCTTTGGTAGCAAGCCAGTTGTTAGCTCTTCTAGTATCGGAAATGTGGGATTTCTTGGGGATGCTTAGAGCTGCTCTTAGGGCATTATTTTGAAGAATCTGGATCTTATTGGTAATGTAATTATTGCTCCCCACATAAAGAGCATTACAATAGTCCAATTTGGACAAGACAAGGGCCCTTGCAATGGTGATGCAGTTTCTGGGTGAGAGAAAAGGCTGGGGTGCCGAGAATGAGGGGTTCCGTTTTGTCATCATTCAGGCATAGACCTGGATGATGAGGTACACTCTATTCACAAAGGCCAAATCCTTGTTGTAATCTCCCGTCAACGGGATGAGGATCTGTGTATCATCCGCATAGTTTGTGTAGGTGATACCCAGGCCATCTAGATCGTCAAAAAGAGGCTTTGTGAAGATGTTGTACAGAGTGGGCAAAACGCATGAGCCCTGGGGCACACTGCAAGTGATGGGTATGGGGTCAGCAGATGCTAATGGTGAGAAGACCTGCATTGTTCTATTATCAAGGAATGATTGAATCCAGCCTATTGCTTCTTGTGAGAAGTGGACTGCAGAGTCTAGGTGATTACAAAGAGTCTTAGGGTCGACCAGGTCGAAAGCCGCCGAGAGATCGAGTAGCAAAAGTAGTGCTGTCTTACCATTATCTCTCAAGGCGTCTATTTGTGCTTTCAGGTAAATAAGTGCGGTTTCCGTTCCATGTTGTGGTCTAAAACCTGACTGGTGCACTCCTAGGAGGTGGTTACATTCAAGGTAATGTTGGATCTGGAGGTACGCCACCTTGTCTAAGATTTTGAGCAGGAATGGAACCGTGGTAATGGGGCGATAATTGGTAGGTATTGAGGGGTCAAGTGTTTGTTTTTTAAGGAGGGGGAGGACCCATGATTGTTTCAGGTTTTGGGGGATAGTGCCTGTGGAGAATGAAACATTTATGAGTTTGGTGATAAATGGAGAGAGGTCGCATGCAGCATCTTTTATGATTTGTGCTGGGCACGGGTCACCTTCGCAGTTGGATGGTTTGAGGGTAAGGATGAATTTTTCAACTTCAAGGATGGAGACTTTCTTGAAGTGGAATTGGGGTTTGGGTATCGTGTGGTAGGAGGTGGGCAGGGTGGTTTGTGTGCTGTTGTGGAGATAATGTTAGGGTTAGGTGTTTGAAGGATGGTTTCTTTTTTATTATTGATCTTGACTTGGAGAGTCGATATTTTGCTAGATAGGGCATTCTGAATACTAGTGCACCAATTTTTATTTTTGAGGCACGTATCAGGGGCTTGGATAGGCGTTTCTATCTATTTGAGGATAGTGAATAATTCCTTGGTATTGGAATTGGCTTGAGTTATACGCTGGTTATATGATTCTTCTTTGGCCAAGATAATCTCTTTTTTGTAAAGTGAGGCCAGTTTGCTAAGGTTATTTTTATTGGTGTCAGAGGGCTCTGATCGCCAGATTCCTCAAGGGAGTTGTTGATCTGTGTAGGGTTGAGATCTGAGGGGTCTTTGAAGCCAAGGTTAATGTCTCCAAAGAGAAGGCAACGGGACGAGTTTTTAAGGTTGTCCGATAGGATATTGGTAAGATCTTCTTCGAAAGAGCCTAGAGGGCCTGGGGGTCGGTAAATGAGGTGAATAGATATGGTCTGGGTATCAGAGGTGGACAGCTTGGAAGTGAGGGATTCACAGGAGTCTACAGTTAGTGGAGTAGTGAGTCTCAGAGCTAAACTTGTTTTAGCAATTATGGCCAGGCCTCCCCCTCGGGAGGTGGTGCGGTCTTTTCTAAGAAGAGTGTAGTCCTTAGGGATGGCTAGCATGATCGCTGGGCCGGCTGCTGGATGCAGCCAAGATTCGGTGATGGCAAGGAAATCTAGGTTTTCCATGAGGAGGAGGTCGGCTATTTCAGTTGCGTGGGCCACCATGGAACGGGCCTTGTTTAACACTCCTTTTATGTTAGTCAGTGTGGACTCCAAGGGTGGTGCTTGGGTATTTCGGTGTTGCCTAAGGGATGTGTTGCAGTCTCGATAGATTAGACTATTGAGTTGGAGTGGGTGTTGCGTGTTTGTGAGACTGTGAGCAGGATTTTTGGAATGAGACTGCTGGCCTCTTAGGTTTCTAATGATATTGTTGTCATATGCAGATCTGGATAGTGGTTCATAGATTTTGGGAAGTCTGGCATGGAGTTTGAGGTTTCTTTGGATGAGACAACAAGGTCTAGTAGGCAGGGCATTAAGACAGTGGAGTTTGTTGTGGCTTGTTGCGTCTGTGTATATTGGAGACAGCATAATGAAGTCTAGTGACCTTATTAGGTGTAGGATGGTCCTCAGTAGGACAGTGTGTAACAGAGGCAGATACATAATTTATGTTTAGCGTGGCTAACTAGACAATAGTGTAACGGCAATAGGTAAGAGAAGGAGGCGCAGATGAGGGAGAGCGTGTATACCTAGATGCAGTGTAGATGCAGCAGGCATAGGGCAAGAGTCAATATGGGCATAACATATGCATAGGAGCTAGACTCAGAGTATGCGCAGTGGTTAGGAGTTGGGAGGGGCGCTGATGTATAGCTATCTGAGCTTGAAGTGGGCCAGAGGCAGTAATACCTAAATAGATTCAGAGTGAGCCCCAGTGCCTGGGTATCACAGGTGCAAGATGAACGCTGGGGCCTAGGTACATAGAGGATACAGTAGTTGTATAGGCATAAGCATAGAGTCTAGGTTCAGATAAGCATATCTTTTGGGATCTAAGTGGATATGGAGGTAAGTAACTAAGGGCAGGTTCACACCAGCGCGTGGATGTCTCTAAAAAAGGGTAGGTACCTAGCTGCAGTGGTGTTACCGTTGTTGCAGAGGTCATGAGGCTGAGGTCGGCAAATCCAATGAGGGTGGGTGTAAGGCTCACAAGTAAGTTATCGAGAAGGCAGTGTGGCGGGTACTAGTACGCCAGAGTATCCAGTACGAGGTTAGCACAAGTACACAATTATCAACCACAGCAAAGGTGTAGGTCGTACACTACGTCAGTGTATTATCTGCCGTTATGGAACATAAGTTAGAATATTATCATACACATAAACATATACAACATGCACATTTTCAGGCAAAGGGCTTAAACGCGTGTTCTCGGGAGACAGCTGTGGGCGCAATCATGGCAGGTCAAAGTGGGCATTTATGTTAATATCGGATAGATCAGGCAAGTCGAAGGATACATACGGACGTCTTGGTGAGCTGAGAGAAGGCACGGATCACAGTGATGGTAGATGTGAGAAGATATGGGCCGGAGTCACTTGTGTAACCGGGTGGCTGATAAGTTCGGGGGGTAGGTCGGTCAAGTGATCGCGGGACAATAGGGAAACAATTTACATTTGTAATAGGCTTGTTGAGCAGCTTAGTACTGAGGCATTATGGTAGCGTGATAATATAGTACGAGTCTTAGAGTTTAGGTGACTAGACTTATTACCTTGGATATTGATGTTCCAGAAGCTAAGCCAAGTTGGGCAGGGGTTCTGGCGGATTGGCGTGATTGGCTGTGACAGGCTCGGGACAGGCAAAAGCCTTTGAGGTTGTGCCTTGGTGGGCGTGCCGGCTTCTCGCCTGCCGGCGAATGGGGATGAAGTTAAAAGGATGGCTCCAGCCAATCCTATGAAGCCTTGTAGGGGCTGTGTATCAACACATATGCGGTGCAGGCGGCTCACTGATGCAGAGCGGCCATGTTGGAAGGCCAAACCTTGTGGATTAGTCGATGCGGGTGCCACTGGATCATGAGCAAAACAGTTTTAAAGGGCACAGATGCTCGTCGTGGCTAACGTTGATGGCTTCCTCTGAAATTACGGCTTGCAATAAAAGCAAATCTAGATATTTTCGGTTGTTAGCCTGTCAGGCTACTTGTACCACAATAAAGCCTAGGGGCTTACCGTGGTGGTGGGGGCCCATGCGAGGAGAGGACGCTGCTCCTGCTGTGGAGTTCCTGCTCCGTCCTATGCTGGAGGTATCCCCGGTACCGGGTTATTAAAGGTACTGTGGATCAGATAAATTATCCCACAGGATTTTACATTTTTAATAATCTCTGTAAGTGACTCCATGATCGCGAGAGGCAACCAGCATTTTTTCACAAATACTGGTGCTATCTCGGGTTCTCTGGGAATGATGGTTGAATGCATATCTGTGCATCCACATTCATATGAGTTGACTGAAACAATATCCTGGAAGTCCAGGAACGCCTGTTTCACCTTCTGTCTTAGCCCCTCAGTGTCACAGACATCAGCCAGATTGATCCAATCTTAGACCATCTGTTTGAAGCCTGGAAAGAGCTTGGGATGGACAATTTCAGTGGTGTCCTCTGGTTGGGTGGATTGGTCTCTTTCCATGGTGTCAACAGGAGGTTCCATGGATTTTAAGTGGCTTACCTTGATATTGAAGACCCCCACATCCTCCCTGATGCAGCAGGTCACCTCCTCCTCTCCATAAGGGCAGGAAGAGTACACCAAGAATTTCCCCCCAAGTTGGGTAAAGATCTTCTCTGGAGGAATACCGTAGTGGTTGAAACAGTTGTTTGGAATTGGACCAATAATTTAATTACCTAAATCAATAGAATAATGGTTGGCATCAACCACCATTCCAATAAAGGTGTCTGCACCCAAGGGTATACTTTAAGGGTCGTTGCTATCCAACAATATTCAAATGGTGTCATGTTCTAGGTTGACTAGGGGTATTGGATGTAAATAGAAACCTTTTTGTTGAAGATGATAATTAGAATGTATATAGGCGTCCTTATGTTTGAGGTTCTGTCCTCGCTCAGTTTTGATGGCAATTGTGAATTGTCACACCTGTCCTTTACTTTACTTTATATTATTTGTAGGGTGCGACTAACTGGCCCGGGGGAATACAGGCACCAAAACCTATAGAGGACGGAGATCAAATTATCTAACAATGGACACAGTTTCTCTATTTAAATAGGTGTGTTTTGAGTTTGTTCTTAAAAATCTCCAATGTGGGGCAGTTCTTAAGGCCATGGGGAGAGTGTTCCATTTAGTCGGGCTGCAGCCCAAAAAGCACCCCTTTTGACTTACTCCAAGGAGGTTTTTGGTATGTGCAGCTTTTTGCCATTATTTGACAGCAAGGTACAAGGAACGTGTTTAGTTTTGAGTCTATTGGAAATATATGCTCGGAAGAGACCTATAAGCGATTTATAATTAATGGCAAGTAGTCTGAAATCAATTCTCTCTGCAATCGGCAACCAATGTAGTTTTCTTCTTATCACTAACACGTGTGCAAACTTTCATAAGCCCATAATTGCTGTAATGATGCTGTTCTGCACCACTTGGAGTTTTACTAGCACATTTTTTCAAATTCCAATGAGGACGGAGCTGTAGTAGTCAATTTTAGCAGAGATGATAGCTCTGGAAATGGTTTCACATCCCTTTTGGGATAGGAATGGACAAATGTGTGTGAACAGCCTGATATAATGGGCTGATGCTGACACCAGTGCATTGACATGATCAGCCATACTCAGTGTCTGATCGAATGTTACCCCTAAGATTTTTATTTTATCCTTTGTCGGAATATCACAATCCGCAATGTGGAAAGATTTATACTCTGTCGTGAGCTTAGCTAGTCTGGGTCTAGATCCAATTAGCATAAGTTCTGTTTTACCATGGTTCAGAGCCATGCCATTCCTATCCATCCAGTCGTGAATAAGATTGATAATCTCACAGACTACCTTGGCATCCTTTTCATAATAGCCCATAAGTGGAATGATGCACTGCAAGTCATCTGCATAATTTGAGAAACAGATCGCTTTTTCCTCTAGCGCATGGTCCTCAACCCCAGAAAGGACTGCATCCAGTACGTTGCTAATACACTCAAATTAGCTAATTTCTGTAGTCTGTGCAGCAGGAGTGGGTGGTCTATTAAATTGAATGCAGTATGTAGGTCCAGGGACATCAATAACATTGTTGTGCCCTCATTGATATTGGTTAACATGTTCGATTTTAGTTCTAGCAGGGCTGATTCCGTGCAAAAGCCTGGCCGAAACCCTGATTGTTCCTCATTCAAGATCGGATGATCTTTGATGTGCCGTAAATGTTGATCATATGCGATTCTGTCCATGATCTTTAAAATGAATGGTGAGTTGGAAATGGGTCTGTAATTAGTTGCATTTTTGGGATCCAAGTTATATTTCTTCAACAGTGGAGTGACCCAAGAACCCTTCAATCTTGTGGTGACCTTACCCGCCTTGAATGAGGCCTTCACAATCCTCATTATCGAACTAATGAGGAGCTCCTTGCATGCCTTATTGGCCATGGCTGGTAACTGGTCTCCTTTGTAAACAGAGGGCTTCAGTTTGGCCAGAGTGATACGCAGATCGTCTTCTGATATACTCCTAAAGTGAAACTTAGTTTTGACGGGCTGGGTGCTAAATGGTTGTTCTTGGACCGCCTTATGAGGGTCTATGAATCGTGTGTTTGTGATTTGATCTATGCCATTTTTTATTTTTGTACTTTTAGCAATCATAGCTTCTTGTATTTGCTTACACCACTCCTGATCTTTAACAATGGATTCCTGATAGTTAATATCAGGCTTTTCCAATTCCCTGAGAATAGCTTATATTTCCTTAGAGTCATGTTGGGCAGTTTGGATACGTGCTTCATACAAGTCCTTTTTGGCTTTTATAACTGCTAATTTTAAACTATTAGGCACATCCAAATAGGTAAGTCTGCCCTCTTCTTTGTTTGCGATTTTCCATTTGTAGAATGTTTTCCTCTTTTCTACTCTTAGTTTTTTAACTACTCAGAGAATTAGATATTTTTGACATGATTACTGACTTTCCTATTTTTTATAGGGGCTATTTCATCAATTGCTTTGGCTAGGGTATTCAAAAGGGAATCAGTCAATCCATCCACGTTCTTGGGAGGAAGTGTTTCTTGTTGATCTAAAGGTGCAATCCAATCCCTCAAGGAATTTTGGCTCACCCTCTTCAAATTTATTAACTTGACCCACTTTTGATTGGGCGAGGTCGGTTTCTTCAGGGATATGCTATCAACCTCAAGTTCTATAAAAGTGCGGTCCAACCAAGGGCTCAATGAAATATCGGGCCGTTGATCTTTAGATTGGCTGCAAAGACCCAATCCAGTATGTGGTCCTTAGCTACTGGGTCTTTGGGATCATTCATCCAAAGTTAAAATCACTCATAATTAGCCATTTTGCCCTTTCTTTAAATTGGGAAAAGACAAGATTATTCAGTTGGATTATAAAGTCTGGCATGATGTTGGGGGAACGGTAGATCAGTAATACATTCACTGTCATAGATGCGTCCATTCTAATTTTTAAACACTATGACTCACACTCATCAGGGCCTTGGATGTCATATTTCCAAATCTCCAGGGAGTTTTTATAAATAATTGCCACTCCGCCCCCGGCCTGATTCACCCTATTGGCAAATAAAACTTTGTAGCCATTGGAGACCGCAAGTGCCAGTATTGGGCCTGAAGCCTCATGTAGCCACATTTCGGTTACATCGTAGATATCTAGATCTTTCTCCAATATATAGTCTGCTATTTCTACTGAATGCTTCACCATAGATCTGGTGTTAAGTTAGAGGAGTCAGAGGGACTTACAATCATCCATTTTAATATCATAAACCTTCCTAGCATCATTCAATTGGCAATTTTCGGCTTTATCATTAACCTGCATGGGGTTCAAATCCGAGGTCGGGGGCAAAACTACCTGAGTTTCTTCCAGATCTCATACAATGAGAAGAGGTTTATTAACTTCAGTAAGCAAGAAGGCTTCCTTTATGGCCAGCCCTTCTAGCAACCCTCTAGGATGTCTCCACCCCAAAGTCAGACATTTTGTTAAGAAATTTCATTAAATGTTTCCTTAGTGCATACAGTTACCATTTTACTGGAGACCAGAACAGTTTTGTTCATGTCAGATATGGTTCTAGCAGCGGTTATGGCTGCTAATACTTCAGCGATGCCCATTGTGCGTAGCAGCAAAGATTACTAGCTCTTCCTCTTCCGGCCTTCATGGACCACCACATACCGCTTGGTGGTCTTGCTCTGGCACTCTCACATCTGGTATGCAACCTCTTCCTGGGATGGTAACCTCTTCTCGCATTTTAACTTCAACCGCATAAGGCAGCAAATGAGCTGACCGGAATGCTTTTCCATTATTGTCAAAACCCATGGGGTTAGCCCCCAGTCGTGACCAAGCTTTATTACTAATTAGGTGCACATTTAAATTGATCAGAAATCGGTTGAGAATGTCACGACCTAAATAAAAGGAAAAAGGGATATCTCTGATGAACCAACAATTATGTTCAATGCTTTTGTCACCAATGGACATTTTTAACATCCACCTGCTGGGCAGGAGATATTTGGAATTTGGGATTTCCAGACATACTTCCCATTTATCAATCAATTTAAATGTGGAATGGTCTGATCTTTTGGGAGTTTCCTGAATAATTCTTCGCTGAAGAAGCTGCTTCCATCATTTATGCATACTCTGGCGAGCACCAGATCCTCCCTCTCATTTAACTGAATGGGGAAAAACAACGGTTCGCCATTTTCTTGAATGTCAGTCAGATTTTGAGCGGGTTCTTCCTTGTCTGGTTTCACAGAAATCAATGTTTCTTCTGATTTTGGACTGGTGTAAAATGTTAGGGGGGTTCCCTTCCAGTGTGGATTGCCACTTAAAAGTGGAAGGAAGATTGATTTTCAAAAATAGAGAAAGGTTCCCATCACTAGTTTGTTCTCCAACAGAGATGACAGTTATGTCTGCCACTTGGTTATTCTTGAAATGGAATTCTAGATTCTTAGAACTTTGATCAATTAAATGAGCTGTACCATTCATGCTTACATAACTGGTACACATTTTGAATGTTATAGGCCGGTTAGTCTGAGTCCAAAGGACCTTGTTTGCACAGTCGATCAGAGGTAATAACCTCCTCAGGAGATCGTTCCCAAGTAAATAAGGTGTGCCCTGTGGAGTCACGACAATCACCTGATTTTTAACTGGATGTCACCCAATTTTCACTTCCAGATCCGCAGTCCCTTCGATGGAAATGTCATTCCTGTTGAAACTTTGGAGTTGTCTGGGAAGTGGTGTGAAGGTACTTTGGTGCCCTCCACCTCCTGAGCTTAGTTGGTCAAAGGCCTATTTGGAAAGGAGGGTGGCTTGGGATCCAGTATTCACTAGAGCTGATAATTGACACTGACCCTGTACATCGACCAGTGCATAAAATCAGCCTTCTGTCTCCTCCAGGGGTGCAAAGAAAGCGTGAGTTATTTGACAGCCTGGTTGTCATTTTCATCTTTGGCAATTGTCTGTGTCGGAGTTGGGGAATCTGTAAAGAAAACTTTGTGACTTGCAATGGGAGTTGTTGGGGAAACCTCCTTTTTTACTTGGCTCCTTCGCTTTCCACATTTACCTGGCGACAGTTCTCAGAACCTGTTTGGGGAAAGGACACCCCCTCAGTTTAATTTCTGTCTGTATCTCCTTTTTGGGGTTGAAAAGTTTCTTGCTACGGGCCAGTCTCCATACTTAGCTTGTCCCACTCAGGGTCTTTTGGGACCTATTTTTCTTTGGGAGGGGTACCCCTGTTTTTGAAAGAGAATGTCTGGTTCCCTTGGTGTTGGGGAATCCTGGAAAGTAGGGTTAGGTTGATGGTTGGACTGAGCCCTCAGCATGCACCCCAGATCATCGGTCAGTTGTGGGACCTGTCACTCCATCTACGAGACCTTGTCTGGGTGGTAGGGAGGTCTTGAGTAATACCTCTGCTGCTCCTCAAAAGGGTAACTGTCCCTTCTCCCAGAGTAGCTCGGGTACTGGAAATTTCCCCCATCATTTTTCAACCTGAATCTCCTTCCGCTGGGTTCAGGGGTCTAATGCCCTGGAACCAGGGAGAAAGAGGAGGATTATTTTGGAAGTTCTGGTTTGGGGGCTATCTGGGTAAGAGGTTCAGACTGGGAGATGGAATGCTACTTCTCTCCTGAGGGAAGTTTGGAGGGAAGTGTCCCGAGGCAGTACTTACCTAATTGATCCCCCCTTGGCCCAGGGGAGTGTATACATACCCCAGGATGGGTTTGGCACCTTGTACTTAGGGTTTATATAGGTGGCAGGGTGATAGGGATAATTTCTCTGGGTCCCTGCCTGCCTACCATTCGATTGGGCAGGATTGGGGTGTCCCTTCTGCCTTCCATTTGGCTTGTTGGCAGGAGGGTTACTTTTAGGCCCCCGTGACCAGATCCAATGGAGGCGTCGTTTTCACCTCCACCACCGTTGCAGCAGAAGATATAGTAGAGGGTTTAGGTGTTTGGGGCTGTTTTTCGTCTAAGTGGGCTTCTGGACCTCATAGATCCTGGTGGCCTGTAAAATCAGCCAATTCAGGGTCCTGTGCTCATGAACATCATTCATGAGCGGAGTCATGATGTATTTGGGGAGTGCAATGAAGAAGGTGGTTACAAACTCCTTACTATTGATGTTCATGCATCTGTGCAAATGCTCATTTTAAACCCTGCACAAACTCCCTTTGTGCCTGGTCTTCCCCACATTGCAAGTTATATGTTGCCTTTTGTGCCTCTTGTGTGTTCCGGTGGGTGGAAATATTGTTCAATATGGCCGCCCTATAGGTGGACCATTTGAAGCGATCCTGATCCTCCAGCCCTGCAAAGAAGCTGGAGTATTCAGGGGAGAATGTCCACCTGACCAACTCAATACAATTTACATCATTTTTTATTCCAAATGATGTCATCATTTGTTCATAAAGCTCTAAGTGCTCCCATACTGAATATTTTGCATTCTTGTGGTAGGGAGTCATGAAGCTCCTTATGGCCTTCATCTGTCGAATTAGGTCCTTAACAAGACCCTTCTTCTTTTTGGCAGCCTTAATTTTCCTCTACACCTGAGTCCACTCACGTTCTGACTCAGAGCTGCTCCTATTTGTAGTCCATTCCCTGTCCTATGTGCACTCCTGAACTCTGTGAGATTGGGAATGCCTGCTGGAGTCACAGGTTCTGGACTCCTCTTGCCTATGGCACTATGAACTCTCAGGGTCATTTCCCCTGCAGTCTGCTTTTTGTACAGATGTGCATCCATTCACTTCATCTCTCCTTCCAGGTAGGCTGGGGAAATCCTCCCATTCCCCTGAATCTGCATAGATTTTCAGAATGCTCTTCCTAGGCTGAAGGTTTGGATTTGCTCTTTCTACCATGCGGACTAAGTGGTCCCTCTGTAAATTCATTTTCTGCCAGTCCACTCCCAGATTTTCTCATCATAGGAGTCTTCATGCTCAGAAGTACTCCCAGTGGATATACCAGGACACACTGCTCTGGCCACCTTCCCTTCTGCTTGGTAAATATGAATATTCATCAATATCTAATAAGGACTGGCCTTCTGGCTTAGTTGGGCTAGGCCTGGGTGAGTTCTGATGCCTTATGTTTCCCTGTTCTTAGTAAGGGGTGTGTATGAGGTCAGTTTCTGTTGAGATATATGAAGTTGTGTCTAACTGGTATGAGGTTCCTGGTAGAGAGTGCATCTGTCATGCGTCTGGCTTCGCAGCATATTTCGAATTGCTGGCGGCTGGGGTGCCATTAGCGTTCCGGCACGCCGCTAACCCTGACGCGTGTTAGCGGTCTAGTTGTTGGACCGCACAGCCGCCGGGAAGTTTTAACTTCCTGCTTCCCCCGACGGCTTGTGCATTGCAACCGCTGCTTTCTCCTTTCGGCAGGTGAATACGTTGCAGTTTTCTGTTTCGGTGCACCCGCAGCACCTCCTGTCCTTCTGCGCTCTGCTCCTCCTGCTCCCGTGCCTCCATTCTTTCTGGCGAGCCTTCCGGCGGTCAGTGTTTACTCCTTCCTTTCCCTCTTTCTACCTTTCCTCCAGCCTTCCTTTCCTACTCCTTGCCTCCAGCAGCTTTGGCTCTTCTGTTGTTCCCATTTTCTGGCAGCCCTGCGGAGTGTGCCTTCTTTAATTTCCTGACAACTCCGGCAGTGTCTAGGAAGCGCTCATTTGCTCAGTGCTTAGTGCTTTTCCACAGTCTTAATCTCTGGTTGCCACCAAGTTGTGTACACCCACGCTCTCGCTCAGGATTATTCCGGCATTCACATCCTCGATGGATCACACTAGGTTTTATTTAAGCTTTCCGGCTTTTTTCTTCTAACTGGGTTTGTTCCAAGAGCAGGGCCAGTGGGCTGTTGTTGCCTTTCACGGTCCGCTGTGGCTTCCTCTCGGGGCAGACCATACCTCTACAAAAAAAATGGTAACCCGTGGAAGAAAGCGAAGAAAAAGACTTTGGAACTGCATCAGAGCGCAGGTGAGGAGGAGGAGGGGTTGGACTTGGAATTGGAGGACAAAAGAGAAAAGGTTGACAGTATCACCCCTTTATCATTGGGTGCATTTCCATACTCTGACTGGTCAGGGTGCCTCAATGCCTGTTTGTAATTGTACATTTCATTTATCAAACTCTCACACCTATTTCTCTCTGTCTTGATTTCCTGATGGTATTCAGAGAGCTGGCTTTGTAGTTCTGAGACCAAGGTCTGTGTAGTCCTGTGCACCCTGCTCTGAGCCATGAGTCGATCTTTCATTTGCTATAATTCCTCGTGAAATGCTTCATTTTCTTTCTGGGGGTACTGTACGATCTGTGCATATTCCAGATGCTTGTCTTTCGACTGATCTCTTTCTTCAACATGCCCTATAATCTGCTGCCTGTGAGAGGCCAGTGTCTACTTGCTTCACATGCAACACAGGTTCCCTGTTTTCCTCTCTAATTCTGGTCAGCTACTGAGGGTCTGAACATTCCTTTTCTATATCATGGTCTTTTACCAGATTCAAATTCTGTTGCTTCAGAATATTTACATTCTGATGCATTTCATCAAACTCCTGTTGAGAGTCCAACTGTTTGATGATAAACTCACTATTTTCATTCTCTAATTGCCTGATTTATTTGAGGGCCGTAATGTAATCTTTCAGCCCTCTTTTATGATTAATTTGTTGATTTACCTTATGCTGCAGTGTGATCAAATGTTCCATACACCCTTTATGTGCATCTTGTAGTGCAGAACAATGCATTTCACGCTCTACGCTCTCGTGTTGCTGTCTTTTGGCTAATCTTTCAGTTGACCAAGGAGACTTTCTTGTTTTAATTCTAAAATGTGGCTCTGTTGTGCTTTATTTTCCAACTGTTTTAGTTCTTGCAGGGTCTCTTTCAAAACCACACCCTGAATCTGCACACAGGCATCACGCTTTTGGAATCATACTTCCATTAACTGGAAAAGGAAAGTATAAATACCCTATGAACTGAGCCATTTTTATCTGCTCATCAGAAGTCATTTGTGTCATGTAAAAGTCTGATACAACTTGATGTAACAGACCATTATCCTGCCAAATGTCAGCGCTTAAAGAACCGACCTCCTACATCATTCCTGTTCGTCAAATTTCATGTGCTTCCTTCTTCCATTCCACTGTAAGAAATAATTTGGATAGGAGATGCTTCCTGACATGGCTAACTTCAATGATCCTCAATTTCAAATGTGTTCTACAACCTTGTATGTTTTCTCTCTGCAGGGACAAAATCTCACACTGTTCCTGATTAATTTCTACACACAATGCCAAATCAAAATCAGTACTATTCAACCTTAAGTTTTCCCTATAGACCTCCCTGAAACTCAAGGTTGAAGTCCTCATGGTACTTTAACAAAACAAGGATGGCTTTACCTCCTCCTTAATGCATTTACATCAAATTGAATGGTCTGTCACAATGCACTTGTCATGACTCAGAAATAGACAGCAGATTCCCGGACAAGCCCACAATTTGTAATGCTTTATTGAAAGGCCACCCTCAACACAGGGAGTTCCTTCCCTCCCCAAGCTAAGTGTCACACAATAAATGATTCATATCAGTTATTTTATTCAGACCTATCTCCAATTCATTTAATACCCCTTGGATGCCTCCGCCAGAGTTACTGATGAACAAAGAACCAGGCCGGTGAACAGGAAATATATTTATATTCATTTGAATTAGATGTTAAGAACATCACATTAAAATGTCAAACACCACTTTATCCGTAGCACAACACAATACACCTTTATCAATATAAATAAATCACACAAGTGGGCTGAAAAGAACACAAATCACAATGCTTTCATTTCTACAAATGTCACTAAAAGAAATAATTAAAATGCTCAATAAGCAAAAGGAATTGCATATGCAATGCTCTGTAATTTTGAATTTCCTGCACGCTTAAAAGGCTAGCAGTTTAGTTTTACAAATTTGTGCAAATGCATATGGCAATTATTATTTCACCCACAGTTTCACTTTAAAATAAACACAGTGATTTTTCAGTTTGTTTTTCATACCCTCCTACTTTGGTCTGTGTTGGGGAAGTCGGACAGAACATTTTTAATGATTTGGGAATTTTAGATTACACACCCCCTCTCCATCCGTTGGGGATGATAGACTCATAGGATTACCCAATTAAATTGCAGTCTATAGTTTTCAGCACACACCGGGAATGAGCTTTGTTAATTTTGAATTTTAACAAAAATCATCCTGCGATGTTCTGCAAAGGCAAATTATTTAAATTCATATTTTTGAGTTAAATAGGCTAAGGATCTGCACAGTTTTGCCCCCTCCCTCTGTCTGCTATAAAGGGAAAGGGTTTAAGGACAGAAGATCCCCCCACCCGTTGTTTGCAAAGGGTCCAATTCTACTTACAAAGAAAACCTATGTTTAAAGTTCAGGAAAGTCAGCACCCTCTGGAAGGACAAGGTAGGGGTCTGGTCACTCCATGGTCAAGGATGGTCACCAGCTCTTCACCATAGAGTGCAGTCCACTTTTAGGCCTCCATAGCAAAAGACATCTCCATTCAAATGCAATCTCCTTTGTTGATTCCTTGTGGCTGTCAAATGGTAAGTTTCAGCACCTTTCTTCCTTCCTCATAGTGCCGCCACTTTATATAGCAGTGAGTTTACAATATTGGGGAGTACCCTGCAAGAGTTCTCGCAAATATGATTGGACAGTTAACCTTCTCTCTCCTCCCAAATCCATCTGCTCTCTAAGGATTGGCTTAGGAGTCTAGAGCAGACGTATGGCAGCTTCCATTTACAATCCCCATTTGTTCTCATGTCAACATTTTGGTAAAAATGTGGTATGTGTCAACAAATTTGTGATTTATAGTAACTGCCAAAATATATGTATTTTCCAATACAGGTAATCAGGGGGAATTTAATAAAACAACAGCCGGGTCCGCATCATGTTGCACAGCTGTTTGGTGATTTTCCGCTGCATAATCGTCTGGAACATCCACTTTATTCCCCGCATACCTAATTTTACTCCCCACCAGTTCACCAACTCTTAAATCCGGGAGATTTTCACAGCAGCCAGGAACACTTTTTAGCACACCATTACAATTGCCTAAGTAGCAGGTGGAGGAATTTGATATCACCAAAATTACCTGGAAATTATGTAAAGATTGAAACCCACATGTAATCAGTGTGACTTGTGGTTTCTGGGCAAATGCAGCCATTGTGACAGTCCATTTAAACAAAAGGAATCTTCATTGGTGCAAATTTGAGCTTCCCTTTCTCCAGGCCATTTGCCATTTGTCAATCTGGGCCAGCCTGTGACCAGAGTTTGTTTTTAATCTCTTCGAAGTTGGCTATTTGAAGTTGGGTGTAGCTCATAAAATTTTTGGGATGCACCAGGTAGAGCCTTTTCTCGCGCCCCGAGCTGGGCTTTCAGAGAGAGCAAGTCTGGCAGACAGTTGATTTTCGACACCCTTGATATGATATGATATGATTGGTCACTTATAACACGCTTAATACCCAGAGGTTTCTAAGCGGACCTGAGAATCAAACCTGAGTTGCTCTGTGTTGTCTTGCTTCCAAGGCGAGCGTGTTGCCCGAGCTATCCTCCCGAGACTATCCTTAGCAGGACACACTTTTTTGCAGTTGTAAATAGCTGGGGGATGTAAAAGCCAGGCTTGCATTGGGGTAGTTCTTTGTTAAGTTTGCAAACCAATAAGCCAAAAGGGTCAGCCTTGGGCCTAAATGTTGTTGGCGGTTTTTTGCATGTGAAGCATAATATACATGACATCTTGTTTACACGTGCCATGTCTTTTCCCTGACATTTTTATGTTTAATGGGGAAACTGTTTTACAAAGGTAGCGGGCGCCCCTCTCTCGCAAGAACAGACATGATAACCTGTTCAGTGGTTATTAACCACTTGAGAGTTCGCAGCCACTGCTTTTACTCACTGTGCCTTTCACAGATGGGAAATATCCATTTGCATATCAGTCTTTGTCCCGCCCACATGGGCAGTCCAGCACCGAAATACAATGGCAATTCCAATCTGAACGAGAGTACCACCAGCAACCCCATACACGTGTTTCACCCTTGTTGGGGATCATCAGTGAGGTGAAGCTGATGCCTCTCTAAGCACAGTGAGAGGGAGACCACGTCTGGTTGCCCCCAGGAGACCTAGGGTTACCAATCCCAGGTTCCTTAACAAATAGTTTTACAAAGGTAGCGGGCGCCCCTCTCTCGCCGACTGATATGCAAATGGATATTTCCCATCTGTGAAAGGCACAGTGAGTAAAAGCAGTGGCTGCGAACTCTCAAGTGGTTAATAACCACTGAACAGGTTATCATGTCTGTTCTTGCGAGAGAGGGGCACCCGCTACCTTTGCAAAACTATTTTTCAAGGAACCTGGAATTGGTAACCCTAGGTCTCCTGGGGGCAACCAGACGTGGTCTCCCTCTCACTGTGCCTAGAGAGGCATCAGCTTCACCTCACTGATGATCCCCAACAAGGGTGAAACACGTGTATGGGGTTGCTGGTGGTACTCTCGTTCAGATTGGAATTGCCATTGTATTTCGGTGCTGGACTGCTCCTGGGCAGGACAAAGACTGATATGCAAATGGATATTTCCCATCTGTGAAAGGCACAGTGAGTAAAAGCAGTGGCTGCGAACTCTCAAGTGGTTAATAACCACTGAACAGGTTATCATGTCTGTTCTTGCGAGAGAGGGGCGCCCGCTACCTTTGTAAAACTTAATGGGGAAACTGTTTCTCTTGTCTTGCTTTAAACTGCAAAGCTGTTTTACTGTCAGTTGTTTTTCATGTGAAAGGGACCTTTAAATTTCTTCTGCCTTCTTCTGCCTTTGTGAATTAAAATGCTGCTTTTCCTTTGGCAATGAGAGGTAGTCCTTTTTGACATGGTTCGTCAGTACCGTTGCTTTGGGGGCCTTTGATTACACCACAAGTGGGCCCCATGATGTATGGTTGTTGAAGCGCGCAGGGGCGGGCCACATAAAATTGAAAGAAGGGGCACTGTTGCTCCAGGTTAAAAAATACCCACTATCACATGAGGCAGACAAGGGTATATATGACAGACTCCCCGCACTATTGTGACAGGCAATAATAAAAACGTCAGAATCCCCATGTAAGATGGGTAATATTTACAACCTTTTCTCAAACAAGCTTCGGTGAGCAGTCAAATAAGGAAGTGCCACCCCTATTGAGGTGAATCTCACCGAGTAATTGACAGTATGAAGAAATTCATCCACGCTGCCCATCTTCACCCTTATCAAGGATAAGTGTGTCGCTTTGAAAACAGTGGGATAGGGTTGTATTGATTCCTTAGCATATATAAGAAACACTGTCCTGAAGAAAGCCTACTCAATTCCCATCAGAAACATTGGAACAAACATATCCAGAAAAAAGAGTTGAAATACACGAATGACAAGCTGCCTCTCTGTTCCATGTTGGAGTACTGTGTACACCCTGTTTTTTACTTAAATCAAATAGGCGAAAATGAGAATAGAAGAAGAATTGCACTTAAGAAGCATATGTGTTATAAATAGTTGAATCACATCAACGCACTAACCCTATGACACAAAAAGTTGTATGTGTAATATTTTTTTTATATGTAATGTTAATATTGAAATGAATGAATTTATGGTATTAAGTAATTGTTCTTGTGACTTGACTATGTGTAAACGTCATGAATACATTTATACATGTGTAATAACATGTGTAATAATTGTTTCTGGACTGTATAATGCTAAATTCAATATAACATTTTAAGAGTGTCACCCCGAATAGGTGTGAAGTTAAAGGAGGGGTTGCTTATTGATAAATATTATAGGTACCTTCCCCCATTGTAACTGGTCCCCCGAAACAAAAGAAACAGGGAGTACCCATTATCAACACTATTTGCATAATGGCCATCTTCATCAGGACCATCTTTTAAACTACTATTGTACTAGTCTCACTAGCGACAAGTCCAAACATCATTAATTACATTTTTGAAGGTCCTTGTTAGCCACTGTCATCTTTGCCTGTGAGCACAACCTGCACCTAAAGCAACAATATAAAAACACCCTTTAGTGTCTATGTTAAGTTGTCTCAAATGTACACAGTAGTTAACTTTGCCTATGTTTTTAATGCCAATTTAGCATACTTACCATGGGCAGCTTCTGTTTGGACCCACATTAAGGAGTTGTGGCATGAGTTAGTGATCACCTACTGGGATCAAAATATTAGATTGCCATTATCTGCCTCATACTGATCTGTGTACTACATGAATGGGGGCAGAACATTGTGGAATAGCTCAATTTTGAAATAACACCTTTTAGAATTCCCTCATCATCCTGTTCTCATCCCCCTTAGCAAAAACCCTCATCACAAGGGGGTGGAGATTTATTTTCACCAAAGATCACCTCCAAAGCTCTGATGTTTGATCTATCCCGGGCACGCTAGGACCACCAAACCTCAACGGGCTGTGAACTGACACCTCGTTCACATTTACTGCATGCTACACTAAGGACAGAACTAGTCTGTGAATTTGGGCTGCTCAGGCACACAGCATGTTTACATACCGCTGCCACTCGTCTCTCCGTTCATAACAGCAGAATTGCAATTAGTTTGCAAAGTCCCAGGTGCTCACAGAGCATCTCTTATCCATGACTGTGTACATGCTGTACTTTCTCGTCTGACAGCAGCTTTACCAAGGATGCCAGCATGTATGATAATGGGTTGTTCACCGGAAAGGTATGAGGCTCAAGGGGAGAGTTTGCAGAGGGAAACAAGGGTATGGATACCAAAAGAAAAGAACAAAGAGCTGTTGTGTCAAAATGTGATTGATCGAAGTGGGGGGTAGCTGTTGTAAAAGTCCTAATCCAATACCAAGTGGGGCGAACATTTCAATTACACAAGTAGCATGGTTAGGTCAAGGATGATGTGATGGGTGATATTGGGGGTGAGGACGTCATTGAACACGGCGCTGCTTGCAAAAAATAACATCGAAGCAGGCATAGCGTGAGAAGTCCCAGGTTGGAATTCAATAAAGGGTGGATGTGTTAGCTAAAATGGGGGTAGTTGCATAGAGTGGGCCCCTGGATGGGGGTGCAAGATGCACTGGGGGTATATAGTAGGGAGGGTTTTTAGTAATATGTGAACAGTAGAGAATCAATTTTGGTTGTAAGCCAAAATTAAAGAAGCATTTCTCGCAGACAGCTCATAAGAAAAGAGCTGCATGCTCTTGTCTGACAAGCACAATGTATTTTCAGAACAATCAGCAGAAACAGTGTGCTGAAATGTTTCCCGACTGAAGGTTCCAAGTAGAACGCAGCTACAGCTAAGTTATTCTAAAAGATACTCTCAAGGTCAATGAGATAGGCACTTAATTACTGTTAGTTAAAGTCCAGCCATGGTGCAGTCAGACTACATTTGGCAGCAAGGCATAAGAGGGGAGCATGGGGGATAGAGCATTGGGGGCTAGAACATTGGGGTTGGGGCTCTGGGGCGCAGGATGTGGAGCCAATCAGCAGACTGAGGTTTTGGTGTCCCTAGAGTGAAACATTGTACCATGTCCTCGCTGATGTCCGAAAAGCAGACCATTGCTTTAAATGTCTCATCCCTTGCCATCTCAAGCTATTTTGTAAATTTGACAGTGCCAACCAATGGCAAATTAGTATTTTCTCAACTGATCAGAACATTCACATAATTGAGGGGCGGTGTGGGAAAGGTTGTGGGAAAGGTTGTGACGCCACAAGGAGTGTTAGTTTAATTACGGACAAATGTTTTACCAACCAGTGAGGATCATTCAACATATATTTGGATACAGGGGACTGATGTATTCCCACCAATCAGCTCTTGTGAACGGTCTTAAATCTTTTTTAAAATGATAATTTTACAGATCTTGTATAAAACGTTTAGCCAGAGTGGGCTGCATTGACAGCTCACTTCATTCAGTTCAGTACCACAGGGCTGTCTGAACCGTGCTTTTCAGTTGTTTGGGTCCAATACATTTGTGTTACTGTTTGCTTGGTGTACACTGCTTTTTGGATTACTTTTTCTTCCTTTTGGATTACTTTTGACAGAGGTCCATTGGTACAATATGATAATTATTTTAATCACCCCTGATTGTATGGTGCAAAATGGTACTGATAGCTTGTTTGGAAACTGTCAAAATCCATGTCATAGTTGTTCAGTATGTGTCTATGGAAGGATTGTAGTAGTGTGCGCATGCTTCGTGTGTAGGAGTCGATTTCAATATATGAGCAGAGTCATTTTATAGCACTATTTGTATGTATGTGTATTGATGAGTTGAGATAATAACATGTGGGAACAAGTCTTTCCACACGTATCAATAGCTGGTCGTAGCACGTGTACGAGAGAATGTCTGTGCATGGTGTGTGCACAGGAATGCAGGTACATGTTGGAGCTTGTGGCACTGTTTACATGGCCCCTTTAAATATAATACACCTCGATAGAAGGTATGATCAATAATGCTCAGTCCAATAGCCCTCACCTTGTTGATATTTGAAGTGCTTCAACTGCATTAACCCGCCAAGGCAGCTTACTATGAGTACAGACGGTGTGTCATGCACATTGGTGTGATGTGTGGGCACGATCTCTCAATGTGTGGGTGTTTGCATTTGTCTAGATATTTCGATACGAAGAACCTGCTTTCCAAAGGGTTTTTCGTGGGATTTTCTCAAAGAAAAACACTTTGTAAATCAGACCTGATATGCCTTTATGGGAGTTCACATGGACTGTTAGTATTACACATCTGTCTCATTGTGTTGCCATACTTGCATGTATGTGTCTCATTTCATGCACATGGACTCTTAAGTGTATGCGTGCCCCTTGACTTGTGTAGATGCAGTTTGTGTTGGAGTGTGTGAATCTGTTTGAATGCATAAGCCTGATCTATGTGTAGATGTATTATGTACATTTTGAGTGCATGTGGCCGGTAGATGTTTCTTAAAGTGTGTTTGCGTGTTAGTGCGTATGCACATTTTTGACAGACGAATGGTGGCTGAGCACTGATGACACTATTAAGTAAAGGTCATTCCGGGGCATTTGTCATTTCTTGTATGTATCTGCCCATCTAGGATCATTGCACTTTTCTGTGACGTGTAGCGCACAGCGGGGTTGCTATGATGTTTGGGGGGCTATTATTAGTCCCTCAGACACTCACATCTTCTCGTCTACTGTTATGGAATACTTCCTTTAGCCTCAGCGCACTGAATAAGAGACGTTCTTCTGATCTTTATTCCCAGTGCTAAGAGGCCGGATTCAGTGAACGCTGCACTTTACAAAACTTCACTCGTCTAACAGTAACATTGAATGTTGGATTGTAAGTAGCGCGCAATGGTTTACACTTTGGCTCCTTTATAAATAATCGTACATACAGGGCACGATTCACCAAAAACGTTTTTCGATGGGATTTGCAATTGAAAAACACATTGTTAATTAGTCCGAGTACAGACATTCAGTACAAGCTCTACGAGGAGCCGCAATGCCAAACCTCTACTGCACTCGCGAATGTTTTAAGCAAATAAAACCTTTCTACTCATGCATGAACAAAATATGGTAACTCCGGATGACCTAAGATTGGGTAGAAACCGAGAAAAGTATTTTTTAGATCAAATTACATTTAAAAGCTTGTGCTCATCCCTCAACACCATCTGGCAGACAAACAGGATGGGAATCAAAATGAACGGCTATGAATCAGGGTGTCAGAAAAATGGTCCCATGGGCGATATGTGATATGATGCTGTGTGTACTAAGGTCATAAGGTTAAGTGAAACTGTTTGGAAATAACGATCAGATATGGCCATGCCAGAAAAATTCATGTCAAAATACAATACAAAAAAGAAGGATTAACTGCCTTAGTAAAGTTGCGTTATTCGGATCAACAATACCTCTTCCTTTTATGCAGTAACTCAGAAATGTCAGTGGGGAAGATAGCTAAGTAAGTTCAATCAATAATACTTTATTTCGGGAACTGGTCCATAAAAGTGCAAGTGCAAATATCATACAAATCATTTAATCAAATCCGAAACAACTACAATAATAGCACCTGATCAAGTATATTCAGTGTTAAAAAAAAAGGGAAAGGGAAAATTCAGACCAAGACAATAGAACGCATACTTCATCACCACAGATTTGATAATAAGACAATTACAGAGAGAAACATCTAGGGTAGGGTCTGCTTTACAAAAGCCCTTTTTAATGGTACAAACACATTGAAAAATGCTTATTAAATCAGACCGCATACTGATTGAGTTATGCCAGGTCATTCGTTTGATACTGATTTTAGGGGCCAGGCATTGCATAAAAAGCTAAAACTGTGAAAACATACTCTTTGTGGCACATCATTTTGCAAATGACTAATGCATCACTTGGGGGATAGGCTTAGGGCTCAATTCATGGAATTATTTGCGTGGAAAATCGGGACATTGCATGCCAAACTGCGTGCGAAATTCCATTTGTCTTTTCATAGAATCGACTACGCAGCACTTTTACCTTCTTTGCAGGGACTTCACGCTGGCTCAGCGCATCTCTGCGAACGGCCCAATGCCTTGCGCGAGACACCACGCAGATCATGGGCATGGCTTGCATAGAGGGGAGGGGGGCAGAACTTGCAAAATGAGGAAGAACAAGGGAAAATGTAGGCATTACAAGGGACGGCCCACAGGCAGTCCATTGCACGCCCACTATTGTGCAGAAGGATACGAATTCATGGACACGTGCGCGCTACCTCTTGGCAGGGAAATGGCCATGCAAAGCCCTCATTGGATCCGCCACCCGAAGGGAGGTGTACAGCACCGTGCGCATAGGATTCACTGTGCAGAGGTAAGATCGGGTGTCGGATTTAATTGGTGCGTGTGCGCAGCCGGGGTTCCGATCTAATTTAGGGGTGAACGTATACAGTGTAGACGGGTGCAGGGATGGTTTATGGGAGTTGGTACACAGTAGCTGTTTTTGGCTGTTTTTGCTTTGCGTGGGGCGTGTCAGGGGCGTTCAGGCCATGACTTGCGGAAAGGCCTACTTTACGGGAACAATCCAATGAATACGCCGAGCGTGCATAAGGAAATATGCACGCTCGGCGTATTCATTGGATTGTTCCCATAAAGTAGAGGCGGTCTCGGCGCGCAGGCTTTGCGGTATATATATATATGCACAGATTTCTATGAACCGGGCCATAAATATTTCAAAAGAACAGGAAAAATTCACCTTTTCCGTAACTTTAAATATTTTGGACCGTCCAGGTCGAAGTGGATTATTGTTTCAGTCACTTCAGGCAAAATGGCAAATTTTCTAAGGAATTTGAGAACCATCTATTTAGCCACTAGGAACATGTGCACGAGACATGGGCCCCATACAGGGCTTTGTTAAAAGCAGGGTAAATGTAATTCAAATAATGTTGAGGCATTAGGTAGGCGTTGTGTGTAATAAAACCAGAAAACCTTTACTGTGTAACAGTCGTAACATTTCCGTTTCTGTATACACGACGTCGTGCGTACTCTTGATATATCTTGCGAGTATCCTTAGTAATAATAACCTCTTTATTGAGGAGATGAATAGAACTTATCTTTATTAGCGAAGTTGATATGTGGCGGTATCAATACTAATATGTCCCTCCTGGGGTATTTATAACATCGCACAGCATATCTTTTGTGTTGGTTTAAACTGAAGGTGTAACCAATAAAAACAGTCTTACATTGAGATGCAATATTCACCGATTTCAGCCAGCGACGTCATTTCACCAAAATGCCAGGGGTGGCAGAGTTAACATCACACGACCCTTGACCTCTGATGACATCCCAGGAAGTGTTGTCATTTGACCCCACTACGAAGTGACATCACAGGAAGCGATGGAACACAACCTTTCAACCATTGACAAAACAGGAAGTGGCATCACTTAGCATTGTTTCTAAGTACACTTCAAAACATATGGTTACAATATCACTGTAAAGTGATATACATTTATACAATAATAGCTCACCATATGTATCATTAATATCAGCGCGTGTAGGCCCATATTACCAAATTACTGTCAATGCAAGCAGACGTCTAAGGACAAACGATAATGATAGTTATTACATAGCACTTACGCTTAATCGCTTCATATAGAACAAATATACATCCAATATCACCCAACCTGTGTTGGCACTAATTTATCAACATCAGCAGGATGAAAGGCTGAGTTGAGTTTTCCGGCAGTCAAACCTGCAACCTGCAGATCACACACACATTGCAACACCGAGCGTTCAACCCACTGAGCTATCTTGCCAGCTATAGCTATCAGAAATCCAGCCACTCCAAAAACAAAGAGCCACATGCTGCTGGCCACAGCCCAGGAGCCTCTGTGTATTTTTCTTTAAAAAAAAGAAAAGGAAAAAAAGTACTTTTTTTTAGGGATAGCAAGGGAGACTTCAGGGGTCTCCGGAGCGACCCCTGGTGACCCCTAAATGACATCCCTGATTTCATCCGCGTCTCTATGAACAGTGAAACAGTCAGGGTGCTAGTAGGTACGCCAAAGAGGCTCTTCACAAATGGGTTTTCTGCTTTAGGTAGGCGATGCGAGCCCTCCGTGCCCCAGAGTTCCCTCCCATAGAATGTTCTGCTGAACTGTTTGAGCTTTCTAAACTTCAAGGTTTACGGTGTAGAATGCGCCAGAACGTCGAATCAGTGTTAATTCTCTTTCAGATCATTGTGCTGCCCATTTTGTGTCATTTTGAAATCTAATGCCAATATCATCGTAAAACATAACCTCGTGTAGGTCTTCACTATCCAGTCTCATTTTGGCCTTGGCGAAACATCACGATCGTTTTTTGTCGGTTTACAGGAAGACATCTTTCTTTGCAGAAATCCACCACAATGTCTACCTGTTTTTGTAGACCCCCCACTTTTCTGGGAAATAAGGACAGCGTTGTGTGCATATCAACAAATGACAACTTTTCTGTGAGCTATCTTAGGGCCTAAAACATTTTAAGTGCCAGGTTGTTTATGTGATGTTAAAAAAAAAGCAAAGGTGCAAGTACACACATTTTGGCGGATCCCACTACGCACTGGAAAGAAGTCTGTCACCTGCCAATTCTTCCCTAATCGAAGTACCGCCGAGTTGAATTGATAGCGTCTTTGGATGGGGTTAAACATGTCATGGGGTTTGTAAGGTGCATAACATTTCCCGCCATGCCTTCCGGTTTACAGAGTCAAACGCTTTTTAAAAAAAAGTAAATGACAGCTAAATAGAAAGGTGCTCTTTTAAAAATCAGACATTTCGTTTAAATAAGAAAAAGACAAAAAGCCTGGCCTAGGGTCCGCATTTCTGGTATAAACCATGCTTGTAGGGCTGAGATTATATTCGTGTCTTGGACCCATTTTTCCAGTGGATTTTAAGCTATCTTTCCATAGACCTTACCAAACCATCAATGATGCTAATGGCCTATTGTCGCGTGGAGGTAACATTCAACTGTTTTAAAAATAATGTCGGCTGTTTGCCAACTAACAGGTACATACTTTGCCAAAAAAAGACAATTAAAAAAACATGTTAAAATAGGGATGCATACAACAGGCTCCTCATTTATTAGGTTTATAGGGATTCTATGTGGGCCTATCTCCCTGCCTTTTTTATGTGTGGTGAGTGCCATCATGACCTTGGCTTCCGAGATGTTACGTGATTCCAAGCGATAGCCCTGTACCACTGCATTAGTTGGCTCAGTTTCTGATGCACAACTATGACGTAGGCTATAAAGGGAGAACCAATTATTTCTATAAATGAAGGTCTCGATTTCATGATGGTTGCCAATGCCACTGGGTGACAATTCTGAAATTAAGTGCCCGAAACGTTCAGAGTCTCTGCTCTCCCTGGCCCTATTAAGATATTCCCAGCGCTCCAGCGCCACTTACTTCTTTTTATTCGACATAAGACGTTTGCAAACTACACAAAGTGTGGCAATTCCCTGGATATCTTTAGCTGATTTAATTTTCGCCAGGAGAGCAGATTTTGCATATCTACATTCCTTGTAATACCTTAGATGGGCTTCCTGGTGGGTCATCCAATCGGCGCAACTGGTTTGGTGACAAATGGGAGGAGTGCATCACCTAGGATATTGTAAAATAATAATAGAGAAGTTACTTCATATTCTGTACCATGATCGTAAAACTCGATAATGGGTGACAATGCAGAATAGATCAAAGGAGAATTGAAATGATAATGAAAATCTGCCCATTTTAACCTCTTTTGATGACTAGACAGAGTGATATCAGAGATTGGGCTCGATGTGGCTTTCACACCGCCACCCCGTAGAAGAATCCGCTCGTAATATATGTGCTCATTAAATCTGAATATCAGTGGATTGCAGTACTATCAATACTGCACTTGTAGCGTTCGAGGCATTGATCGCCATGAACCAAATCATTCACAGTGGGTGAGTTTACAGGCAATTCCCCCAGTGGGTGAGCTTACAGGCAATTCCCCACAAACATTACAAGCAGGCTACTGATGTATGTAGCGGCTCTCTTCCATAACACCCAAAAGGCTGCATCTCCACATGTTATTGCATATCAGGCAATAATCCATTAAAATTTGGGAAAGCAACTACCGTTTCAGATGCATTACTGTTTGATGTGATAGAAAGGCACAGCCCTGAAGAAGAGCCGTCGCTCGAAACACCTCTCAGCTGAGCACACACGTTTTACAAAGATAATCAGACTTAATATATGCCAAATATACGTGCATGAGTTGGAAATTATACATTTTTACAATTCTACATTTTCAGTTGAAACATACAAACGTGTGTATTAACGTGTTTACTTACCAACTGATCCTGTTGTAAAGTGTACCTAATACTTACCTTGTGGTGCCAATACAAATATAAAACATACTGTACTACTTTCAGAATACAAGTAATTATTCTTTTTAACTTTGTGTGAGGCGCCTGGTGTGATAGTGTGCTTGCACTTTACTTTACCTGTTCATGGGTGTGCCAGGAGACATGCCATTTGTTTGTCTCCGTTGCGACTCACGTTCCTTCCACTTTACACCCCCACCAGCAGCGCAGTAGTCTGGGACACTCCCAATTCCTCAGTTAAAGTCAGTTTTAGACTCTGTGTTTAAAAATGGTTTGGTGTCTAATACAAGATAACAGGACCGTGGTCACTTTCCACTCTGGGGTATAATCGTCAGTGATTTGGCTGAATGCCAATCTGCCGATTCCAAGAACATGCATGTACTGGGGGGGGGGACTTGGACAGACAAGATCTGGTATTCCCCAGAAATCGTCTTCTTCAGCAATCATGCTGTCGACTACATAGAGAGGTTCAATTGTTCTATTAAACTCCCCCAGCAGGATGTTCTGTGCGGATACTGCATCACCTACCTGCTTATTATGACCAACTACAACATGGGAGAATAGGATCTAACATAAATGTTAGACAAAGCAACAATATTACCAGTAGGAAATGACATTTTGAAGTGTTGTAAATCTCTGGTTCCGGAGTCAATAATCTCTACATTAGCATTTAACCTGATGTCTATCCAGTAGCCCCTCACTTTGCAGCACGGGAATAAAAAAAGCAATCATATCCCACTTTGTAACAGCATTCAACCAGCCAGATCTCTTGAAAGCAAATACTCTGGTAGCAATCCAGGAATGAGTGCAAGTCTTGGTCTGCCATTGTACTTTGGATTCCTGCACTGTTCCAGGATACAATGCTGTGATATGCCCGAGATGTAGGGTTTTGGTAGAGGCAGGTAGCAGGGGCTGCCAGAATGGCATCCAGAATGTCAGTCTGTTTGTCGCTGTATTGGAACAGAATGGCAATGTGACGATTCTGGTTGGACGACATCAGCTGATTGAACTGCATGCACTTTGGGAATTTTTCCAATATAGTTGAAACCCTGAGTAGACAAGGGCCCATCAATGCAGCTATATTAGAGATTCACTTGAAGTTAGTCTGGGAGTAAAGATCTTAAGTCCATACCAAGAAGATCTTCTGCCATCTCCTTGTTCCTAAAAACTATTTCAATCACATCTAAAGTGGGATTGTGTGGATCTTGAGATCTGACAGTCTGGCTTCCCCATCTGTGACATAGCCAATGACTTTATTAATAAGGAAATAATTGTATTCTCTTGCTCCGTTAGAAAGTTTAGGAACATTAGTCATCGAGAGGCAGTTGGCCTGGTTAGCAGCTATTGCTCCGGTCCTCTGGTCATCAATGACATTTGTGATGTCAACTTTGATCTTCTGGGTGTTAATCCTAGCAGTGCACAGTAGTGGCACGAGCTATGGTTGCTTAGCTTAGCATAACAGGCACCTTTCTGGTGGTTTTGGTTTTTACTTGTAAACATAACACCCCTTTAACAATAGTTTTTCACTAAATTCCATAGGTTTTTACTCGTGCAACTTAACCATCATGTCCCTTCAACAATTTGTTTTCTGTGAATTTCATAGGTTTTTATGAATGAACATGTTTCATGATGTTACATCACTGTCTATAAGTTATTAACAATTCCTCTTTTAACATATATCAAAGATCTGTAAACCGGGATCCAAGTCATGGTTATAGTGCCTAGGGCATGAGGCTCGACCATGACCCCAGCCCTACAAAACCACCCCTGTTATTCACTGCACCTACCCCGAATCCAAGTTTATTGTCCACTATACCCTCATAATGTAACCAATGACCAGTGCTCATGGCTTGCAGCCATGGCCAGTCTCCAATTCCATGCAGCATGAACTTCAGCCATGCCACATTCCTCAATAGGAAAATAAGAGTACATGTGTCCTTATTGAGGGCCAGGCCCACTGCCCAGGCAACAAAGTCATATTACAATTTTTTGTACTTACTTTATGACACTTCAAAAAAGTAAAACACAGGACATGTTTGCAAAAGCATGCTTTCAGGTCCTTGCTGTTGCTCCCATAGAGCAATTCAGGCTGTAGCCGCAAGAAGAATATTTTTTCCCATTCAAACCTAGGGCTTTGGCCATGGCGCATGCCCCAAAAAGCAAATCAGAGTACACATTTGTCCTTGCTAGGGCCAGGCTCATTGCCCAGACACCAAAGTTATATCACAATTGTTTGTACTTACATTTTGACATTTCAGAAAAAATAAAACACAGGACAAATTAGCAAAACCATGCTTTGAGGTCCTTGCTGAAGCTCCTCGTGAATGTTTGCTGCAATCCTGTCCAGCACTTTGGGCTGTAGCCATGAGCAGAATGTTTTCCCCATTCAAACTTATCTCGATTTTGTTTGTTTGTTTGTTTGTTTATTATTTGATAATGCGCACAAAACCCTCGGGTAGCCGGGCGCTGCAACTACAAGTAAATTCGAAGCTTGGTTACAGTATAAGGACAAGTGCAGGTCATGACAGAGTACAGCAGGTACATACAATGCAGAGAGGTTCGTAGTATGGTGTTGGTGCGAAGCCGATGTGAGGAAATAACACATAGTGGTGACAGGTATAAAAACATAATAGTGACATAAGTGGAAGGTATGGGTTACCGAGAGTAGTGTGCAAGGGACTGATAAGTCAGGGTGAGGGTCAGAAGTTGTGAGTACTAGTGGAGGGAGAGAGTACTCGTAAGTAGGGAGTCCAGGTAGGAGGCAGATTTCAATTGTCCTTGGAGTGAATCCAGTTCAGAGAATTTCGTCTGAAACTGGTGTAGGGTTGTTCTACTCTGAGGCTAACTGGGAGTGCGTTCCAGTGGAGGGCTTCTTTGACTGGGAAGCTGCCTCCGCCGGCTTTGGCAAGTCTGAATCTAGGAATTTCCAGGCATGAGTGGCCAGATGAGCGAGTGTGGTGAGTGGACCATTTTCTGGTTAGTCTAGCAGCAAGGTAGGGTGGAGCGGCATTATTGAGGCATTTAAAAGTGAGGGATACTGTTTTTAGTAGTATCCGGTCACTAATTTTCAACCAGTTCTGGTCTCTTCTAATGCTCGATATGTGTTCTCTACGTGGAATGTTCAAGGCTACTCTCAGGGCATTGTTTTGGAGGATTTGGATTTTGTTTATGGTTTTTTTGTTGGCTCCTACGTATAAGGCATTACAATAGTCTAACTTGGACATAATTAGGGCATTAGCTAGTGTGATGCAGTTAGTTGAGGAAAGGAATGGTCTGCTGGCCCTGATCAGTTTACAGGTGTAGGCTGTTGATGAGGCCATAGAACTAACTTGTTTTTTTAGTGCAAGTGTAGAATCAAGGTAAAAGCCTAAGGTTTTTACCTCGTTTACTACTTTGATTATGTTGCCGTCGATGTTAAAGGCAACATAATCAATACCTGTTTTTTTTAGGTTAGAGTCAGAACCCAGAATCAGAATCTCAGTTTTGTCATCATTCAGGCAGAGGCCGTGTGAGGCCATCCATGCATGGATGAGGAGGTATAATCTATTTGCCAGAGCTGTGTCTTCAACAAAGTTGCCTGACAATGGTATGAGGATCTGGGTATCGTCCGCGTAGTTAGTGTAGACGACACCTAGGCTATCAAGTTTGTCGAAGAGAGGCTTGGTAAATATGTATGCAGTGTGGGTGAGACACAGGAGCCTTGTGGCATCCTGCATGCAATTTGGATTGGGTCTGCTGAGGCTGAAGGGGAGAACACTCTCATCGTCCGGTTAGCTAGTAAGGATTGTATCCAGTCTATGGCATCACTCGAGAAATGTGCAGCAGATGCTAGGTGATCGCATAACACTGCATGATCTACCAGGTCAAAGACTGCTGAAAGGTTGAGGAGGAGTAGCATGGATGTTTTACCTTTGTCCTTCAACTCGTCGATTTGTGTCTTGAGGTCAATCAGGGCTGTTTCAGTCACGTGTTGGGGTCTGAAACCAGATTGGCGTGAGCCGAGTAAGTGGTTGGTCTCAAGGTAGTTTTGAATTTGGATGTAGGCTACCCTATCAATGATTTTGAGTAGGAATGGGACGGTGGTGATGGGTCTGTAATTAGTGGGGATGGCTGGGTCTAAGGTTTGTTTTTTTAGGAGTGGTAGCACCCAGGACTGCTTGAGGTTGGTTGGGACTGTACTGGAGTTGAAAGAAGTTTTGATGAGCTTGGAGATGAAGGGTGCTAAGTCTCTGGCTGCATCCTTGATTATTTGTGCCGGCAGCTGTCGCCCTGGCAGTTGGAGGGCTTCAGAGATAGTATAACATTTTCAGTTTCCAATATTGAGACATTGGAAAATCGGAAAGGTGGGGCATTGGAAGGTGTATCAATGGGGTTGGTGAGGAGCGTTTCAGTGAAGCTGGGGCTTAAGGAAGCTTTTTTGTTGGCTATTTTGGTTTGCAGATTAGATATTTTATTGGCTAAGGCATTTTGGACGCTGGTGCACCATGGTTTGTCTTTTCAAAAATGTTACCACATTACTGGTTCCTGGTGGCCAGGCTCACCTTAATCCCATTGCCAGTCCCTCGTTGTGATGGCAAGTAGCCAGATTGTACAATCCCCAAAAGTATATGACTATTTTCTGTACCTTCATTTTGACACTTAAAAAAAAAAACATCGACGATTTTCAGATAACTCGTGCAAGAAGCATGGTTTTGCCAATGTGTCTATGTTTTATTTTTGGAAAAGTGTCAAAATGTATGTACAACAAAGTTGGGTTCATAAACGTTCTGAAAACTTTTGTGCAGATTCTCCAAATGGCAACACATTTATAAGCCATCTAAACATGTTGAGACCCTCCTCTTAGTTTGCCCCTCTTGACAAAATCCCATCAAACTTTGCAAAAACATTCAAATCTGAGTCCAAAATCTTTGTGCAAACCTTTGTGAAGATTTGTCAAATGGCAACAAATGTACAAGCCTTTCAAATATTTTGGGACACCCACTCTGATTTGACCCCCTCCTGGCAAAACAGCACCACACTTTGCATAACCATTCAGGGTCAGGTCTAGAATGAAATTGCTAAATTTCATGCAATTTCATTGAGTGGCATCAAAGTCATAATCCATCCAAAAACTGCTTTTGACTGACTCTGTAATGCAGAAATATGCTTGATGTCCCTCAACATCTGGGATGTTCGCTGACATGAGAGAAGGAAAAACACCTGATTTTTGGCTTTCACTGGCCATATCCCAACCCACCCTTATCACTTTTTCCTCCCCAGAGATAGTTTCATTTGTTTGACAAGTGCAATGTGGTGTGTTTTACTATGTTTTTACCGTGATCTCGGCAGACTACAGGCACTGTTTGTGAATCCAACATGGCGTCCGTTTCAAGAGTTTTGACACACCACATGTTTTTAACCAACCAATCATCAGGAGCGGATGATGTCCCCGAATCAGGAAATGAGTCCACGTGTCTGGACCCAGATATCATACAAATATGTTTAGATGAACTTCAAACCATTCATATCTATGTAGTTGATGAGGATTTGGTGGAACAATGAGAAGAGTTTAGTAAACTGGAAAAAAGACTGGACAACGGCTGGATGGCCTTGTCGCCCTCTGTGGACACAATAGAATAGGACAGTTCTAATGACATCAGATTGCAAGGTTAATGTCAGAGGAATGGTTGAGGTCTTTTTTGGAGAGGCAGAGTTGCCCTCTGGGCCAGTCAGATGTAGAGGCAGGAATGCTGAAATCTAGAAAGCAGTAGTACATTTGAGGCAAATAAGATCAAATGTGTATCAAAAAGAAAAAAGATTGCTCTTAATTGTGTTTTTTTTATAGAAATAATTGTAACTGTAGTAGTTGTGCCACAATAAAACAAACGGCCATGAGCGCCTTCCATGGTACTTATTCGTTTTTCTTTTGTAAGTTTATTTTTCATTTTGTTTCTTTTTTAATAGCTCTCACACAGCCTGTCCACAGCAGGTTTGCTCTTATTAAGGCAAAGAATGTATTTAGCTATCGTAATTTAAACAACACCAATTACCAATTTCTCTTTAAAAATGTCTTTGTTCAATATATACAAGACGAGTTGACCGTTTTCTTCACTGATTCATTCAAAAGAATGCAAATTGGAGAAGTTGGTTTCTAAAAAATGTTTCTCACATGTGCAAGAGAATGCACACTTGTTATTGGGTTTCTCAAAATACATCATGAAAATTGTGTGTAGTTTAAATGGGTATTAAAAAAATGCACAGAAAGCAGACTGTATTGCTTGTCCTTTGGGTTCAAGTGATGAATGAAGGTTTGAAATCCATACTGATGTGCTTGGACCTGTCCACATCATGTGATACTGAGTGTATGAAAGTGGAGCGCCTGGTTTCTGCAATTGGGTATGGGCTGTCAACCAAGTGATGGTTCCAGAAATGTCTTAAACACAGTTCAGAGTAGTTTAGAAGGGGTACAATTTTTAGGTTTAAAGATCAGCTTGTTCTATGGGGTTGCTTGACACGCCCTTTTTTCCTGTGTTGTACAATGAGATTCCTCTTTTAATGAGCTACATGAGTTCATGGCTTCAGCACAATCATTTGCTGATGGCATCCAGAGATTTTGAAAAGGTTGAGTGAGGAGTAGTAAACATAAACACAATGCAGGGAAGATGTAACACATTTTCTTTACTGTAAAGTACCACACCAGTGTAGACAATGTTGGCATCTTGCCTTACCCTCTTGATAATGGAGTCACTCTCAATTGCAGTGAAAGTTAGGAACTTAGTTGTTTACACTGATATGACTCTTCAACTCCAAATATCTGAGGTCTTTTAAAAGTGTTACCATCAAAGTGCAATTTTCTGAAAGATCACCCTTTAGGTTGTAACAACACAATGTATAGAGAAGTGCCAGTAAAGCTCATCATTACAAAAAAACGGAGCAGTGCAATTGGTTTACAGAGAACAAAACGAGACCATACTTCAGAAGCACGTGGACTGCACTGGTGCCTGTTGCTAGCAGAGTGGTTTTTAAGAGTGGATATCGGTTTTCTGAGCTTAACATCAGCTTCTTCATTTATGACTCAGGTCCAAAATCTCTTCTTATCAATGAGGAAATCTCTCACTCTCAGTCGATCTCTTCCCTTTCAAGATGCAGAAACATATCCCCAGCCAAAATTTGGCTGACAGCATTTTCAGCCGAATTTACGTCAGCATTGACTATTTTCTCAATGGATTAAAATCTGTTATTTTTAGTGTCTAGACAAAGATATGGCCTGTAGTCAATCAATGAACCAGACTTTGCATTTTTTTTCAATGTACAATAATATCTTTATAAATATCTCATCATTACAACATGGTTTGATGCAAAATAGGTTGTCCATATGTATTGTGATCTTCACTGTTTCTACAATGTTGCAGCAAGTGTGAGTGGTGATAAAAGCTTTAAGAAGTTCTGTAAACTTGATCCATAATTTTTCTTTGGTAACAGAGCCACAATGACGTTCCCTTAAATATGTGTTGTCACATTTGGGGGATGCAAACAAGACCCCCACTGCCACCAGAAGCACCCAAACAGCTCCCTCTGCCCACTACTGCTCCCCAGGGGCTCACCGATCCAGCACCATAAGAACAATATACAGATTTGTCTTCTACAATTCCAGTGTGTGAACACTGGAAATAGAAAATGTGCAACAGGCCCAATTGCCCTGAACTATATTTTGCATATATCTGGATTTTTATTTATTTAAAGAAAAGGGATGTCAATTTAGATCAGAAATGACTCACAATAACACATTTACAGATGACAAAGGCATGCCCATGAAGGGTACCTGTGCAGTAGCACCAAGTTGAGTGGTAAGCTGGTTTGTGAGGGTGTAAAAAAGTGGGACGTAAACTGGGGACGAAAGAAAAGCAACAGAAAATTACACAGCCAAGGTAGTGGCTGTGTAGTTATGGTTAAATTGCTAATCCCACAGGAAGAGGACTTTTTAGGCGCCTTATAACTTTGCTCGCCCTGGACGAATCCTCACCAAAGTTTGGTGAGGTTTGGTCCAGGGGGGGCAAAGTTATAGGGGGGGTCCCAAAATGTCTTTTTTCCCCATAGACTGAATGGGGAAAAAACTTTGCTCACGCCTACAGTCCAAACTGCTGGACGGATTTTCACCAAATTTGTGGCAGGAGCAGCGGATTAGTCCCAAAAGCGTGCTTTTTTTATAAATTTTGTGAAAATCCGTCCAGTAGTTTTAAAAAAATGACCAAAAAGTAGGCCACAACAAATTAGTGATATCTATGTCCGCTCCACGGGCACACTTCGCTGTTTGCTCCGCAGACAGTGTCCTGATTGGCTAATCAGCTTGCGTCATGTCTGCGGACATGCAACATGTTTGCTGATTGGATGGTGAAGAGCGTGAAGTGCGTCAGATTTTTGGAAACGCCCGCCATATTGGGTTCGCGGACATCTGCCGGTGTCCGCGAACATCGCGGTAAAAACATGTTAAAAACACAACATTGCA
Organism: Ambystoma mexicanum; assembly: GCF_040938575.1. Taxonomy (NCBI): domain Eukaryota; kingdom Metazoa; phylum Chordata; class Amphibia; order Caudata; family Ambystomatidae; genus Ambystoma; species Ambystoma mexicanum. Next base: position 363,353,315 of record NC_090922.1, read on the forward strand.
CTTGTCAAACTTATCAAATAATCTCTGGGGAGGTGAGGGGTGACGAGGATGGGATGGGATGGGATATGGCTGCAAGAAGCAAAAAAACAGGGTTTTTTTGCTGCGAAAGTCCACAAACAGTTTGGATGTTCGCAAACAGTCCTGAGAAGTTTGGGGACACCTCAGCATTACAGGGTTGGTGAAATGAAGTTCTTGGATGGCTTATAACTTTGGCACCACTTAACAGAACTGCATGGAATTTTGCATGTATATTTCTGAGCTGATTCTGAGTGAGTATGCAATGTTTGGTGGGATTCTGTCATGAGTGGGCAAAATTAGAAGGGGGTTCCAAAATAATGTAAAGGCTTATAAATGAGGTGCCATTTGACGAATCTACACTTAATTTGGGAAACTGATAATACATTTAGGTATGAATGTTTTTCTGAAGTTTGGTGGGATTTTGTGAAGAGGGGGCAAAATTAGAGGGGGGTCCCAAAATAATGTAAAGGCTTATAAATGAGGTGCCATTTGACAAATCTACACTTCGTTTGGCAAACTGATAATAGATCAAGATATACATGTTTTTGCGACGTTTGGTGGGATTCTGTCAAGAAGAAGCAAAATTAGAAGGGGGTCCCAGATTATTGTAAAGGCTTATAAATGTGGTGCCATTTGACAAATCTGCAAAAAGGTTTGCAAAAAGATTATAGATCTAGATTTAGATGTTTTCGTAAAGTTTGAATGGATTTTGTCAAGTGGGGGCTAGGTTATATGATGATTGTATGTGCATACATTTGACACTTTGAAAAAAATAAAACATGGGTGGATTTCTAGCAAACTTGCATAAGGAGCATTGGCAAGGACCTACAAGCATGGTTTTGCAAATGTGCCAGTGTTTTATTATTTGACAAGTGTCATAATGTAGCTACAAAAAAATAGCGGTATACCTTTAGTGACTGTGCGGTAGCCTGTGGCCATGGGTAGCGGCCAGATTGTCCGGGTCATGAAATAAGGTCATGATCCTGACAATCTGGCTACTGGCGAAGACCACAAGGGACAAAACATAGGATTAAAGTGGCCATGTCCACCTGGGACTGGCTTTGTGGTAAAGTTATTCGAAATTAGGATAGATCTGAAAGGGAAGAAAAATGTGCTTGTGATAATATGGCTTGGGCTGATAACTTGGGCTGCTGGGCCGGTATCCACCGTTCCAGTCCCTGGAATGGAGGATGAACGCCTCAATATTCTCAGTAGCGTAACACAAAATGCAAATGGAAATGTTAGAAAATCTTATTGGGTCTATGTACTTTTCTGAGAAATATAAAGTAAATGGAGTCTATTTTTTAACTGTGAAAAGTGGTTCCTAAAGGAATATGTCTTTTGTTGTTTTTGGATGTATTTCTTTTTGTTGGCAGGAGATCTGAGAACGAAAGGTGGGGAGGGAAATGAGGGAAGAGGAACTAAACACTAATATGGAGGGGTAGGTGGACAAGGGAAAATGTTGTATGTGTGTTATTTCTAAGGTAGTGGGCAGTGTTTCTCGTGCTCCTTGATTACAGCAGTGGTGGTGGCTCTTGGGGAGGAGGGATGGCATTAGCTGATGCCATTTTAATATAAATAGCAGTTTTGCTAAAAGTATGTACTGTGTACTAGATTGTTAATGGATAATGAGTAGTAATAGGTTTTGGAGCTGTGCAAGGGAAATTTTGAAGTTGAAAGTTCCTACATCAGTAGAAAATGCAGTTCTGAACTTTCCGCAAAGAACGGATCTTATTGTGAAGTGCGTACGTTTCTCAGACACGTCATCATGCCACGCGCCAGCGTATGGTCATATGGCACTGTCCGGAAGGTCCGCAATGAAGTCAGATGTTCATAGATGTCTACAGATGCAAAACTTGTTGAAATAGTTGCAAAAAGTGAATAGAAGTGTTAAAAATGATTCTAGAAGGTGGGAAATGGCAGAGTTTTAAGGTGACACTTTGTAAATTGGACACAAATATTGTTATATTTGGTTAGTATGATATTAGTAAGCTGTAGGAAAATAGCATGCACTGGTAAAAACCCATGAAATTCACTGAAAAAACATTGTTAAGCGGACGTTATGGTTAAGTTGGACTAATAAAAACCTATGAAATTCTATGAACAAACTTTGTTAAAGCAACGTTACGGTTATGTTGCAATAATAAAAACCTATGAAATTCAATGAAAAAACGTTGTTAAGGGGACGTTATAGTTAAGTTGCACTAATAAAAACCTATGAAATTCACTGAAAAAACTTTGTTAAAGGGACGTTATGGTTAAGTTGGACTAATAAAAACCTATGAAATTCAATGAAAAAACTTTGTTAAAGGGACATCTGCCGTAGATCAGCGGTCGCTATCCTAGGGATGGGTGTGCCACACACTTGGGGACATGAGATATTATCATAGTCAAGAGCCTGACTAAAATCCCCAACCTGAAAATCATTGTATATCTCACCCTCTGCATACATACAATACACTATTACATCTGAATTTCTAGAAATGGCATATAGGAAGCTGTCACACCCATAGAGCTCACCAGACATTATCAAGCAACAATAGCCACCCAACCGTACCAATTTTCTAGGCAACAGAAATATCAGAACAGCCAGAAAAAGGCAAAGATGGAGATAAAATACCTAGACTAGCTAGCAGGTATTCCTCCAATACCCATTCATAAAATCATGATTCAGGGATCCTTCGGACACCCGCACATTCCACTGAAGACTGCAAGTGAACCGACAGCATCCACTACCTGCAGGTGACTACACATGGTCAGAGAGTGTGCATTTACTATATCCAATATCAATTACACTTACCGACATAACTATGTGCCCACAATTTTATTGACACACCCATTAATATTGAGTATTCCTCCGTTACTAAATGAATCAAAGCGACTCATGGCCAGGCTAGCCATGTGTAGTTTAGGCAACCTAAACTGCATGTAGTAAAGAAAAATAAAACAAAGATTTCTCCATCTGGAATGAATTGCATCCAAGTGAATTCCCTGGTGAGATCTTAGATGGGACCTCCAGATTAAGGATCCTTTCACATTTGTGGAATCCAAGGAGGCTATCCATTCTGAAAAGCACCACGAGCAAGGCCAAGGGAACACACAAGTAAAACATATGGCATGAAGTTAGCAGCCAGCCTCAAAGACAGCATATCCAGCAAGCACATTTTTGCTACGGGAATCAATCCATTCAGGCTCTATATTAGCAGAAGAATCCTGTATACCCTATTTGAGTAACTAAACAAGATAACACATTCCCATATTCCCAATTTATAAGAAACTGAGACCTTCCTCTAACAAGCAACAATCTTTCTATATAATGTGCACTAATGCAACCGAGCCTGTTTCCTTGCTCTGCACATCATGAGGCTAAAAACACACTCTTGTGTCAACATATCTGTACTGTAACCATGTTTAGCTGCTGGATCGTCATAGGATTCAACAGAAGCACATCATCAAGTTCACCACCAAACTGTCTCTCCCCTGGGCCTCCATTCGCTCCCATCCTCACTCTTTTCATGTATAATTTTCTCCAATTCCACTATCCCCCCACCTGTGATGCAAAGTCAAGATCTGATTAGAATATGAGGGTGTAGCAGAGTTGGTTCTATATGATAATCTCTAATATTAAAGGCACACACAAAAAATAGACCGGTTTATTTGGTTCGAGTTGATGCTGCCTTTAATATTCAAAATACATCTCTGCCCGGATCCTTGAAAATCTGGGGGTTTCACTCTGAACCTTCCTTTAACCTGTGCCCCATCCTGAACCCTGCCTCACATAAAATATACACATGCACACACCCCTTCTGCAACACACACACACACAGATGCAAATCTTCCACCCAGCCCCATCCCCATCCACACCACCAACAATACCCCATAACATACAAAAAGGCATGGAAACAAAAACTTTTCTGGTCTGTGAAACATGTTTATTTAACTTAACATGTGTGTATTCTGTGGGGTGCGCAGGGAGTCCTACACGCGATTTCGCTAGCGCGATATGGGTACGTGTATTCCGAGGGGGGGGGAGTTTTACATGCGATTTCGCTAGCGCAAGAGGGGTACGTGTATTCTGATGGGTGCACAGGGAGTTTTACATGCGTTTTGGCATTGTGTGCCCTCTCGGGTGTATTTTTTTTCTCCTCCCCATGCCCTGCAGGCAGCCCACACCACAGGGACTACCCTACAACCCTCACCTTGCCCTGCAGTCAGCCCACATGGCACCATGCACTTGTGAGCACACTTGTTAGCCCCGACTCATGTCCCCCACCCATCCACCCAGCCCCAGTGATGGGCACCTGGCAGCAGGCCCCGACTCATGTCCCCCTGCACCCCCACCCAGCCAGCATTGACGGGCACCTGCCAGCAGGCCCCGACTCATCCCCCCCCAACACTTCATCACGATCCACACACATGGGCCTAATGGCCACCCAAATCCCACCCCACGCCACCCCAGTCCAAACACCCAACCAAGTATTCCATCCACCCCACATTGAAATCCCCATTACATGATACATCCCAAATGGCAAGTATGCCCATCAATACATGTCCGTCAAACACACACAATGGGTGCAAGTGAATGAGAAAACCCACATTGTGACATGCATGAAACCAATGAGAGAATACCACACAAATGAAGTATGAAACCAAAATGTATTAAAAATAAAACCAAGGGAATGAAAGAAAATCACACAATAATAGAAATAATAAACAAATGGATGCATGTCCAATATAAATGAAATAAAATATATGAATGGTGCATCAAAATAAATCCAAATTGAAATGTCTCCAAAGGGTTCGTCCATCAAACAAAATCCAGATGAAAAAATATATCCATTGCTCCATGGTAAAAAATGAAAAAAATGAAGTTCAATCCAGTCTTCAACTATATACAATTTCCAAATCCAGAGTCCATGAGCCCAACAATCCAAATGAAACCTACAAAAAACCCTAGCTTATAAACAACTATATCAAAAATGTGGGGCATAGTCCATGCGCCCCAAATTAAATGAAAATATAAAGGAACCTAACACTAATTAACTATATACAATGGCGGCGGGCAAGTACTATGGCTCACTTGTTGATTTCCCGGGCCAGGGCATCATCGAACTCCTGTTCTAAGTACTGGAGGCAGGCCTGTTCCCTGACCCAGAGATCTCACAGGGATAATGCCATGTCCAGCTCCAACTCCCTGCAAATTTCCTCGAGGCACTCAGGCGCCTCAGCGCCCTGCGCATCGAGTTCTCCACCCTGACCATAGTGAGCTGTGCCTCTTCCGCCCGCCGCCACTCCGCATCTATTTGCTGGCTCTACCGCTGCCACACGAAAGACACTCCCAATCCAGGGTCCTCCTGCCCTCCAGCCGATGCCTGCCCCTCTGATGTTGATGCCCCGAGCCATCATCGCTCCCACCTTGAGCCTGCTGCTGCCGTGCATGTGCCCTGCCTGTTGATACCTGCACGTCCTCCTCCTGCTGGGGTCCAGTTGTTGGGGTGGCCACCCCTGCTGGACCTCCGACTCCCGATTGTGGCAGGGATGTGTCCTCCACCAGCCTGGCCGCTGGGTCAGAGCAGCTCCACAGGGTACCCAGGTGATACTTGGGCCAGAAGATGGCACGGAGGACAACTGCCGCATAGGGGGTTCAGTTGAGGAGGGGGTCGGTACAAGGTCCAGCAGACAGAGGAACCCAGCACTGGTGATCCATCCTAGTCGACGCGGTCAATGAGGCATCCCAAATAACGTGCAGAGTCCTCACGAGAACCCTGCACGTCATCCCGGATGCCCCGTTGACGCAACGCCACACCCGCCAGAACAGGCTCAACACGGTCCCGGATTGCCCCGTCCGCAGGGAGAGTAAGGCCAGTTGTTGTTTGCGAAAGGGTCTGGACGAAGGCATCCCTGCTGGTGCGGGATGATGCAGTCACAGGATCGGGACAGGATTACACACAGGCACCTCCGTGGCAGCCTGTTCTGCCTCCTGTTCCTGCCCCTGGACTGCACCACTAGCACCAGTGGAATTCCCCCTCCAGACCCCATGTGTGGCCCTTCCATGGCCTCTTCCTCAACCAAACCCACTACCAACCTGGATGACTCCATGCCATCTTCCTCCATTGGACCCTGTGGGGTCTCAGCTGCCCCTTCTGCTGCCGAGGAGTCCACCTCCAACCTCCGCCTCTTGGATCTACCCTCGGCAGCTACGGCCACGGACGCGGCACCAGACTCCTCACTCCCCGACGAGATGATAACATGGGAGGGGAGCTGGGCCTTGCATCTCCGGCTGGCGGTGGGATCCCTGCCGCTGTGCTCCACAGCACCGTCTCCGCCCTCTTCATCAGTTGACGCTGCAGACAGGGAGAGACAGAACACAGCCATCAGGGCACTGTACAATGGTCTGATACACACATGATAGTTGCAGATGAGTGGCAGTCTCAAACTTCACATATGGCATTACACTCCCCAACACACATATCATTTCGACCTACACACATGTGCAAATTAACAGGAATGTTGCAGCAGGCAGCACCATCCATACACATACAACAGCATGAGCATCCGAAGGTTAGCATGATGTCACCAGCAACACGGGGAGTGCCAAACACATGCACACAGGCCACCAGACATACATGCATCTGCACATCTCCACCACCTGTCGCAGTTTAATCATCGGCATCCATGTCACATCTGCCAATCAGCCTCCTACATGTCGGTGTCACATGCATTCATGGTATATCACAGTGGCACACATGTAAAATACACACACACGCACATATATGCCGTGCACATACATGAAGGGGGAACCAACATCCATGTGTCACACCACAACCATGCCACAGTACATACACATACATTTACACATGTGTGCACCGACACATGGATTTGGGCACCATGCATTTGAACACATACACCATTGATGTGCCTCACACATGACTGGACTCACATGCGGCAGGCTCATGTCCCTGTTTATACACATCCATACACGGACCTTCCAAGACATATGTCCAACCTGCACACTTATGCCACACCTCGACATGCACAGCGTCCTATCAGTAGGCATGGTAATTTACTGCTCGACTCCGGACGGGTCTGCCGCTGAAGGATCTGGCAGTGGAGCGATGGGTTTATGCATTACAGGGCCCTCATCTGGATGTTGCTAAGGCGGACCCAGCACCCCTCTACATGCTTTCCCTTCAAGAGGCACCGGGCCTTTCTGAGGGTCCTGGACATGAAGTCCTCCCAGCGCTTCCGGACGTGTTGCATGTCGTGGACTGCCACCCCTTCCTCGTTGATGGCAGCCACGATGTCCATCCAGATCCCCTTCTGTCCTTCATTGTCGGCGCGTGAACTTCCAAAGAGGGCATCATAATGCCCCAGGACTTGCCCCACCAGGATACCAACTTCTGCGGCACTGAAGCTGGTAGCCCTCTGCCTCTCTGGCTGGGGGTTGCCAGTTGTCTCCGATGGTGTTTCCCTCGACATGGCAACCCCCGAGGCAGGTGTGGGTGGGCAATTGGGTCCTGGGGCTGGGCTGTGGAGCAATGGAATACCATTCGGGAGTCTTCTCTTCCAGCAGGGATGGTGACAGCAACTGGACCCCTGCAGATGGCTGACATGCAGGCACCAAATAGCAGGCCACGTGGTCAGCAGGCAGGAAGGCAGCAGCAGATAGCAGGTGGGAGCATGCTCGGGGCTCTGGGGGGCAGGGAAATGGCCTTGAGGGCAGGAGCGTGGTCTTCCATGTGTTGCCGCGTGGCCAGCTTGATACGGAGTGATTTGGCACGTGAAAAAACTGCACGTCAGCGTGTAATTCGAGGAAAGGCCTTTAGCATGTAAGCACGTCTGTGATGTTACGCACGCAGGCGTTTCCCTCGTGACGGGCGCATAGTGATTCAGCATGTGAAAAAACAGCACATCCGTGTGTTAATGCGTGTAATCCGAGGAAAGGGCCTAAGCGCGTAAGTGACGTTACGTGCGCGGGCATTTCCCTCAGCTCGGGTTAAAGGTGAGCGGGTCCCAGCAGTTCGCTGTACATGACTTTCGTGGAGACCGACGTGTGTGCTGCTACTTCGTGTTGTTTTACGCGCCATCGCAACTTCACAGTGGATCAAGGACGTATCTCTTCTTTTGGCGGGAGTATTGGCTATGCGTGTTTTTCATTATCACGCTAGTCTGACGGTGAGTCGCGCATGCTATTTTTCCCACTGCGGGTGCCCCTGTATATCGCGTACCCATTTTCAAGGTCATAGTAGCCTGCGTGTCCCACTCGTACGTGTTTTTCGTGTCCCTGGGTGCCACCGCGTACTGCAGGAGGTTAATTCCACACACATGGGCTACCGGGGGTTGCGTTCATGGTTTTACTGCAGTTTTGGGGTGCCTGAGTGTTGTGTGATCTATCACTTTATCACCAGGGTCACATACAGCCTTACAGGTGCAGGGGTGTTTTATAACATCTTGTATCCCACCCCCTTGACCCCAATTGCCCAAGACAATTGTCGTGTACACCTCCCATTGGCACTACTACATCTGTACCGGCTCTACTCCATCTGCGCCATGGCTGGGAGGCAACGAAAGGTGAGGGGCACCTCAGCTGGGAGTACTCCACGTGGCGGGCGTGGTCAGGGACGTGGCCGGGGTGACCAGGGAGTAGTGGGACTCAAGGGTGTCCAGGGTGGCTGCAGAGGGGGAAGAGGCAGGGGTGCGCCAGCTTGGCACGATGTTTTGCCACGTGTTGGTGCAGTCATGCCTCCACCCCCTGCGGCTCTGGGAGATGCAGTTCTTGCATCTGGCACTGGCACCCATGTGACCTGGCAGTCCGTTTTATCGACTGCCACGAGCCCAAGGGTAGTGGTAGCTGCAGGTGCAGCTGTGGACACCGCCACCCAGGCTCAGGGTCTGCCAGCGCTGGCACTTGAAGAGTCCATGGAAGATTTCCAGGAGGTCAGGAGGCACACCGTAGGTGCACGCAGGGCTGCCCTGACCGAGGCACGTGTCCCTGGGGCAGTAATGTCATCTGCTGCCCCGACCTGCCGGGTGTTGGCAAGTGCATGGGCAGATGCAGCCGACACCATCCCAGTTGTGAGTCTACCAACCAGGAGAGTCCCGGTCAATACCCCTGGCACAGCGGATGTTGCTGTGCAGGGTCGATTCCAGGGCACCCAGCAGCCACTGACGCAAGTCAAGTCAGGGCTTCACTCCATGTTACACCTGCCTCTCCCTCGACTCATTCCACCAGCGCCACTGCCCATACTGATCAGGGTGGCATTTGCCAGCCAGGGTCCGGATCAGCATCCAAGAGGAGGAAGGTTGCACCTGCAGTACGTGCAGGAACTTGACTTCCTTGTGGACTACGTGCGGGAACACAACCGTGACATGCAAGTGGGGCCGTATTGTCAAACTATGGCTGCCGATCATAATACCCCCTGGAAGCAAGTTGCGGACCATGAGGTGCGCACAGCTCAAGAGTGCAAAAAGCGTTGGGATGACCTCAAATGCAGCACTAAGGCAAAGCGTGCCTCTAATTACAACATGACTCTGATGACTGGCAGTGGGCCACCACCTGAGGAGGAAGACCTCACTCCGCACGAGTCAGTCGTTGCGGAGTGCATACCGACAGGAATGGTCGAAGGAGTGGGAGAGATGCTGGACTTTGATGCCCCATCCAGTGAGTGTAGTCGCGTGTGTGATGAGGACATGTGTGTTTTGCTTGTGTGATGTGTTGTGCTTGACTGTCACTACATGTCATGTTTACATGGTTCTCATGTGCAAGACATGCAATGCTTCACCGATGCGTGCCTGCTGTGCAGGATAGTGGACATGTAGAGCAGACTGGGACTGTCCTCATCACCACACTTGCCCCCTACTCACATGCTAGTCACCCGGCTGCCCCTCCGGTCCATGATCCAGCTCACTGGCCCTTCTGCATGTAGCCTGGGGTGTCATTCCTCTCAGCACTGGGACAAGGTCATTGCATGACTGACGTGCATGTGTCCTCTTCCTGCATGCGGGTACTCCACGTAGGCATGTTCCCTTGCCCCTCCACCCCCCCTGCACCCAATTTCACCATTGCACTGGTGTGCATCATGTTGATGTACTGCAATGGCCTGTTCAAGTCTCCTGTGTACAGACAAAATTCCACCAGCCAACCTGCCAGACACATGCAGTGGGGTACATCCTCTGTCCTTCATGCAGGGTGTTCCACTTGGACTGTGCAGATGGCAGATGCTCTGCAGGGACATGAGTGCCCATTCATGCTCCATGTGCATTACATGCATGCCCCTATGTGTCCTTGACTGGATGATCATTGTAGTACGTGTCCAGGAAGACCTACATTTCATGGCATTTGATCATCCATTCCATGCCCACTCTGGCTCAGTCCTGCATCACACACATGTTTAGGGTGTCACAGTCTGTGTGGGGCACAGGCCTCCCCCTGTTTCAGTCCCACTGACTCTTTTCAACTGGTGTAATGGCTTCTGCACACATGGGTGTACTACTGAGGGTTCATCATGTGTCCTGCTTACTGTCCCATCATCATCTTCTGTGTTGTCAGTTGACTCAGATAATGCAATTGATGCTAGTCAACACTGTCTGCCAATACACAGGTCTCTGGTCACCCTTTCGCTGCCATGCAATGCATCCCTGCATTTTCACTTAGGGGGTGGGTTTGCTTGTAGCCATGTAACCCATTGCATGCACATTGCACGTGATGCCTGAACTTGCCCTTGCACTGCCTTCACATTTATTGATACACATCATGATGTACTTGTTCATGTAGATAGTGGGTAACGTACACATGTTCTGCACTGCATCAACCCACTTCTGAGCCGTGTTACACCGTTCTACATGCCTACTCACTGATGCTATGTCAAAGTCACCTGGCATGTATGGACTGTTTTTTATCCCTTCTCTGTCATGTATGCGACGGGCACTGGTGCATCCTATGACACATGTACTCAGTGTTAGGACTACCTAGTGGTTGTTTAGATGAGATTATTGGTCAATGTGCGGTCTATTCCAACTTGCATAGGGCACTGTAGCATGCCAATTGGGTTGAGATTACTGTGGAGAATCCTTCACGTGTGTATGTGTGCACTTCCACATACATCAAAGCAAGCAGTGTTATAGCTGCTTGCTTTGGTGTATTGGATGATGGTCATGTTCACAATACTGGTTTATGGTGAAATGGGTGTTTTTGAATGCTTTCACATGCACATATGCAAGCAGCTTCAACGTTGTGTGGTGCAACATTGCGAGTACTCACTCATGTGTTTGTGAAAGTGTCCTTTTACACATGTGTCTTCCGCAGCTTTATTGTTGACAGAGTAATATGTAGTTGATAGACGTTTATGCTGGTGAGATTTCTGCATTGCGCACGTTATGTGGAACTGGCATGATCCCAAAGGTTCACTGTTGTGCAATATGTGTATGCCCAGGCCCACTTGGCTACTATGGTGGTTCCTGGGCATGTAGATTTCCACAGGGAATGATGTAAGAGGGCACATTCATAGCCCAATGTGGACAATCAGGACCTGAGGGGTGTTGTGGAGGCCTCATGTCCTGCAGCTCGGACAGTACAGGGCGTTATGGTCACTCATGCCTGGTTGCAGGCCCTTGCTTTGCTTGTGACATTCACTATTTCTACATGGCCCATGCCACCCAGTACGGGGCGAGCTGCAGATGGATGTAGCTATATTGATGATGATGCTTCAGTGATGCATGGCTGCATGCATGTTACCTGTGACATTGTGTGTTTGGATCCACTTGCATCAGTGGTCAATTTGCAGTTCAGGCATGCATATGGTGTGTTGCATCTCTTAGTTGCCATCTGTCTTTTCTGCCTGTGACATGTGCCGGACAGCGGTGGTGTCTGATGGAGTTCATATACTACATTTTGTAATAGTGTAGGCTTTGCTATTCACACACATCCATTTCTGCTTTTGGGATGTGTTTGCATTTCAAGGCCACTGGATACATGCCAGGTTCTCATTTGTGTGTGACATGTCTGCTTCATGTGTTGGCTGTGTATGTGATGTCTATGTGTGTGTGTTTCATGTGCTTCTGACATGTGTACTAATTTTCATCTTTTCTCCCCTTTCCATATGATGACGCAATGGAGCCAGAGGATGGTGTTGTCATGCCAGACACAGGGATGCTATCCAGCAATCCAGCACAGTGGGGGTCGTGGGGTGGTAGGCCACGAGAACCCACTTGTGTTGCAGACCATCTTGTCTCAGGCTGGCAATGAGTCTAGCTCGGATGATCACTCTGACGACAATGTCGAGTTGGATGTGCATCATGTCCATTTGTCAGTGGTGAGTGATTCTGGTGTCGACGCTCCTCTGTCTGCGACACCTGCACTGAGGGGCCAGACGGTGGTGGGACCTTCGCCTGTGATGGATCGGGATGCAGGGTCATCCTCCACTCAAGTTGCTGATGTGCCTGGGGCATCAGGTCGACAGAGGAATGTAGTCCTGCAGCCGCGGGCGGCGCCAACCCAACAAGGGCTTCGTCTCCTTGGGCCCCGCAGGTGTCAAGCCCAGCAAAGCGGTGGTCACGCGCCCCTGGGGTATACTGAGTGGGAGCATGCCATGGTTGCCAATTCAGAACACCAGGGGGCAGCAATTGATAACATCGCTGAGAGCATGCAGCGTGTGGCCCAATCCGTGGTACCCCCTGCTAGGCATGTGGAACTCCTGCAGCGTGCCGCACAGTCCGCTTGCTCAGGCTGGGCATGGCGGCCTCAGACAGGGCACGCCGGGCTGAAATGGTGTCTTTGCGTCAAGCAATTGCTGCTCACACACAGGCACACATGGATGCCATGAGGGTTGAGTATGATTCCCTCAGATCTACTCTGGGTGTGCTCTTGATGTCTCAGAGGAAGCGGTCAGAGGAGAGGTTGGAGCAGCTAGAGAGTACCATCTCGGCTGAGCTATGTGCTTGCTGGGAGGTATACCAGTTGTCCAGCCAGGCCACGCAGGAAGAACTCCGTGTTACACGTGCTACCTTGCAAGAGGAAGCACGCGTATCACGGGAGGTTCTACATGCTGACCTATGTGTCATCGCCGCACAGAACCAGGCTCACCCGTCCCGCAGACTTGCTGCCGACGAGGGGCAAGCTGCGCCTAGGTGTGGTCAGGGTACTGTGCCATGTCAACCTTTTCAGCCAGACGGTGATTCGGACGAGATATCTCTCACACAGGTCGGGCTGTGCAGGCGTTGAGCCCATGGAGGATTTTTCTTTTGTCTCAACATTATCGCATGTGGGTGTTGAGGTGCACCCTGTACCTCCCCCCTCCTGGGTGCCTTCCCCCCTGCCCTGTCGTATGTGGCCATTTTTGATTTTTCTTCTTAGTTTAGTTAGTTAATATGGTTTTTGATAGTTTAATTAGGTAATGTAGGTTTTTTATAGTTAGTTTAATTAGTTAATATAATTTAAAATTGCTTGTCTATTGTGCATTCATGTGACGGTGTGGTGCTTTGTGGCTTTTGAAAGCATCCACTGCCTGTTCCAGCTGGGCCCTTCAAGCTTGTCTCGTGTATGTGTTTGCAGCTTGGGGTCCTGACTCACATAGTCCACTCCTGCTTCCCTTATCCATGGGCTCGCAACGATGGTTCGGTGTAACAAACATTTACACAAGGGCTTTGGACTGTCATATCTGTGGCCTGTATGCTGCTGTACTACTTGTGTTAACACCCCTAGTGGTGATTGTGGGGTTTAATCGACGGCATGTCTGTGATCAATTTGGGTGGGTTCATGATTGATGTTTCCATTAATTGATCTAGATTGTGATGTATGTTATTTTCTTTCCTGTATATGTGCTTGCTGCATGCTGTGGACAGTAGCCTGCACCCTTTGCCTGTCTAAGTCATACTGATGGTGTGAGGAGTTCTGATGTAGGTCTCTAACATGGCCCAGTGACAACCAGCATAAAGACACACACACAGGGAACTTTCAAGCGTTATTTATATGTTGTATGCCCTTTCTGTAGGACAACGTGCCGCCAGACCACCTTTGCAGCAGACACAGGGCGAAGTACTACAGAAACCTGGCTACGTTCGGTGGTGCAGACATGCGCATGTGTGCACAAGCAGGAGCACAGGGCTTGTGCTCAGACGTCCAACAGAGGCAGACATGTTTCTAGGAGCTCCAAGCAAGGTGAGCAGCAGAAGGGGGCCACACCGCAGCCAACCTTCCACCAGGCCACTTGCAAATGCATGCTAAGTAGTGCCACTGATGGGGAGCTTGGCCAGATATTGTTGTAGAAGCGCACAATACAGCTAAGATGCATTGAGGGACACATGCCAAGTATCTTTTCAAGCTGTCAGGGGCACACACAGGGGCCGTCGCACATATCCTCCAGTCCCCCCTGCTCCATAGAAGCTGAGTTATTATCGCAGTAGCGTTCTGAGCCAGAAACTTATACAGTGCACAGGGACACCCAGCGAGGCACAGACTTGTGTGCAGTGCATATCATTAGCATGTGCAAATTGCCACTTGCACTACCTATTGCGATCCACGGCTGCCAGAACACGACTTGTACTGAAGTCGCACCTCGCTATACACGTCTAGCAGGTCACCCAGGGACCATTCTATCATGTGTGATTCTTGACGCATTGGTCTTCCATTTACCGCGCGCCCACGTGCGCCTGCCTTACTGCATTGACAGTGTATGAACCATCACAGGGGCAAGCTAACAAATACGTACATAGCAGCAGACAAGGGTGTTTGTTTGTGGAGAAGTCACTTACTTTGGGGCAGGAATGTTGTTGTGTCTGTGTTGTAAACACACACAGATTAGTAACTCACGCTCTCTTTGCAGCATTGAACTGATCCTGTTACCGGACCTGAGAGTGCGCAGGCAGGAGGCCAGCACTCACCCCAGAGATAAGTCTCTCTTTGTCTTGCATTTCACTCATTTCGTACTATGTGCGTAGAACATGTTTTCTCTGATTGAGTATGTGTTATTGTCAATAGTTGTATTTTGTATTTTGCCTACTTTCCCTTGCAAATCCAACTTCCCTCTCCTGCCCCTCTTTCCGGTTATCCTGAACACCAATGCCTGTCCAACCAATGGATCCCTGACCCTCTTTCCCCGCCGCGGTCTCGGAGGCCTGTGTAAGTTTTACCTTGCAGGCGCCTAGACCACGGAGGGGGTGGTTGGTTCGTGCTACTCCTGCGCCTGGAGACCGGAGCTGTGACACTACCCATCAGTTGTTGCATCCTCATTGTATGTTGTTTCCAGAAAAAGGTACCCTTCCTGTTGAACCATTGTTGAACTGTACTACCTTGGTAGTTCGATCATTCTGCTTGTATATGTGCCAGGACTGTTTTTTCTACTTCAAGTAATCTACTGGAGACTCTTCCAGGGGTTTTTTTGTGCCGAGAGGCTTTTTACCTGGTTTGGAGGTTTGGCTCCTTGGAGTTCTCTGCGATTTGGTGTTATTACCAGTCAAGGAGGCCTCTGAGGGGGCTGGACCTTATTTACATGCAAGGTTGAGCATGAAGAGCAAGGGGTAGGGGGATCCTGTAGCCAGGTAGTCTAAAAGGGAGAAGGCTACATACCCCAGACACAGTTGTTCAGAAGGTCACAGTGATGTGTAAATGAGGGAGGGCCTTTTGTTGTTGGACAGCAAGCCTGGGCTACATTGTTTGGGCACTCTCTGACAATGTCATTGTGGGGTACTATGTACATGATGTGTTCTGCTGGTAAATGGCTGTTCCTGTGTTGTATTTACTTTTCAGGTGTCAGGGGATTTTGTGGTTTGACATGCTGGGGTGTACACATGGGCAATGTTCACATGTGATGTGTATAGGACAGTGAGGGTCACTTGATTTGACATGCATACATTGAGTGCATTTCTCTACTGACACACACAGTTGCACAATGCTCCACCACACATACAACCACCCTTCCATGCCCACAGGTGCACACATATTGCCTTCTCGGGCACGATGTGGCCCTGCAGCGCATGATCAATTACCATTTGGGGATCCTGTATATGAGTCAATGGGAAAATGTGTTGATTTGTCTTTTTGATGTGATGCTCAAGGTGTATCCCCAACACAATGGCTGCTCACTGTGTTCTGTGCTGAGCAGTGTGTAGCAGGAGACACACACAGCACACGTGTTTGGGAGTGGCGATTTTGCTTTGCCCAATGTGCATGTGAACAGGCATTCAGTGCTGTGTTGAAGCTACCACTGGTGTACAGCATTTGTGTATGACTTGGTATGTGGGGAGGTTGTTGTCAGTCATTTCATCTGATTCCATGTCAGGCATCATTGTCTCGGGCCACTTTCCATTCATCACATGTCACTTCGTATATTATTGGTCATGTGTTGGCCTTTTGCTGTTGCATGCCATGTCACGGTGTGGCAGACAAGGGTGATGTAGTTTGGGAGGGTTTGGGTGACATACCAGTGATTGTCATTGCCTGTTTTGCAGGGGAGGGGGGGTGATACACACCTTGCATGTGTTCCTTTTGGTCACACAGGATTGGTTGTGTTTAAGTAGCTAGGGATGCACACAATGTAGCACTCTGGTGGCAACATCCTCAGGGTGGTAAGGTTGTGACAGTTGACTGTCTCTTTGTCATCATTGATTGTCACCTGGTATGTGCCAGGCCTGTGTGCACTCCGCAGGGGTGGGAGTTTAGGTGAAAAATCTGGCCACAAGCAGGGTCCGGGCTGCCTCGCCACTTGCCCTTTCACCTCCCATGGGCAGCACCTGTGCCTGTGGTTGGGGATGTGGGGGCACCACCATGTCCACCAGTACGCCCTGCCGTGTTGCAACATTGTGCAGGACACATGTTGCCACAATGATCCTGCACACTACCGGGGGAGCATATAGTAGCTGGCCGCCAGAGCGGTCAAGGGAGCAGAAGTGTGACTTGAGCACTCCGAATGTGTGCTCCACTATGCCCCTGGTTGCAATATGGGCAGTGGTGTATCTTACCTGGGATGTTGTGGTGGGGTTCCGGATTGGCGTCATCATGTGGTTGCTCAGAGTCCCCTGGGGACGTCATAATGGTTGTGATTAGTTGGGTTTTTGTATTTGTGTGTGTGACACAGGCATTTGTACTCACCTAGGAGCTGTGTGTCGCCATGCTTCCCAGCTTCCAAGGCCCGGCTCAGGGCGGACATTCTGTATATGAAACTGTCATGGGTTTATCTAGGGTAGTTTGCATAGACAGAGGTGATGATTCCCTTTCTATCGCATACAACCTGCACGTTGATGGAATGCCAGTGCTTGCGGTTTCGATAGATGTGCTCAGTGGCCCTAGATGGACGTAGGGCCACCTGGGTGCAATCTATGGCACCGAGCACTTTGGGTTAGTGTGCCACCGTGTAGAAGTCCTGGACCATGGCCTGCCTTTCTGCGGGTGTTCTGGGCATGTATATGTGCCTGCGGACTGAGGGGCGCGCAATCATGATTGTCAACACCCGGTGCAGGCAGCGTGACTGCGTGGCCTGTGAGACCCCCCACTATGGCAGTTGTCCGCTGAAATGACCCAGTGGCCAAAAAATGCAGGACATTGAGCACCTTCTCCAAGGGGCTCAATGCTTGGGAGCACAGGGTGGGGGATGTAAGGTCATCTTCCTACTCCCTGACCAGGTCTAGGATGATATGAGGTGGAAACCTATACCTGCCAAAGACCTGGTCGTCAGGCATCCCAAAAAGGCTGGTCCGGGGCAAAAAAATGCAGGGCCTGGCTATTCTCCTCCACCTGCAGTGTGCGTTGTCCCACGATCAGTGCTGCGACAAATGGGGCATTCATCGTAGCTGTGTATACGTGTTTGTTGTTGCACGCACTTTTATTCTGTGCGCGGGGACGCTTCCGCCTGCCTTCATGTGGCAGACTTGTTGACGCCTGTGCACAGCTTTTAGCGTGCACGGGTTTCCGGTATTCGATTCCATGAATATGTGTTGTTCGCGTGCGTGTGGGCGTTCCGTGTATTTCCCTGCAGTACTTCCCCAGTTACGCCTTCTTTTTCATGCGTTGTTCCCCATTCTGCGTGTTACGCCCTGTGTCCCGCCCCCTTTTTGGTGTGTGCGCCGATGTTGTGCACTATGGCTGTGCACGTCACGCACAGTGTTCGGGATGTTGGAATGACGTGTGCACCCGTGTGCGCCACTCATGGATTTGGCGCCCATCCCGCAGTAAACACGCGGAGGCACTTCCATGAATCGCACTCGTGCACTTGCTTTTTCACGCTTGTGCCAGCTTGCGCCAAGATTTTCGGCGCATATTTGAATCGGCCCCTACATTATTTGTTTATATTAAAAGATGTATTGTTTACCATTAGAGATGTTATCATCACTCATTTCTTCTGTTGGAAAGTTTTCTTCCAACCACTCAAGTGTGTTTGCCATTTCTGTTCAAATAAAAAAAATAAAAACTACTTGCTTTTAAGAAATGTTTACATAATGAATGGTAAAAATAAAGAAATAAATACAGTGTAATTACTGTTTGGTGAGAGATTGTTTTGGAATAAGTGCTTGGTGTATGTGAGTCTCTATGAACAGCTGTATTGAAGTGATATTATGAGGTGTACAGTTATGGTTTATGCTTGGTGCATTCCATCCTGTTGTGCTATAAATAAAAAAAATAATTTGTACATTTTGAAGTAATCATTTTTATAAAAAAGATATATTTGGATGCAGTACATATAAATAATGCTGTTTTATGTACATCTGTTTGTTGGTTGATGGGTAGAACATCTTGTGTTCTGTCCTGTGCTTCTGAGCTTTGTGAATGCTACCTTGTGTCCACGGACTACCACACTGTCTGTGGACTCTATAGCTGCTACATTAGAGCTGAGTACAATATAAGGAACTTGCAGCAAATTAAGGGTGCACTGGTAAAAACATATGAAATTCAGTGAACAAAATTTGTTAAAGGGATGTTATAGTTAAGTTGCACTAATAAAAACCTAAGAAATTTGGGGAAAAAACTTTGTTAAAGGGACGTTATGGTTACAAGTAAAACTGAATATCTACAGAAATTCGCCAGTTATGGTAAGCTAAGCAACCATAACTCGTGCCACTACAATGCACTGCTAAGACTAATACCCATGACATCAAAGATGACATCACAAATGCCATTGATGACATCACTGATGGCATCACATATGAAATACATTGTGATGAAAAGTCCCTACAAGTGGTTGTGTTTATAATGTTGGTAACAATATTTCAGGGGTGATTAGGATACGTATTATGAACTACTTAATGTATTAAAGAATGTACCCATCTAAACAAAACATTATATTGAAGTGTGGTTGTTAATACAGGAACCTAATCAGACATACACATAGACAATGGCTCCAGCATGCACCATAGAAGTACAATATTTTTTATCTGGTAATTATGGATAATAAAATTATGAATGCTACCTTATTAGAGTTTTGAGTAATGTTAAATATGGAATAAATAGTTCATAATTCAAGATTTACTACATACTTGGTTTAGTACAAACAGTACATATGAAGACCCACAATGCATACAAATCGAGGCACATACAGGGAAATTAAAGTAAGTAAGAAAGAAACATCACGAAAAAATGTCAATAACATTAGAGTTCATCTTTATGTATAAATTAATTGTGCGTTTGAGGCCTGCTTATTGCTTCGTGTATATGCACCATCAGCCAAGACCAAACACTAACCAAAGTACTTTAAGAACATACAACATGGTTAACGTCTAGATACAGAGCACATTTTGAATTGTCATATTCTAACTGTCAGTGAACAAAACCATCAGGCCTAGATATGACCGTGAACAAACACAAGTGGCCTAGGTATCTGATGTCATCAATGATATTTGTTATGTTATTTTTGATGTCCTAGGTGTTAGTCTTAGCAGTTCACGATGGTGGCGCGTGGTTGCTTGGCTTACCATAACTGGCAAATTTCTGGGGGTTTTCGGTTTTACTTGTAACATCCCTTTAACAATGTTTTTTCAATGAATTTCATACGTTTTTACTAGTGCACCCTTAATTTCCTACAGCCTACTAATATAATACTTAACCAAATAGAGCAACATTTGTGTCCAATTTAGAAAGTTTCACCTTACAACGGTGCCATTCCTCACCTTCTAGCATCATTGTTAACCTTCTGTACAATGTTTGCAATATTTTCCACTGTCTTTGTGTTCATCGACTTTCGCAAATGTCTGACATAATCATGGACATTTCCGAACAGTGTCACTTGAACGCACTTTGTGAATGGGTCTGTGCTTCGTGAACAGATCAGACATGAATTTTTCAACTCATCTACGAACTTTGAAGCTCAAAATATACCCTTGCTCAACTCTTACATCTATTATTACTCATTATTCATTAACAATCTAGCACACGGCACATACCTGGAAGAATATTAGAACAACTGCTGTTTATCTTAAAAATGGCATCAGCTTTTGCCATCCCTCCCTCCCAAAAGCCACCATCACCACCGGCAGCTGGAGGACCTACACAATGAAAGAAGCACAATACTTCAAAAGACAATGAAGAGGACCAGGGAGACGAGGAAGAGGAAGTACCTACCTCTAGCACCCAGAGAGAATCATTGGTGTGGCAGTTCTTTACCACTGTTGTAAATGTAGCAATGGCTAAATCTACTAAAGTGAAATGCACTGAGTGCAATGTTGTACTGAGTTGGGGACTACCTGGGCAGTACTCCTATGGGACCACTGCAATGCGCCGCCTCACCAAATCCAACCACTGCAATGATCTTAGAAAGGCAGTTCCTTTCTTAGGAAATAGTAAGCTGTATTCCTCTACCTCATCTTCCTCAACCAATACTGTAACCACACAGCCTACTTCTGTGGGACACAAAATCCCACCAGCTACCTTTCGAAGCGATAAATGAGATTGTTGATCCATATCTTTCAAAAACAATAGTACTCTGTATATACTGCAACACACCACTATGCAAGTGGGAGCAATTTCAAAGTGCTTTTGAAGCTGTAATCAAGGAGCATAAGAAACACTGCCCCCTAACTTACATGTACCACACGCACAACATCTTCACCTGTCCAACTGCTCCTTCATATTTGTGGTTGGTGCCCCTTCCCTCATTTCCCTCCCCACTTTACCTGCTGGCCTGTTCTGCAAAATTTTATTTTAAAAGACACATACTAAAAAGGTTCCTTTAGGAACCCCTTTTCACAGGTAAAATATAGAACTAAAAAATAAGCTTATAGACTCCATCTACTTTACATTGTTCAGTGAAGTATTTAGATTCAATAAGATTCTCCATTATTCCCATGAGCATTTTCTACTGTGTTAATGGAAATAATGGACACTTGTATACTAGAGACAAAGAAAAAAGAACATAACCAATTTTCTGTTTGAAATACTTCTCTCTAGTATACAATAAACACCATAATCCATTGCCCTTTATTGTTATCCACAGTCTGCATTCCCGTCTATCCCATGACTTATTAGAAAAACCAGATTGCACATGCATACCATCACACAACACAGCCATTCTTCTCTCTTTACTGTTATGTTTGTAACACTCCCTCATTGCCTGCTTCCACTTAACAATATTCTACAAATCTTTGCATCTCCATTTCCCATACTTATACCAACAAATTATACATAGTGTTCCTATAAATGCACATTTGCATTGTGCAGTGAGAGAACTCCATAAATAAAAAGGGGCAGTATGGATGGACAAGTGCTCATAAAAGCCCAGGAGAAAAGTGCCAAGGGATGCCAAAGTAGGAGACCACTAACAAACTGCTAGAACACAGGAGTGCAAAGGGTGGGGTACATCTTATCCGTAACGCCCCTTTAACAAAGTTTTTTCTGTCAATTGAATACATTTTTATAAGTGAAAATGTTTCACAATTTTACATCACTATATGTACGTTATTAATAATTTCTCTTTTAACATATATTACACAACTATAAACCTCCTTTAACAAATGTATTTTTTGCAATGCATACTTATGTGTATCGTTATCAGCAACGCATGATAGGGATGCAAGTCATTGTTCAATTGCCTAGGGCATGAGGCTCAACCATGACCCCAGCCCCCCAAACCAACCCTGTTATCCACTGCAGCTACCAAGCAACCTAGTCCAGTGTCCACAATACCCTCATAATGTAATCAATGGGCAGTGCTCATGGTTTTCATGGCCAGTCTCCACAATCCAATGGGCATGGGCTTCAGCCATGTTGCGTACCCCAATAAGCAAATCAGAGTAGACATTTGTCCTTACCGACGGCCAGGCTGACTGCCCACAGCAGAAAATGTATATCACTATTTTTGTACTTGCGTTTTGAAACTTTCAAAAAAGTAATACACAGGAAAGATTTGCCAAAGCATCCTTTCAAGGCCTTGCCATGTTTGCTGCAATCCCATCTAGCACTCCGGACAGCAGCCGCAAGCAAATTCTTTTTCTGATTTAAACCTAGAGCTTCGGCCATGCTGCATACCCCAATAAGTAAATCAGAGTAGGCATTCGTCTTTGCCAAGGCTGAGGCCCTTTGTTCATGCATCAAAATTATATCACTATTTTATGTGCCACAGCCCATGGCACAAAAGTTATATCACTATTTGTTGTGCTTACATTTGGACACTTTCAAAAAATAAAACACAAAACAGAATTGCAAAAATCATGCGTTCAGATCCTTAGTGATGCTGCTTGCGCGCGCAGGTTTGTTGTAATTCAGTAGAGCACTTCAGGCTGTAACCACAAGCAAAATATTTGTTCCCATTCAAACCTAGGGCTTCGACCATGCTGCATGCCAAAATAATCAAATCAGAGTACACCATTATCAAGTAATTGCAGAGCAGTAAAATTAGTAGATCACTGTGCTTAATCTAGTACTTTAAATGGATTACCGGGCTGCAAGTGATGGAGTACCTTTGTGAAGGTGCCCTTCCTTCTTTAAGTGTTAGGTTGCATATAGGAGAATGAGCCCTGCTCACCTTAGCACTTGGTTATTCAATAAATATTGGCATAATAAACCAGCCTTGAAAACCATTGTTGGTGCTATATTTATTATTAGTATCCGGCGAGAGACAAACAGAATGCAACAAGCATTCTGATTGGCTCTCTCTGGGATTCTCGCCTGGGATTCCAGCCTCCCTGTCCTCGGCGGGGGCGTCGCAGCCCCTCAGCCAATTAGGAGGCTCGAAGCGGGGCCATCCCGGCTCCGAGCCTCCCCACGGCTGAGAGGCTGCCTTCACCCCCGCCGGGGACTCGGGTAAGCTTTTTCTTTTTTTTTTCTTTTTTTTTTTTCCCTCCTTCCCTCCTCCCTACCCCACTTACCTGTTTGCTCCTGCATCTCTGCTGGAGAACGATAGCAGGCTCCAGCAGTGTGGAGACTCGGAGCTGGCCATCCCCGCTCCGCACCTCCACAAGGCTGAGGGCTTCCATCGTCCAGCAGCGGGGACGCAGGTACGTTTTTTTTTTTTCCCCTCCCTTCCTTCTGCCCTCCCAACCCCACTTACCTTCTGCTTCTTTTTTTCCGCTCCCGATGGCTGCCATGGAAAGGGAAAACATACTCCGTTTTCCCTTTCCATGGCGGCCATTTTCTTGGTCGTTTTTTTTTTTTTTTCTGTCCCGAAACGCCGCAGCATTTCGGGACAGAAAAAAATGCTTTTAGTGCCCCGGTCATGCACATAATGCGGGCCGGGGTACTAATAGCAATATGACCCTCGCGGCGGGGGCATTACCGACTCAGGTAATGCCCCGGGGCCTTAGTTAAATTATTTAATTAAAAGTCAACCGACACGCATTTTCACTCTCTAGGTTCTTTCTCAGGTTCTTTCCGAATGCGTATGGAGTGTGGGCAGTCATTGCTCCAAGGTTGTGGAAATGAGTCTGCAGTTCCAATATCTTGTCCGGTATAGTCGCAAATAAAGGTGTTGAATGGTTGCAAGAAGTGGCATTGTGAACATGTGGGTCACAAAGATCTGTTGATGCAATCCTGTGCAGCACTTCGATTTGAAAAACGTGACCACATAGTCGTTCCTTGGTGGCCATGCCCTTTTTAACCCCATGGCCAGTCCCTCATGGTCATGACCGGTGCCCAGATTGTCTGAGTCATGGCCTCTGTCCATGACTCAATCTGGCCACTGCCCCACATAGCCACAGTCTATGACTCGTACAATCTGGCCACTGCCCATAGCCACAGGCTATACCTCAGTCACCAAAATGTTATCACTATTTTTTGTACCTACATTATGACACTTTTCAAAAAATGGTGTCACGAGACTTACTTTTGAATTGTCAGTCTTATCTCTCTCTTTTGGTTACTGAAACCAAAAGAGAGAGATCTAAAATATCAGTATCTAATGCTAGAATTTCCCAATGTTGCACATTAAGCTATACAGCCTTTGGCTTTCAGCAGAACATTGTGTCACCATCCTAACTTTTGAATTGTCAATCTGATATAGGAACTTCGTATAAGAATTAGGGAGCATTTAAATGCATTACACAAAGAGGATATGAGGATGCCATTAGTGGTTCACTGGCAGGAATGCCATCAAATAGATCACAAGGCAGGAATTAGATTATTTGGTCTAAAAACAAAACATGAAGATCAACGAGGTGGTAACTGGGAAAGGGTGCTTCGGAGATTGGAAGCAAAATGATATGCAGGTACAGAACTATACTGAGAGGTCCCAATTCAGATCACAAAATGGGTCATTTTTTTGTGAATCCTAACGTACTGTGCAAATATTACAGACACAAAGATACATGTACTGTGCTAATATGTTTTTTATATTATGGAAAAGTACTAGCATGTGCAAATAAATTGTGATGTTATTGCCTTTAAAATAAGGTTGCTAACTACTGTATTGGTGTTAATACACTAGAGTGACAAAAGGATGTCTGCAGAACAGCTAAGATTAAAATTCATGATTGACAGTAATGAGGTCAACCATTGATACATTGATTGTTAGAGAATTAGCATTAATGGTTACACTGGTAATGCTTGCAGGTGTGTATAAAGGTCACTTATCAACGATAGGGTGATGGCTATAGGAACATCACTTTATAGTTATATGTCTTGGATAACACGTTGAATGGAGTGTTGGTGGTTTACACAGGAATACACTTGTGCATTGGAACTGAAGTTAATGCACAATCACTAATAATGCATGTGTATGATTAACCAATTAGTAGCGTACAATCTAATCATCTGAGATGTCAACTGTAATTAATTGTGATTGTGTGTATTTATCCTTTTCTCTTTCCCCTTTTATGTGACCCATTGTTGGACTGGCTTCTGGTTTGTACTGTTGTAATGTTGAACTATGATTTTTTATAATATGAATTTTATGTATATGTAAAAATTCATTTTTTGGATGGTGATTTAGGAGTGATGTAGAAATGGAGGCAAGCTTTTCATTGAGAGCAACTTGAATTCCCTGACGAAGACCTGTGGTTCAAGGTCAAAACATGTGTTGGCAGCATCTGAAAATTAAATAATAATTGTTTATTATGCAATTTCGGGTGATTTGTTGTGAGAGTACTCCTAGAGTACTCCTATATATCTAGTGTCCAGCACATTGGAAGATACATCTGTCTGAAACAATTAACATATGTGACATTGGGCCTAGAGTCACAATCTAGAACCGATGCTGCCCATTTGCGTTAAACACAATAGGATTCTAGTTTAATATTTATTTATTTGCATTTTTTTTAAAGCGCTTACACAACCCACCTGCATTGAGGCGCTGTTACAGGAGTTGTTTTCGTTTTTTTTAGTTGCATAATCGTTTTTTTTTCTTAATTGCATATGTATAACGCACTCAAATACCCAGAGGTTTCTAAGCGCGGACCCAGGGATCGAATCTGTGTTGCTTCATGTCATCTTGCTTCCAAGGCGAACACGTTGCAGCTGAGCTATCCTCCCAGGACTATATATACAATTATGTTCCTTCATGTTTGAATATATTGTGGTGAGCGCAGAGGGGTACTAGACCCCCTTATTTCTTTTGCCCAGTATTTTAGTTACTTCTTCCACTACACCATGAAAACATCTTTAAGTTTTCAATTCACAGCCATGCAATGTTTCTGCCAATTTCCATTGTTGATTGCCTGGAGCTGCTGTCACTCAGCATACTCAGCTTTGACTTTTGTCTGTATGTCAAGATCTTGACCCCAGACCTCTCCATTACAATCAACATGATCCATCCCACCAACAGACCCAAACTGCTCCACAAGGAAAGAGGATTAGATGTAGCAGCCGTAATACCCCAAATGTCCACAACACCCCAATATATTACACCACCAGTGGTGGTCCCAAGAGCAGTCGGGGGTGGGGGTCAGGTGCCACCCCGATTCCTTCCTGGTGCCCAGTTTAATCCCTTTTCTCCCACAGGACTGGCGATCAGACTTGAGTGTCAGCCCTGATATTTCCAATGTAAGTAAAACAATAATAAAGTGTGTTTCACGCTGTTGTGTGTGTAGTAGAATGCCCTAGGTTGCTTAGCAACCATGTTGCTCTAGACCGCCGCACACCTCTCATATTCTAGTCCTTCTGGGGATCATTAGCACACTATGTCTAGATTCCATCCCACCCGGCATCCAGTGCTGTGCACATGCTCTTCTGCCCCATAAGCCTCTGCTGCCTGAAGACCGAAGGGAAGAAAAAGGTAAGTGTGTTTTGTATGGTGTTTATGTATGATTTTGCATGCGTGTATGAGAATTGCATTGTGTGTGTGTGTGTGTGTAAGACTACTTGAGTGATTCAGTTGCTGTGCATGCATAGGATATGCCACTTCTGCCAGTCCCCTTCTTCCCTACTGAAAGGTCCACCCTTAACCTCCTTATCCTTGAATTGCTGAAACTTGCATTTGTATAGCTACAGAATTAAGTGGGGGTTCATTGTCACCAATTGGCATGTCCTCTTTTCTGCTATCTTTAGTATTGAATACATGTTGCCAACTAGCTATAAAGCATTTAAAGTATTATGATCCTGGATAAACAGTGAATAACATCATGGAACCTAAGTGTGTGCACAATATTAATAGGCATCTTCATATTTTATATTTATTTTACTTTGGCTTTGTAACGTGCTACTTTGGGAGCAAGCTGCGTCAAAAAGTGTAAATAAGTACAAATCAAATCAAATAAATAATTGCTGTTAAATCAAGCATGTTCCCTTTCATAACGAAGGTTGACTTGCAGGTTATAATGGAGATAGGCAAAGCAGGAAGTAGAGCTTACTGCTAACCTTCCCAATGTGACTGTTGGGAGATGGCATTGCCTTAATGCAGTTTATGACGCCTCCCTTGAGTCCAAGCTGGCCCAAGCACAGCAAAGGGATTTAAAGGTGTTTGGTGTGTTTTGGCTCCCTAGCGGAAGTGAGGGGCTGCTGCGAGGGGTGTAGGGCTGCAAAACAGATCATGTAGTCTCCTTGGTCTTTTTACTGTTGCTCTGTACAACCCATGCCGGCTAGAAGCAACTACATAGAAGTAGGTTAGTGCCATACTAAACACCAAAACATTCCATAGCACATTCTCCTTCTTTGCTTTCAAGTTCTCCCATCCTTTGCCCCATCTGCGACCATTCAAATGATTGCTAAAATTCTGATATATTGCTTTCTGGACAGGTTTTGGACTTATGAACCAAAAACTGATCACAAAACTGCAGCGCTGCCTTGCCTTGCAATATGGTAGACAATAACCGCGTATGTCAAATTTATGGGGACAGAATATCAACATTTTTCACTTGACAAAAAAAGAGGAAATTGATTTAACACCAATGTTGCTGTTTCTATGATAGAAAATCTAGTAAAGCGGTTTTGCCCCCATCTGGGCTATTTAAAACATGTGTGCACTAGTACTCGTGCAATCGTACTACAATGTTTGCTTTGCAAGATACAAATAAGTGCAATAAACGCATTTATGTTATTGTTACACAGCAAAAATAGCAAACAAACAGTCAGATTCAATATAGCGCTATCACATACTTTTTGTTTGATATTTCGGGGTTGGGCAAAACACGTGTCCTCCTGTCCATACTACCCAATCTTTAAATCTGTGCTGAATGCATCTGCTCAGTGTGTAGCACTGGGCCAAATGTTAGATGATCTGATCTCTGGGTTTCACAAACCTCTCTTCTGTCTGCAGTGCATATTGGCAGCACCGTGGCATAGTCCCAGAGGTGATTATGGCTCGCTTTATGAACAGATAGTGTGTTGTTATGTAAATGTAGATCGAGTATGAGAGAAGGGACAGAAAGAGATAATTGAGGGTTGAGGTCAGCCGAATGGATTATGTTGTAATTCCACTGGTATTACTGCCCTTTGGGTGATTTAGTCACTGTGATGGGAGTATACTGCGAACACCCCCTGAAATAGGAACATTAGGGCAGGCTTTATCTGACTGTGTTGACGGCCAGTTCCCTTTTGCCTACAGTGGATACGCTTCAAGACTGTATCAGGAGCAATTCGTTCTCATTTTGTTCTGTTCTTTGTCTGGTGTGTCTGATTCCTCGCTTACAAAAGGCATTCATTTTCTGCTCGCGAGCTTCTTGGCTGCACTTGTCATGCCCCAAAAGGTGATTCCTGTTCTGGGATGCCAGGCAATCTTGGTGCTGATCAAAACACAGCTGCACATGCTTGCTTGATCGTTTAATGGGTGCCACAACTGCGGGCTATGTCTGTCTATACCTATGGGAATACATATAATTAAGTGGAACAGATATCATATACATCCATATGCAAATTCGGCAGCCAGTAGAAATCTACTGTAGTTATACTGTACAAGGTTTAAGTGTGCTAATCCGCACACAATCTCCTCAGGCACAACTAGGCAGTCTATTACCATAACCTTCCGCAATCTAGTCATTTTCTCTCTAGTCCAATATTTATACATTTCATACATATCGATCAATTTAAATCGCATTACACTATTATCCTTATATTTCATATTTTGCATAGTCACATGAAGTTGCCTGCCTTTGGCAATGCTGCGTCAAATGTTTGCACAGTTTTTAACGTTTTAGTCAAATGTAATTGCCTGTTGAATTCCCGAAGTAGTCTAGCATAGGGTAGGGATAGCCACCCTATAGTTAAGGTGAGTCGTAGACACAGAGGAACCTCTCAACATTCTATGGTTAATATCCTTTGAGTAACGGATTTAACTGCATAGTTTTGCAAAGATTTGATAAAAAATAGGGAAGTTATTAAGCATATATTTTTATTTTTTCAGAAGTGCGGGATACCTCACATTCATTTTCCCATAGACAAAATGTTTTGCCAAAGCGCACAGCCCAAACTGCGAGACATATTTGGACCAGGTCTGAAACAACTTGGGCACGAAGCATTCAAAAGAGTGCTTTGCTTGGTTTGGGGTTATTCTGAGAAGTAGTTATATAAACATTTGATGAGAATTGGTTCCCTCTTCCTCAAAAAATAGAGAGGTCATGGTTTTCAGAAATTAGACGACCGCCTTCTTGTTTTACTCTCGATGTGAGAGATATTTGCGGCTGTAGCCGAGGTTATGGCAAAATGAAACGCAGTAAAAAGCTATTTGCAAGTCAACAAACAAACAAATGCCATCATGGTAGAGGTGGGGGATGGCTAGAGGGCACTGTGTGAAATTTGGGAGGGGGTCCAGGGACCAAATTCGCAACACAAAGTTTTCTGTAGTCTCGGCTATCGCTGCAAACAGCCGACATCTGAAAGCAAACTCCCTCACCGAAGGAGCATGTGTTCTGGGGTGAAAGGGAGAAGGCAGGGGAAGTGAGGCGACCTGGGGAGTGGGGGGAGCTGGCATAGATGAGGAGGGCACTATTCCCAGCTATATCCAAGGTTACAAGGGACCACAAGTTATCTATTGGCAGATATATGTTTTGGGGCGTCTGAGTTTTATTTATTTTTTAAAGTTATTTTTATAGGCATAGTGATGTTGGGTGTGAAAAATCACTGGCCATGGCCAGAAGGCCATGATAAGTGAATTGGAAGGTAGTTTAGACTCTTATCTATTTGGGTTGTGTGTTTTTAGATTTTTGTACATGTGAGACTGTGGAGAAAAACAGAAGAGAATTGTTTTCAAAAATTAATATTAAAAGGATGTTTTTTACTGTAGCTTTAGACATCCCATATACTGTAGTTTAATCTGTGTATTGTTTCTCATACTATCAAATTTGTGCATATTAGTTTATTTTTGTGCCTACTTTATTGTCATTATTTCTAGTGTTGTTTATCTTTCTTTAATTTTAGGTATCATACATTACTGCTTGAGCTGTGTTGTGGTGTTTTGATGTTTTAAGTTTTGCTGTAGTTTAGAATCATGAAGTGAGTTTGTCTGTTCTCAAGAAAAGTTTTGTTATGGCGGCTATGATAAAAGTCAATTAACTGTAGCAGCGGGTATGGCAACAATTATTTGTTTGCATATGTTATTGTATTTTGGTATTCATATGTCATAAGTAGTCCTTAAAAGGACTGTTTGGGGTACACCGAGTGTAGTATTTTTGCACATCTGGAGTATTGTTTTGATGTTATCAAGGAATATCGCATTTCCCTCATTGTTAGGTGTACTGTGCCATGTCTATAGAAATTGGCAATGTAGACATGTATTTTGTTTAATATCCATAATTGGTTGTGCTCTCTGATGAATGCTGAAATTGATTTGTTAACACTTCTTCGGGATGTCTCAATTTTACCATTGCATTTGTTGGTGCATCCCCATTTTTGCCTCAGGGTCAAATTGGTAAAGATAAAGATTGTGTGAGGAAATAGTTGCATTAGTTTTGCGATGTCTTGTGTCCTCGTTAAAGTAAGGGATAGTCCCGGTACATTGCCTAAATCATTGCCTCCACAATTAATTAGTATGATGTTTGATTATTCTATACTTCTTAGGCTTAATAATTTAGGAAAAACTTGAAACCAACGCATTTCCCCCAAATCCATACCATTTAATTTAATTGTAAAATCTCTCAAACATAGGCCCATATTCATATTTATGCCCTGATTCATGGATTATTCGCGCAGAAAAAAACAGGATTTGTGCGACATTCAGCCCGCAAATCCCTGTTTAACAAATGGGGATTTGCGGGCAGAATGGCACACAAATCCCGTTTTTTTCTGCGCAAATAATCCATGAATCAGGGTCTCAGTTTCTCACAAAAAGCCAGCAACCAAAACAGGCAACTGTTTCCTATAAGCCGCACAGTTTTGAAACCAGCCATGATATCTGCGGTCTGTCTCTGTGTTCATGAAAATGATTCCTAGCCTGAATTTTCTAGTAGTTTGTATGAGCAGGGTGTATTTGTTGTGTGTGTTTTGAAGTTTTTGATTGATTGATGGTACTGTTGTGGTCATCCGAGGCTATGCAGCAGCCACCTGGCACTCACTGTTGTTAACTGCGGGAAGACGACTCTGTGTTGTAGCCACGGCTATTTGATGACAAATGGCACATTGTGGGCCTCATCATGAGTCTGGTGGTAACCCTTAAATGCGGCGGTAGCGCTATTACTGCTGCATTTAAGGGTCTGCCAGATCATGGCCTTGGCGGATTTCCCCCCAGCTCTCAGCTGGGGGGAAATCCGCGGCAAATCTGCTGATTTTCAGTGCCATTACCGCCGGCGGGAAATCCACCGGCGCTAATAGCGCAAATCTTCCCCATTGGGCCCAATAGGGAATGTGGTATTCCTGAATGGGCCCAATGGGGAATGGGCAATAACCGTTCCGCCAAACCCCTGATCCGGCGCTAATATCGCTGGGGGGTTTGGCGGTAGGGCTAATAGCGCCGGCGCTAATAGCGCCGGCGTTACCGTCCAACTCGTGATGAGGCCCTGTGTGTTTGTGGACGTGCGGTAAACGCATTCTATTTGAGCGAAATGCTGCACCATATGTTTGTGGTCGCTGGTAGACATGGCTATAAGAAAATGTGGGTGGGTTAGGATCATACATGCATAGAGTGTTTTAGGGGTTATGGAGAGATGGAGAGAGTTGTTGGTAGGCATGTTAGGGGCACTTGTTTATAGTTTGGGAGGGTGGATATACAATTTTAAGTTAATAATTTTAGCCATTAGCCACAGCTATAGACAAACGTCCCTGAAGGACTGTCATATAACCGTGTCCACAGGTAGCACGTGCATAGGTGCATCAACACTTTTCCTCATTTAATTTGGTTGAGACCGTAGGGGAGGTTATATTTGTAGCCGCGTCTAAACATATACATTTTCTGTGCAGTAATCATATTGTTAGGCGCATGATAAAGCACCAAATTTTATTTGTGTGCGTTTTTTGATATGCTTAGGTGCTCTCTTATTATATTTTAAGTTTTATGGGCTGGTTTAGTTTGATTTTTATGTTGCAAAAATGTTTACGTGTAGCCGCAAATACAAACTAGGGTCTGTAGCCACGTCGAATAGCTGCGGCTATGAAAGGTGCTAGGTGGGGAAAAATTGATTATTGGTTATTGTTACATTTCTTTTTGTGTAGCTGACTGTGATAGGTTGTGTGGAAAATGTGTCATACATTTTAGTAGTTTTATTGGTATTTAGTCCTCTTTTTTGGTATTCATTTTGGAAAGGATAAAATCTCAATTTTCTGCAGTTACATCCTTTTGATTGCAGAACTCTGCCTGTGTACATGGCAGGAGTGGGGGTTATGTGAAAGTAAGTGTTCTTAAATCTTTGCATGTTTTAAGGTTTATTTGCAGTGTTGTGTGTGTTAGTTGTAGTAGTTTCTGCTAGCAGATAGTGTTTATTATAATTTGTTTCATCTGGTCTTATTGTGTGGCAAGTATTTTTTAAGTATTTTTTAACTTTCACTAACGTGGACCTAGAACATTAAATTTGTCAATCAATAGCATTTATATATAGGCATTTAGTTTTTGTATTTGATTGTATTTATTGTAATTTTAATGCAGTTTCAGATATGCAGTACTCTTAGCTGGTTTGGGTTTTCTGTGAGGTAGTACAATTGATTGTGTTTTGTAAATTCATTTTAGTCACTTTTAATTTTTTTTATTTTGTTGTAGCTGTATCGCTCTCATCATCCCAGTGGATTTGCACCAGATGTTGGACAGTTAACATCCGTGAAATGTCTACCTATATTCAAAACATAGTGGTACTGCTGGAGATCGGAGAAGCACATTTGTAGACAGTTTTGTAAAGCCTTTTTGAACCTTTCTAGCATTTCTGATGATTGTTAAAATTGAGTGCTGCAGGTGTTTCAAGTCTCTGGTTTGATTCCAGAATTATCAATGTTTACATGGCAGTAGTGTGGCTGATGTGCTGATTTTTCTGCATGTAATGCTTAAGCCCAATGCATTTTTATTTTGTGGTGCTTGCCTGTTTTTTGACAGGCATCATGCACATCTTTGTTGTGGATTTGCAGCAGATTGAAATTTCTCAAATGTGGCTGCTCTCTTTACTACCCATTTGTGGCATTGGCCCTCATTACGACCCTGGCGGATTTTTTCCGCCATCGACGGACTTTTCCGCCATGGCGTAAAGTCCGTTTACGCCATGGCGGATGGTGGACTTACCGCCCCATTCCGAGGTCGGCGGGGCGGTAAGTCCCCATTGACCCATTTACCCTTCCCCATTCCCATTTCGGCCCCATAGGGTATAATGGGAGTGGGGAAGGAGTTAATTACGCCACCGTAAATTACGGTGGCGTAATTAACACCAAGGTCCCATAGCGCCATGGATTTTTACGCCCGCAAAAAGCGGGCGGAAAAATGACCATGGCGCTCTGGGAACTCGGAATTGGCGGTAAGGGGTCGGCGCAGCTAACGCTAGCGTAAACCCCTTACCGCCAGGGTCCTAATGAGGCCCATTGTCTACACATGAATTGCATCATGGAAATATCAGGAGTCGGTAAAAGAGGAGTCTGTATAGTTGGCTTTTTTGCTGAAGTTGAGGCTTCATTTGCAGTTGGTGATGTTGTTGCACTGGTGGATGGAGGTTGTGCAGGTGTCGCTGATCTCTGTCTATGCAAGGAATAGGCCAAATGTATTTTTTTATGATATTCATATGCTTTTTGATAGTTATCATCCACCTCGTCCCAATGGACTCGCATTGGATGATTTATTATTATTGATGTTCCTAGGTTTTGAGATGGAACATCAGAAGGACTATGACATAGAGTTTTGTTGCAGAAAGTGCAAAGTATGTCCTCTGCATCTTTTCTGGAACAGTGTTCTTTGACTTTAAAGAAGCACCAACTGTGAGCAGTGAGTTTAATTCTGGATTTGGAACCCACATGATGACATTATCACTACTGCTACTCTTGTTGGTTGGATATGTTGGAATGTCCAACTGGGGCAGAATATGAAATTGGCAACTCTAAAAAGAGAATGGCCCAATATTGCCAAGTATCTGTGTGGTGTTAATTCCTTTTAAATAAAAATGTGTTTTCTATCCCTTGTTCTCCAAGTATTCCATCTTGCTCTTCAAGTTGATGTAACCTTCCACGTCATTTGTGCTGCAACTAGCTAGTGTAATGTTCTTTCTTTATTTTGAACCAGTTTATATATCCCTGTTTGCTACCTTTTTACATTGTTGTATGGTATGTTTTAAGTTGGATATATTTTTCCAAAGACCCAATGATTAGAATGTGGAAAGAGAACAACAGTGTTGTTTGCACGAATGTTAATCTCACATAGTGCACGTGATGCACTATATACAAAAGATGAGGGTCATAGAAATGTGCAAATGTTATCGTGTTTATCAAAGTGTGTGTTGTTTAACTGATCATGTTTTCTTTTATTTCATACAGAAACATATATATTTTTTTAAACCTATATGAATAGCTGCGGCTACGCCATTGTCCCATAGATTGGTGGATGTTTGAGATGTGGGTAACCGCAGCAACGACTGGGGGGACACAAGCCGCAAATTCTATTATTTTCACCCACGGCTAAAGATGTAATGCAGAAAGAGCAGTCTTTTATAATGTGCTTTTTTTATTGTCTCCAATGCTTTTAATATTTTATACTCGGTTTACTAAAAGAAATACAGACACTCCAATAGCCGCAGTTAGAAAACATGGGGAGCCATGGGGTTTTTGGTAGCTGCAGGTAGAGAAAATGTTTTTTTTTTTAAATTTAATGTGGATTATGTTTATATGTGCATTGAGTGTGGTGTTTGTCAACAGTTACAGTAACATTTAAAACACGTTGTATACATTTATAATGCATATAAGTGCACATATTTGGAAAGGTAAATAAATATTGAAACAAAGTGTATTCATAATAGGTTTATTTTGGTGGGAATGTGGTTGTGGTTTTACATTTAATTTAGGTTCAACACATGACACATCTTCTTCTGTTGCCCAATTATCAGAATTGTTACTGACCATGATTTGTTTAAAATGTTGAATATACTTTTTCATAGATTGCATTTCTTGTTGAATGTTAATTAATAGTCCTTTTACTTCTTTCAATTAATCCATATTTTCATTTGTGGCTTACTTGTTGTGTTGGTCGCTGTTGGAATCTTCTTGAGACTTGAATCACTTGTTCATCTGTTTGAAAATATTTGAAATATTTTTAAACAATTGAAGATATAACAGTCTTTAAATTTAAAATTGTGTGTGTTTATTGTAATAACCTTTGGTAGTTTTATAGTACGTAGATAAATTATATGTGTTTGGATAGTCATATTTGTTCCTTTAAATATAATTGTTAGTTTTATTTTGAAGGAATATATAGAATGTACTTAAAAAATCCTGATTGTGCTGCATTTCCTTCTGGTGCATTGTGATCAGCATCTTCTATTTTTATTTCTTGCTGTGGGATAATTCTCCTCGAGCCATTGCATGTAGTTTTTCATGCAGTTTTCCATGTTGTTGTGGTAAACATAAATAATGCTTGACATTTCAGATATTAGAATTAGCAATGGAGGAAGAGTACATGAGGAGAGAACGTTTCATGTTTGTTTTTACTTTTCGATTGGTTGTTCATTGTCTGTGTGGTGGGTGGTTGCCAATAAGATGTCAAGTACCTAGATGATGTTGAATTGTTGAACCTATCAGAAAATGTATTTTCTGATTGATGTTTTTATATGTCAATGAAATTGTAGATTAAATTGTATTATTGTATTAAGAGTTGTACAGAGTACATTTTTGTTGCTTGATAGTGAGGTATTGTTGTAGTAGATTGTGCTATTTTTGGTTTTATATTCATTGTGCATTGGATATTTCAAACATGGAGCCAATTTCGGAAGATGAACATTTTGATTGTTCAGAAGACTGTGGTTGGTCAAGGGAAGGTTGTTCTCAGCCGTTGATGTGGCGTCTTTGACCTCTACATCTACCAATGCATTGTAATTGTTCCATGGTGAGAATTGCTTGAACCAACTGCAGTTGCATGTCAACCCTTCACGGGATCTGGCTGCCATGACCATGGAAACTTTTTGGTTAATAACCCCCCATGTGGCATACACAGTTTATGAATGGGCTTCCTGTTTCGTAAAAGAGGAGCATACCCCAATTGTGTTTGGGATGAAAACATTTTCCTCCAGGATGATTGCCTGTTATTGTTGATCACCTGTTTCTGGTGAACTAACGTGAGATCAATTTCCTGTGACTGTTCATACTCATGCTTAGGCACCAGCTAGAGGATCTTCCCCTTCAAAAACACTTTGGCGAGAGACAAACTTTTTGTTGTGTGCAGAGTTGTCCTGTAAGCCATCAAGAACATCGTCAGTGCTGTCTACATTGGTGTGCCGTTTGCATGTGCAATTCAGAAAGCCATGTTTAAAGTTTTCATGAACCACTCCACATCAGCATTAACTCTTGGCCAGTACGGCATAATGTGGTGATGCAGATTGTCATGAAAAGATAGGAATTATGCAAAATCTGCACCTTGAAATGGGGCTCATCATATGTTCTCACTGTCTGTGGGAGCCTTTGATTTACAAAAATATCCTCTATCACCAGCAGGATATTAGGAAAACTCATCTACCACAACTGCTTGCTCTTCTGTATAGTTTTGAAGTCCATGCTTATGGCTTTCCTGGGCACAGATGGCTGCACTGCAGAGGGGATTCAGTCGGGGGTGCAACAGTCTCCTGGTATCACTGGCAGGTGGCCAACAGGCCATACACTTTAATCTCCAGTTTGGGGAAACAGACTTAGTGTTGCAGCCCTTTGGTGTCCTATGTGTGCAATGCTGATTATTGTTTGCATTAGTGATGGAAGGAATTACAGTTTGGATACCCCCAAGTATGACACCCTCAATGTCCATAGACAATTCAGTGCAGACCCTCCAGATGCCATGCATGAATACCTGTGTATCTTCTATATCGTGATCAATGTCCACCAATGAGGATTTTCACTAACCCCTAAGCTGTTTGATGACTTTTTGCATGGCTTGATGCTGGTGCGTGCCTTCTGCAATGTCTTTCAAAGACATCAATTTCATAGCAGTCATCCATCTGATCATGCTCACCAGAGCTTTCGCCTCAACTTACACTGCCTCACTGTCTATGCATAAACACCTGGATGACACAGCAGGTAGTCCACAGGGTTGCCATCCACGGCATCAACTTGGACAGTGACACAAAATCTGACAGTTACAACATCCAGTGCTCTAATGGGAGCGTTGTGAGAAGCAATGACCCTGGGAGAATTGGCAGTAGGGGTTTAATGTCTATCACGATTGTGATTGGACGATCAAACATGCAAAGGTAGACATGACAACATCACCACAGAACATGGAAACATTTCACACTCTTTTTTGAATGCCTTATTTCTGTTGGTATCAATGCTTTTGGAGCAAATGCCATGGGACATCTCACCCTGTCATTGTAAATCCGAGCTAGCACAGCCCTTAGGCCCATAAGACTAGCATCAACCAATATATTGGACTGATTAAGCGGGTTAATAAATACCATTATGATGTATTCTGCTAGAGCTGCTCTTTGGAGTCTTCAAATGCTTTGTTTGGGACAACACTCAACACCTATTTGATGTTTTTGGAAATACAATGACGGAGTGGCTACATTACTGTGGGCAGCTTCAGGATAGTGAAACCACAGAAATGTATCTACACTATGAAACTGCGTACTTCAGTATTGGATGTGGCATATGAAAGTCATTGATGGCCACCATCTTCTGACGATCAGCTAAGATGACTGTCCCTTGTAATTCAAAACCAAAGAGGTGTAACTTGGACTGCATGAAAGGGCATTACTTTTCATGTAATGTAAGCCCATTCTGATGCAATTGACTGAACATCACTTGAAGTGTCATTAGCTGCTCTTTTTCAGTTGTTCAATGTATCAGGACATCAACACGCATTATTGACAGTGTCTAGGCAAGGTAGCAACTAGTTCAACATGTGTTGAAAAACCTTGGTAGCCAATGATACCCCGTAAATGAATGGTTGTATCTAAACAAACCTATATGGGAGGAAAAACTCACAATTGGGCAAGAGTCTTTGTGTAAAGGCATCTGATCGTAGGTGGACAGAAAATCGATTCAGGAAAATATTTTAGATCAGCCATGACAGCATCCAGTGCCGGCTGGCTAACTGCATGTCCACACTGATGCATACCTCATAATGCTGTTTAGGTTTTGTCATAATCCATAGCAGTGAAAGCCAAGGTGTAGGGCATTTGACTCTTTCAATAATGTCTAGCCCTTCCAGTGTCTGAGGTTCATCTTTCACCTTTTGTCTAAAATGAAATGAAATATGTCACTGACTGAAACAAGTGCAGCTGCAATGTTTGTCCTTGTAGGTACCCTACACTGTAAAATAAGTTTTGAAACTAACCTCTAAACATTCGAATAAATCTCAGTTTTGTATTCATTAAATGCCTAGTGGATCAGTCACAGCTCCTCCGCCATGTTTCAACTGAGCACTGTGTCTTTCGACACACTTATTGCATAAAATGGAGTGGAAGTGGAGGCTCTGTAGTTCAGGACAAGCGTATATAAGCTTTATTTCTGTGGTAGGGGATGTTTGACTCCATATGTGTAGAGTCATATTCTGGGTGTTGCTAGTTTTCCTATTGGCTTCAGCCTGTGGAGTTAGACCAAGGGCCTCATGTTGACGGACACCCCTGTAACAAGCAGCACTGGAAACCCTGCTGAATGGATAGTAAACACACTAACGCGATAGACACAGACTACTAAAAAATACACACTAATTGAAAACAGTATGAGAGAAGAATCATGACAGAGCATTGTTAGCACTGATAGCACAGTGATAGAGTACTGAACTATTGCCGAGTAGGGTGCTAATACACAGTCAGCTTTTTAAAAATGTTAATATGAAGGGACTTTAAAAGAATCCTACTGAAGAACAAATGTAAAGTGTATTTGTATTTTCTGTAAGCTTTCAAATGAAAATAACCTTTGCAGGAACACAGGAGTCCATGTTTTCTATGAGAATGTGTTTTACGTGATGTAAAACATACAATTGCTGAATGTCATATGAAATAAGTATAAAGGATAAGAGGAGTGATGTGTGCAGTACTAGTGCAAGCAAACAGAATGCTGATTTCAAGGTGATATGCACAGCGATGCCAAGGGCAAGATTGGGGTTTGCTGGAGATTTTGCATTCACAAACGACCCCACAGAGAAATCGCGACTTTAAAGGTATACTTGGTACCAGTCATGGCACCTCAGTTTCCCTTTGCCCTTTGGGTGCTATTGACCCTTACGGCAGGCCGGTCTCCTTCTGTTCTTCCTCCTCTCATAGTGAAGGTGCCACCTGCAACACGGTGCCCCTTGTCTAATGCATTCTGGGACTCAGTTCCCTTGCTCCAAGACTCCACTCTCTTCAGCATTTAGTCCACGGTAAAGGGCTTTCCTTCTTTACTTCTGTAGATTCTGGAAAGCCTGATCAATTCAATGTGCTAGGGGACCCCAGGCTCTATCTAGCCCATATATCCATGGACATTCTTTTTAACTAAACCCTGTCACTCGTTTCTTCCATTCTCTGACCCACTCCTGATATCCTTCAAAGTAACATGTGAAATGTGACTCAGAAGCAATAGGCCTCTCAAAGTGAAAGGCTTATCAAAATGCAACACATCACACAAATCTATGACCCCATGAGATCTACTGCCCACAGAAGGACAAATATATGATACATAGATTTTAAGACAAAGCTATATTTAACATGGGTCCACAGTCTAAGAATATTGTTACTCCCTTGCCAACATGTAGGGGAAAAGCCAGAGAACTGCTGCCATTTCTTCCATAAAGCTGTGGGTCTGAGGGCAGTTGGCCATGTCATACATGTCCTTGAAGGACAATAGAGGTCGGGCAGAAGGTGAGACTTACCAGCTACAGCAGCCTTTAGAGGTACAAGTCTCTTGAGAAGTGTCTAGATTTTCTTCTGGCTGAGGTTAAGGGGAAGTGGACATTAAGAGGAAGTAGTCCCTCCATAAAGCCTATCCCTTGACATTGACCGGGTTCCACAGCACTGACCTGGCAGTGATGAACTTGCAAATGAAATCACTAAGAGAATTGGAAGATCCTCTCCTTTCATAATGTAACATTAAAAAACAAAAGGTCTATCTTAGAAACCCTTAACTATGCGTAAGATGAGACTGCAGGATGTGGTTTCTAATCAAATTTAGAAACAAAGTAAAAACTGTGTCCTGTCAGACACTAGTCATGTTTGTATGCCAGAATATGCATGTCAGACCATCACAGAAGCTGTGACCCCAAGTGTAGCCTCTTGCATACCACCTGTGCTGAAATAACACACATGATAATCGTATCTCCCCTAATCCCTGTATCTCCTTCTCTCGGCAGGATAGCCACGGGGCAACGTGCTGGCTTTGGAAGCAAGACGACACGGAGCACCACAGGTTTGATTCCCGGGTCTGCGCTTAGAAACCTCTGGGTATTAAGCAAATTATAAATAACATATCATATCACCATATTGATCCCCCTTTATCGCAGCCAAGACTTGCAGGACACCGCTCAGCCCCACTCAGACCAGCATGTGCTGTCTGGTGTGTGTTACTTAGTTCTGCCCGGCATTGCCACAAAAAAAAGGTCTATCTGAGGTGCAGCTAAAGCTCTTTGCAGATGCAGAAAGAAAATCATATTCAGAAATGAGAGAGCAGGTGTTTTTCTCCTTTTACTAGAAACTCCTGCGATTTCAGGCAGACTTGACAGCTCTGTTGACAGAGAAATGCAAGGAGCACTCCATAACACGATATGGAATACATTGACAGAAAAAAGGGAATAGCAAGAAATGCTGTCTATGCTAAACTCCCTTGAGGCACTTAATACTGTGGTAGAGTGCAGATTTTCCATAGTAACATTCAGAAAATGTGAGATTCTATTAAAGCCACGGAAGCTTGTATTATGCTTACTATTCTTTATTAAAACTCAAGCAGCAATATTAACAAAGAAAAAATGACAATTTTTTGTGACAATGTAGTCTTTGCAGTTTGAAACTTTATTGCCCTCGGGCATGATACGTATCCTAGTCTACTAATCATGACGTTACGGTTCTAACACCACATGAGTCCTCCTCCCCACTTCCTCTTTCTTTTGCTGTCTCACTGCAGCTTCGTGACGAACAGCTCCATCTCGAACAGGGTATAACAAAGAACAAAACTCGTAATGAACTACTGCCTCCCGATCCGTCAGGGCACCACCTGTGTCGTCCGCCTTCACCCTCAAATCGTTGTAAGAGACTGTCTGTTTAGTGTCTGCATCTTGCCAGATAGAAGAAAAAAGGGAAAACACAACCATGTTAATGTTAACTGTGGGTGGGCAATCGCACATATCGCTGTGCTGTGCTGTTGCTTGGCTGCACTTCTTGTGCTTGCAGTAATCATGCATCTCACCTCACTGCACCCTATCCACACAGAGTTGAGTGATTGGATGGCTAAAATAATACTTCACCTGCATGTCTTTAATAGAATCATGACTTTCCAGACTGTTAGAATGGACAATCTGGATTCTGTGTCAAGACCAGAGTCTTGTACTATGCTTCTTTAAAGCTTACTTACCACCAACGAGGCAACCTGGTTGACTTACTTGAAATAAATGGTCTTAAAAGTAGACTCAATGGACCAGTCTGCAACCCTGAGGATGTTTTGCAGCCAAGCTCTGCTGGCAAAGGCTTTGCAATCCACAGCCCCTCATGTGGAATCCACTCTGAATCAACAAGTGTCTATACCTGCTTCTTGCAAGACTGATTTCACCCACCTGGCTACAATGGCATTGGACACTGCATTGAAAGGCTTACAGAGCATGATGAAAACTTGAATTTCTGCCGTCGGTCTTAGATGCACGGTGCAGGTACGCTTTCAAATACCTGACCGGATATAACTTGTGCTGCTTCCGAAAGGCAGGGAAGATAGCCGTTTTAATGCAGATTGTTGTCCTCCTTTTGATGTGGAACGTAACCTCTTCTGGAGAAAAAGATTTGCTATCTATCTCCAGTGCTCCCACATCCAATACTCTTTTACAGGCCACTAACACAGCAGCCAACAGACATTTCCTGGTCAAATTGTCATTGTCTGGCAAAACTCAGGAAAAGCCAGAGGACATTGCTCACATCCCACAGGCAGCCGGCTCGCTCTCATACCTTTGAGCAGACAACCAGCGCATGTTCGCCAATCAGACTTCTGTCAACTTGCTTGTGACTGGACGAGATGGCAGACATGAACATGTTCACTGTTCTAAAGATCTTACCCTAGGCATCTAGGCTTGCCAGGAAATTTACTATGTGGATCACATCCGCTGTAGTGGGATGCACGTCTTTAACCATATATCAGCGGAGTCATCTATTCCAAGCCGTCCTGTAGAATTTGGCCATCGTGGGTGCCCAGGATTCTCCAATGAAGAGCTCAGCCTCTTATGATAGTCCTGGATTCCTCCAGGCACTTCTGAAATCATCCAAGCTACCAGATGTAGATTTCTCTGCATGACAAAAGCATGATGGAGATCTGGCAAATCTGCCAGAATGCCTGGCTCATCCGGTTGAAGGATGTGCGGTTCGCAGGTCAGCTCCAGTAGATCTGGGAACCACGCCTGACTCCTCCAAGCTGGAGTCACCAGATGTAACCTTGCTTGCTGCTGACTTGCATACACCATCATCCTTGCACATGTCATCTTTGCAAAGGTGATAAAGGTTTAGCTCCTTCGCAGAACCAATAGCTGTACAAAGGCATCTTTAGCCAGCACCTCCATATCCAGCCTCCAGCTGATGAACCATTCCACTTGGCGATTCAAACTGGACACAAAGAGGTTGGCGGTTCAACCTGGACACAAAGAGGTTCATCCTCCAGTTGCTGGAATCCCTGAGATGTCTGGAGTTCTAGACCGCCACTTGGTTGCTGATTCCTGTAGGGTAGTCCGCTATGACAATCATGACTTTCTCCAGGAAGAAATGACCATAAATCCTTGCCTAACTACACTAACCATTTCAAAATGTACCTTCAGTTCCACTCTTCAATGTGTGAAAGCCACCAGGGACACTCCATTATTGCCTCGTGCAACATCGACACAGTGTGCTCATAAGACATTCCCTGTCAGAATTATTGAATCTGGAGGCACTGGCAGGCACAGTAATGGAGGGCCCTGGGAAAGATCGGTTGGATGGAAGAGTCAAAGCACACCACTATCCTCGCTAACTCTCTGAGGGAGATCTGATCTTTGAACAAGACTGCTCTGATCTGCTTCTTTATATCATTCACTTTCTTCAGGGGAAGACTCTGTTTTCTCACCTTTAAGTCTATGATAAACCCCAGGAACTCCATTCTCTGCTGTAGCCGGGTCTCGGATTTCACCCAATTGATGAGAAACCTCAGCGTCTCTAGGAGACCTGTAGTTAGGACCACTTGCTCTAGCAGCCACCTCAGATCCTCCGCCATGTGATGGATCATCAAGGTATACAATTAGTCTCACTCCTTGCTTGTGCAGATTCGCCATTATCAGTCTGATTAGCTTGGTGAAGCACTGCAGTGCTGAAGCTAGGCCGAAAGGGAGACACGTGAACTCCCACCTCTGGCCTCACCAGAGGAATTCTAAGAATCGCTGGTGTGCCTCGTGAATGGGTATTGCTAGATTGGCATCCCTCAAATCCTTGTGGGCTAGCCAGTGCCCTTTCTGCAGAATGTCCCTGAAGGGATGGATTCCCTCCATCTTGAAGTGTTGGTACACGAGTAAGGCATTCAATTGTCTAAAAATGGATCACGGCGCTGACCTTTTGCTTCCATTTCACCCGGAGGACATTGCTTATGAACCTTTGGTGCCACCTGCAGCACTGGCCTTATCACCCTTTTCTTTAGAAGCTCTCCTACTTTCTTGACCATGAGGCTTTGTTCCTCATCTGACATTGTGAAATGTTGAGTCGGTCTCCCTTGTCTGGGCTCTTGAAAAATTCCAGACAAAACCCCTGCATGGTCTCTGAGACCGAAGAGTCAGCAGTAAGCTCCTGCCAAGAGCTTCGGTGCACTGCTATCCTGCCACCTATCATGGTAATTGCACCGCTTGCCGCTGCACTGTGTGTATGCAACTGTAATCTTA
The DNA here is from genome assembly GCF_040938575.1 of Ambystoma mexicanum. Lineage (NCBI taxonomy): Eukaryota > Metazoa > Chordata > Amphibia > Caudata > Ambystomatidae > Ambystoma > Ambystoma mexicanum. The sequence goes on from NC_090922.1 coordinate 363,397,774, forward strand.
CCTGTGTTGGTAGCTTGCGTCCTGTTGCCAGCCGTGTCAGCTCTGGCCCCTGCTTCTTTCACGGGAGGGGAAGAAAGGATTTGGCCTTCTGTCTTCCTGCTGTCACTAGTTGTTTCCTCTGTAGGGTCTCTGGCCTCGTCAGCGACTGGTGGAGAGCTCCCTGCTTCTGCCAGCCCTGGAGAAAAACCAGGGTGCCTACACTTTTTTTTAACAGTGTCTTCCCTTTGTCTAGAGCAGCAAAGGCGCTAACAAATCTGGCTATGTCTTTGAAAAAAAGCTTCTCAAAACAAAAGCCCTTTAGCTGCCGCAGTGGCCTAAGAGGATGCCAACTCCCCAGGTTTCAGGTCAATCTTTACTAAAAATCAGTCGCCTGCACTCCGCTGCTATTGCACAGTTGGTGATACCTATAAGGCAAATTGCTCTTTGTGCCCAACCAGCCAGAATATGCACATTAATAGGCGTGCCTATTGGCCACTGGACCTACAGAATCCAGGAGCGTGTCCCGGCACGCTGTCGATGACCCCTTTTCAGGTCCTTGGTTTACTTCGCCATGAATGTTAACATACCGGGGTCCACATCCAGAGTATCTGCTACTTCATCCAGCAGTAAAGGTCTTTCCCTTGATATGATGTGATAGGTTATTTATAATGTGTTTAATAGCCAGAGGTTTCTAAGCGTGGACCCAGCATCGAACCTGTGTTGCTCCGTGTTGTCTTGCTTTCAAGGCGAGCACGTTTCTGCTGAGCTATCCTCCCGAGCCTTAGCACGCTTCTCTTTTTCATGTCCTTTGTGTGATGCGCACAGTGGCTCTCCAGGTGCTACATGTTCCTCCTGCCATTGCCGATTGCAGGCTCTGGGCCTCACAGCACTGGGGTCTTGCACAAAGGTGACCCAGTCCTGGATAAAGACCAGTTTATGGGATAATGGCCCTATGCCTCCCCATGCTGCTTTCTCCCTCAGCTGTGCCAGAGAGGCGTCCTGCAGAATGTTTGAAGGACCTTCTATACTTTACTCGCTGTCAGAGGATTCTCCTCCTGCCCACGCCATATTGTGTAATGCAAAGGAGACAGACAGCTAGCTTCCGCGAGGTGACTCATAGGCTTACTTGGGGCTTCTACTGTGCAGTAGTTAGCCTTGGGCTTCACCTGTATTAATAAAGTATTATATCATAGGCTCGTGTTGGGCAATGTTTGTGCAACTGACCAGCCTCAGGAATTCTTGGGTCTGCCCCGTTCCACTTAGTTAGGTGCTAGCTCACTGTTCACTACAGACAGCGCTAGCGCACCACTTAGCATGTGGAGCGCTGTAATTACACTCAGGACTACCTGTCAGTCACCTCAACGCTATCGGCATTACCAGCGTGGTACATTTTTGCAGCCATTAGTTGGCATTTTCACAGGGGTGCAGTTTCCTTTCATTGAGGCAGACAGTTCGCTGTTTGGAGCGATCAACCGGCTCCCTCACTGAATGTGGAAAGACAAAACTGTGTAGTACGGAACTATCAATTTGTTTCCCCATCAGTCGTTGTTCCGCAGCTATGAACTGCCTCCTGTAAACAAACCATTAACCGAGAACAAGAAAAGGTACTCTGCAAACCTATCTATACGTACCGTTGCGCTATAAAATCACTCAATTAACCACTCAGTCAGTCACACATAAAACAATCAAAATAGTACTTATCTGCTGCTCGAGCAGCAAGGAAAGGAAAGTGGGAAGGAAGACTCATAAGGCTATAGGACCAGAACTTCATGATTGGTGGCCTAGGACATGTGTCATGCCTGAGTGAGTTCAATAGAGTTTCAAACTGTAAAGACTACATTGTAACAGAAAATTGTAGTTTTCTTTGAGTTGTGTTGAGTGATGTTTTCATTTGTTAAGATTGCTGCCTGAGTTTTAGTAAAGAATACCAGCCTCCAGTCTCTACATAGAATCCAGGTTTATGATGCACTAGGTTCAGAGTTTGAGTGCACTGTCAGAATGTCTTTGTTTTTTAAATGTAATTTATAATACCCCACAATGATTCAGAGGGTGTTTTTGACTTGTCTAATGTGGTATTATGTAGTCGTTCCATGGGCATACTGTAAATACTGTAAATGAGTCCTGTCCTGGTAATGGGGCGGGTGCTAATGGCCTTATGTACCCGTTCTATGGGCATCACCGGGTAAACGGCCTGGGGCCCGGATTAACAGCCCGAGCGAAGCCATTACCCCCGGTGATGCTCGTACAATGGGTACATAAGGACATTAGCATCCGTCACAGCAGCGGGACATGGCTAATTTACAGTATCTTTGTAAATAGCGGCGTCCCGTTCACAAAGCGAAAAGACTGTTCCAAGATGGTGACCATGGAAATGGAAGGCAGATCTCTATACGAAGCCCCTCTTACCTTTCCATAATTGCTGCCAGAAGCAGAGTGTAAGGTGAGTCTGAGGCGGCGAGTGACGCTGCAGCTGAAATAAGTAAGTGGCCGGGATGCAAATAAAAAAATTATAATACTAAGGGGACGGAGAGAAGGGGGAAGATGGCAGCAGGGGGAGCCAGTCATCGGGTGGCTTTGAATGGGGACTTTCATCGCTGGTGCAAGCCCACGTTCCTGGTCACCTGTTTGGCTGGCACCCCCTGCCAGGGTGCTAATGTCTTTGAAGACTGTAAAAATAAATTATAACATCCCACAATGAGTCACAGGATGTTTTTGACTTGTTTAATGCTTTAAAAGTTATTTAAACAGTACATTTTACCAAAGCTAATCCAGAGATTGGTGACATGCTGTTGCACGCTTAAGTGCTTTAAACCATGCAATGGGTGAAAGTGAATTAATATAAGATAAGAGGATACGAGGAGAGATATCTGCAGTACTAATTGAAGCAGCATAAAGGCGATTACAAGATGATGAGCAGATAAATCTGGGTGGCATCCTATGAGACGATATGAAATACATTGACAGAGAAAAAGGACTAGCACACACTGCTGTCTGAAGAGGTGATAACAACGGGATCAATGACAAATCCACTAGTGTGTTTAGTACTGTGGTAGAGACTGGGGCTCTGATGCATGAAGTTGAGAGTTCAAATGTATCCTCAGAATTTTTTTTAAATTTCATTTATTTTATAATATCCCACAATGAGTCGGATGGTGTGTTTGACTTGCATAATGTTTTTGCAGTTATTTAAACAGTATATTTTACCACAGCTGGTCCAGAGATAGGTGAGAATCTGTGGCACGCTTGTGTTTTATGTGCTTTAAAACATGTATTTGCCGAAAGTTAATAAATATATTATGTTATGTTATGTTACTTGGCATTTATATAGCGCTTTATATATCATTGGTATGACCTCAAAGCGCTGGTAGGTTGAACGCCCTCGGGAACCGTAGTTCAGGTCAGTAGAGAGAGATAGTGTTGTATGGTGCGTGGGTGCACCGGATATGTGTGCAGCTGGTGTAGTTGTCGGATGATAGCTCCTTCCTAGCGATAGGTGTGGTGCTGAAGATATCAGTTGGATGTGTGCAGTTTGGTGGGTGGACACCCAGAGCGGGTTCTGGTTGCGTTAGGCCTGAGGTACACCTATGTGAGCAGCTAGGCAGGAATGTGCAAAGCTAACTGGGTTTTATTAGGGTGATGAGGTGTTCATGGGGTCGTATTCGTATGTGAACAGCTAGGCCGAATTATCAGCAGTATAGCTGTGTTCTATTTGAATGATGATGTATAGTAGAGAGTAAGTGTAGTGGTGTGATATGGTGGTTATCTGTAAAGCGCCTGAGACCAGGCACATCACCAGGACGGTGGGGACGTACATAGCGACATACGGATATATAGCGACAGGGGCGGATACAGGTATATATGGGGATACAGATATATATGGGGATACAGATTTATAGCATATAAAGTGGGATACAGATATATGGCAACAACACGAGGAACAGGTGCACAGTGATACAACATGTGGGGCGAATTTCAACAGGTTCCACTCATTCTTTTCTGCCCCATTAATTCAGTCCACTCTGTCCATTTTTCTGCTTCATCTACTCAATCCATTCCATCTATGTTATCAATGTCATCTATTCTACCTCTTCTATTCGCTCTATTCTTTCTACCTGTTCCATCTACATTACCGATTCACGTTGCTAAAAGTCTACGCTCTTTCTAGATGTGGTGCATGCATATCCTTGCATTTCTATCTAGATTCGGTATTGGCTAACACTCACAATTTTATCTAAGTGTGGCGCATGCCAAAGTTCACAATTTCATTTAAGTGTGGCACATGGCACCAATCACATTTCTATTTAGATGTGACGCAGGCCAGTGTTCATGATTCAATCTAAGTGTGATGTATGCTAACATTGACAGTTCCATCTAAGTGTGGCACATGCTATCATTCACATTTCTGTCTAGATGCGACGCAGGCTAAAGTTCACAATTTCCTCTAAGTGTGATGCATGCTGGCATTGATATGATATGATATGATATGATATGATAATGATATGATATGGCATTTGTAATGATACGATATGATACAGCATTTATAATCCGCCTATTTACAAGTGTTTCAAGGCGCGGCGAGGCAGGGGGGGGGACAAAGGGAGACAGACAACGATCCTACTAGGCCAGGTGTCATTCAGATTGCGCAAGTGCAAGGTTAAGGGGATGGGAAAAAGTACAAGGGGCAAAGGGAGGGGGGAAAGTGCAGTACACGGTTAATAACGAACAAGATAAATAATAAGGGCCAGCTGGTGGCAAGTGCAAGATAAGTGCAGACAAGTGCTGGGCAGAGGGGCTGTAGCGATCCAGAGACAGTCCCGCAGTGCAGGGGTTGCCGGGAAGGTAGTGCAGGGGAGAGTGGCTGGGCCAAGGACCGAGATTGGTGAGTGGCCCAGTTGCTGATTTAGTACAATTTCAGTGATTTAGCAGGGGAGAGAGGGAGAGAAAGCAGAAGCAAAGAGGAGGGTTTTGAGGCACTTCCGGAACCGGAGATGGTTCTCCTCAAGTTTTAGGGAGGCAGGAAGCCTGTTCCAGAGGGAGGCCCCTGCAGCAGAGAGAGATCTCCCACCAACTCGTTGCTTAGAGAAGCGGCTGACCCTGAGGGAGTTGGAGGCGGATGAGCGAAGTGCACGAGAAGGAAGATATTTAGGAAGGGAGAGTTGAAGGTATTTTGGCCCCAGGCCCCAGAAGGCCTTGTGGACAATGAAGAGGGTTTTGAACTTAATCCTTGCAGCCACAGGGAGCCAGTGTAGCGATTTCAGTCCTGGAGAGATGCGGTCCTGGGGCTTGAGGCCAAGGACAAGTCTCGCAGTCCTGTTCTGGATGAGTTGCAGAGGGCGGAGAGTAGAGGCAGGCAGATATAGGTAGAGGCTGTTACAGTAGTCCAGCTTCGAGAGAACCAGGGCTCTGGAGATAGTGAGCTTCTGGGGGAAGGAGAGGAAAGGAAGGATACCTATGAGGAGGTGCAGCAGGTAGTGTGACTTCTTAGAAATGTCAGAAATGTGAGGCGAGAAGGAGAGAGTGGAGTCGAAGATGACCACAAGGTTTTTAGCCTTGCAGGTAGGAGCGGAAGAGGGCCAAGAGAGGCCGGCCAGAGAGCTGCAGGGAAGGAGGGAGTGGGTGTGCCGATGAGTAGAATCTCGGTCTTACTGGCATTGAGGCAGAGGTCGTTGGTGGCATACCATTCCTGGATAGCACAAAGACAGTCAGAGATGAGGGAAGGAGAAGAGGAGGCCGAGGGTAGCCTGAAAATGAACTGGGTATCATCAGCATAGCACTGAAAGTAGGGGCAGAGAGCAGCAATGCGGTGGGCGAAAAGTGCCAGGTACTGATTGAACAGCCAGGGAGAGAGGTTAGAACCCTGGGGGACACCACAGGTAGAGAAAAAGATGTCAGACAGGAAAGACCCCAGTTGGACCTGGGAGGATCGATTTGAGAGGAAAGAGGTCAGCCAAGCCAAAGCCTGACCAGTGATACCCAGGTTATCACGGAGACGGTTGAGCAGGATGGTATGGTTGACAGTATCAAAGGCAGAAGAGAGATCAAGCAAGATGAGAACACAAGGAATGTTAGAGTCAAGGTTCGAGAGCAGGTCCTCACGGATGTTCAGGAGAGCAGTTTCCGTGCTTCTGGCAGCTCTGAAGCCAGACTGGTGGTCATGAAGGCTACCAACAGATTCAGCATGGAGATTAAGCTGGGAGATGGCAAGTTTCTCTAGGAGCTTGCCCAGGAAAGGAGTGATAGAGATAGGGCGATAGTTAGCTGGGCAGGACGGGTCGGAGGAGGGTTTCTTAAGAAGGGGGTGCACAAGGGAGTGCTTCAGAGGGGATGGGAAGACTCCAGAGGCGAAGGAGTGATTGCAGAAGTCAGCAAGGGCAGGAGGCAAAGAGTCGATGTAGTCCTTAATAGTTTTGGAGGAGCAGGGGTGGACCTGTGTTGAAGAGACTTTCATAGATCGGACTTGTCTTGAAACCTCATCAACAGAAAAAAGGGGAAAGGCAGAGAAGGAGAGAGGAGGGGTGGCTGCAGAAGGGCCAGAGGACGGGCAGGGAATAGAGGGGGGGAGGTGATGGGAGGAGAGCGAGGACAGGATGTCCTGAGTTTTTGAAATGAAGTGAGAGGCCAGTGCCGTACAGAGGGCCTGGGAGAGGACAGGAGAGGTAGAGACTGCAGCAGGGATGGCCAGCTCCTTGCAGATTTTAAAGAGTTCAGCCGAATTGTTAGATGCCGTAGTGATGCGGGTTTGGATAAGGGCTCACTTTTTGGTGAGAACGGAGAGCGGAAATGCCTTTGGAGCAGGCGACAGGCCAGTTTGTCAGAGGATGAACATGAAGCACGCCATTTCCTCTCTGCCACCCTGTACTTGCGTTTGAGGGTGACGAGATCCGAGTCAAACCAGGAGTTTCATTTGGCTTTGGGCTTTGGGCTTCAGGCGGATTCTCATGACAGGGGCAAGGATATCAAGAGTATCAGATATAGCAGAGTAAAGAGTGGAGAGGGCTGTATCAGGGTGGGTGTCAGCCGAAAGGGAAAGAGGGGGTGAGAAGGTGGCAGCGAAAGCCTCAACTGACACACGCTTCATGGGTCGGATGACAGAGATGGAGGATGGCAGTGATGAGGGTGGCTTTGCCTGTGGGGTAGGGAGGGTGAGGTGGGAGGAGAGGAGAAAGTGATCACTCCAGGAGAGAGGAGTGGAAAGAAGGACAGAGAGGGGAAGGTCAGAAGAGATCAGGGCATCAAGAGTGTGCCCAGCAGAATGGGTCGGCCCCGACGGGAGAATAGAGAGTGAGAGAGAGTCGCAGAGGTCGCAAAAGAGTCCAGAGGGGGGACAGGAGGCATCCAGGTGGATGTTGAAGTCTCCAAGGAAGAGGAGTTGAGTCGTTGAGGACAGGAGTGAGGAGGAGAGGTCCGCCCACTCGGAGAGGAAGGAGGAAATTTGACCAGGTGGCCGATAGATAGTAGCCACGGTAAGGGAATGGCTAGGAGAGAGAGAGAGTCGGCAGACAAGACATTCAAAAGAGGAGTAGGTCTGCGTGGGAATAGCAGTGGCAGGAATCCACTCAGGGAAGATAAGGGCCACACCCCGCCAGCACGGTTGGGCCTGGGCACGGAGAGGATCTTGTAGCCATCAGGTAGGAGTGTGTCAAAGCTGGTGACAGAGCTGGCCGTGAACCATGTCTCAGTGAGACCAAGTACGTCAAGGTCCAGTTCCTCAAGAAGGTGGCAGATATCAGAGGAATGTTTGACGGCAGAGCGAGAGTTAAGAGTGGCAATGTGGAGAAGGTTGCCATCTTTGAAGGACTTCAGGGAGGGGTACAGATCAGAGGTACGCCCTGTGGAGGAGAAGAAGGAGCAAGGGAGGGGGCAGGGAGGGAGGGTAGAGGCAAGGTAGCTGAGGACAGAGGGGGGGACAGCAGGAGAGGAAAGGAAGTTGATGAGGCGCGGAAAGCGTCTATCAAAGAGGTGAAGGTTGGCCTGAGGGCCTTGGACCAAGACGGTCCCATTTGCGTAGACATTAATGATGGCCTTAGAGGAGTGGAAGGAGGCCAAGAGGACATCCCAACGAGTGCCACCATTAATGGGAGAAGAGGAGATAGGAGAGAGCACAGAGACCATATGAAGGGTCCATAGGTCAGGTGAAGGCACGAAAAAGAGGATGTCAGTGAGAGTTTCCTTAGAGGAGGCACTGGTGTAGGTGTCAGCGATAGGGAGGACTGGGTTGGAGACCAGGATGTCCTTTTTAAACTTTTTCCTACCAGATTTAGTGAGAAGAGCAGGATAGTCAATGGAGAAGCAGTTAGAAAAGATAGGTGAGATAGAGAGCACCATGAGATAGGAGGGAGAGGGGGGGGTAGGACAAGCACGAGCAGACAGGAAGTGAGCAGCAAGCCCTAGTTTACCACAAATTCAGAACAGAACACCATGAACACAGTAATGCAATATCAGGTACCCAGTGGAGAGCCCACCTAAGTTTGAAAATCCTGCGAGGGGAGAAAAACCCTAGTCTACCACAAATTCAGAACACAGTGAACACAGTAATGTAATGTCAGGTACCCAGTGGGGAGGCCACCTAAGTTGGAAAATCCTGCGAGGGGAGAAAAACCCTAGTCTACCACAAATTCAGAACACAGTGAACACAGTAATGCAATATCAGGCACCAGTGGCACCAGTGGAGAGGCCACCTAAGTTTGAAAATCCTGCGAGGGGAGAAAAACCCTAGTTTACCACAAATTCAGAACACAGTGAACACAGTAATGCAATATCAGGTACCCAGTGGAGAGGCCACCTAAGTTTGAAAATCCTGCGAGGGGAGAAAAACCCTAGTTTCACCTAATTTTACCTAATTCATAGTTTCACCTAAGTGTGGCACATGGCATCATTCACATTTCTGTTTAGATGCGACGAAGGCCAATGTTCATGATTCAATCTAAGCGAGGCACATGCTAACATTGTCAATTTCATCTAAGTGTGACACAATCTAAGATTCACAGTTACATCTGAGAGTGGCACAGCCTAAAGTTCACAATTCCATCTAAGTGTGATGCATGCTGACATTCATAGTTTCATCTAAGTGTGGCACATGCTATCATTCACATTTCTATCTAGATGCGATGCAGGCTAAAGTTCATGGTTCCATCTAAGTGTGGTGCAGGCTAAGGTTCACGATTCCATCTAAGTGTGACGCAGTCTAAAGTTCACAATTTCATCTAAGTGTGGGACATGCTATTATTCACATCTCTATCTAGATGCGACGCATGCTAAAGTTCATAATTCTCTCCAGGCGCTGCATTTGTTGACATTAACAAGTATGTTAGTATGCAATGAAAGGCAACATTTACATCCTGTCATGAATAGATTCAGGCTGATAGTCACAGATCTTTCTAAGTATGCCTGGTGTAAGTTTATGGCAGTCTATGTTATGGAAAGGTAAGGTAGAGTGGCGGGGGCTTTCCGGAGTAGAGTAATTGCTCTACACCCCACCCATGCCACACTTACAGTTTTTGTTGGTGTCAGTTAGCTGCTGGCTTCACTGGCTTCCCCTGTGGACACCTGCAGACACTCTCTGGAGCCGCCATTGTAAGAGACGCCCTTTGCCTTGGGGCCCTTAGCCGAAGGTGCTGCCGGGCAGAGGGATGCCCTGGGAGGGTCAAGTATAACCAGATGAGCCCGCCAATCAGAGGCCATGGGCGTGGCAGCGCTCACCTGCTTATGGAAGCAGGGAGGCTACCACGGGTTGCAAGACCTGAGACCAGGGCCATGGATAGCTAATCGGCGGCGGTGGGGGCAATGGGAGGCGGGAGCTAGGTGGATTAGGAAGGAGCGGGGAGCAGAGGAGACCGAGGGGGAATGGGGCCTGGGGGAATGGAAAATTACTTTTTGTTGGATCATCTGGGGGCGCATGGGAAGGAGAGCACTCACCTGCTTCGGAATCGTACAAAAATGTCGACCTGGGAATTGCGAAGGCTGAAAATGCCGACTTTTTTTTAACCCCCCCTTACACCACATATATGTGTGGGGGTGTTTAGAGTATAATATTAATATGTGGGGGTCTGTGGGGGGTCTCCCCCCGCATATATATGTGGTGGAAAGGGTTAAAAAAAAGTCAGCATTTTCATCCGTCGCAATAATCACATATATCCCCTGCTTCTAGATGGTAATGGAAGCAGGGAGGCTACCGTGGGTTGGAGGACCAGAGACCAAGGCCATGGATAGCCAATGGGGAGCAGTGGGCGGGATGGGAGGCGGGAGCTGGGTGGATCAGGAAGGAGCAGGGAGTTATGTTATGTTATGTTATGTTATTTTGCATTTATATAGCGCCTTATATACCATTGGTATGGTCTGAAGGTGCTGGTAGGTTGAACGCCCTTGGGAACCGAAGTTCAGATCTGTAGAGAGAGCAGAGAGAGTCAAAGGTGTGTGTGAGCACCGGATATGTGTGCAGCTGGTGCGGTATTCGTGTAATAGCTTCTTCTTAGCGGTAGGTGTGGTGGTTGAGAGATCAGGAGTATGTGTTCGTTCTGGCAGGATTTATCGAGACCGAATGTGGCTGCGTTAGGCCTGAGGAAAACGCCTGGCTGGGGGGTGTGTAACCAGCAGTGTTTACTTAGAATGATGGGTAGTATGCGGCGGATGTTGGTATGAGAACAGTTATACCGAATGGTGTCATAGTATCTCTGTGTTCTAGTTTAGTGGTGGTGTAAAGGGGAGAGTAAGCGTGGTGGTGTGATATGATGGGTTATATGCTCCATCAAACGTTCTCTGCATTTCAAACCATACTATATACGTCACTCAATTCTATGCGCTCCAGTGGTGGAGACTGAGGGGGAACAAGGCCTGGGGGCCTGGAAAATATTTTTTTTTACTTTCATATGCACTGGCAGAATTTCTATAAAAAAAAATAATTTATAATATCACACAATGAGTCAGAGGGAATTTCTGGCTTTGAAGTTATTTAAACTGTACATTTTACCACATCTATTCCAGAGATTGGTGACATGCTGAGGCACGCTTGTGTTTCAGGTGCTTTAAACTATTCAATTACTGGAAGTTATATAATATAAGAAGCGAGGATAAGAGAAGAGATGCCCGCTGTACTAAATGAAGCAAGAAGACGTACTATTTCAAGGTGATAAGCAGATAAATCATGGTAGCGCCCTATGAGACGGTATGCAATACATTGATAGAGAAATGAGTCTAGCACACACTGCTCTCTGAAGAGGTGATAAGAACTGGATATTAATACTGTGGTAGAGTCTCGGGTTCTAAAGCATGAGGATTAGAGTTCAAATGTACCATCAGAATGTTTTCTTTTTAAAAAAAATGTAATTTATAATATCCCATAATGAGTCAGATGGTGTTTTTGACTTGCTTAATGTCTTTGAAGTTATTTAAACAGTACATTTTACCACAGCTCGTCCAGAGATTGGTGACATCCTATGGCACACTGTTGTTTCACGTACTTTAAACCAAGCAATTGCTATAAGTTCATTTATATAAGACAAGAGGATACAAGGAGAGATACCTACATTACGAATTGAAGCAAGCAGAAGGCCAATTTCAAGTGAATAAACAGATAAATCTAGGTGGCACTCTATGATACGATATGTAATATATTAACAGAGAAATATTTCTGGCACACACTGCTGCCTGAATAGGTGATAAGAACTGGATACATGGCAAACTCAATTGAGGCAATTGGTACAGTGAAACACTCTGGTGCTCTGATGCATGAGATTGAGAATTCAAATGCACCATCAGAATGTTTTATTTATAATATCTCACAATGAGTGAGAGGGTGTTTTTGATTTGTTTCATGTCTTTTAAGTTATTTAAATGGTACATTTTAGCACAGCTTCTCCAGAGATTTGTGCCATGCTGTGGAACATTTATGTTTTAAGTGTTTTAAACCATGCAATACTGAAAGTTAATTAATATAAAACAAGAGGATAAAAAGAGAGATATCTGAAGTATTAATTAAAGCAAGCAGAAGGCAGATTTCAAGGGGATAAGCAGATAAATCTATGTGGCATCCAATGAGACTATATCTAATACATTGACAGAGAAAAGGGACTGGCACGCACAGCTGTCTTAAGAGCTGATAAGAACTGGATCAATGGCAAATATCATTGATGCATTTTGTAGTGTCGAAGAGCTTGGGGCATTGATGCATGAGGTTGAAAGTTCAATTGCACCATCAGAATTATTTTCTTTTTTTAAAATGTAATTTACAATATCCCATAATGGTTGTTTTTGACTTGTTTAATGTCTTTGAAGTTATTTAAACAGTACATTTTACCACAGTTGGTCCAGATATTGGTGACATGGTGTGGCACACTTGTGTTTTAAGGGATTAAAACCATGCAATTGCTGAAAGTTAATTAATATAAGAGAAGAGGATAAGAGGAGAGATATCTGCAGTAAGCGGATAGGTATCCACTCAATCAAGCAGAATGCCTATTTCAAGGTGATAAGCAGATACATCTAGGTGGCTCGTATGAGACGATATGTATTCATTGACAGAGAAAAGGGACTAGCACACACTGCTATCTGAAGAGGTGATACGTACTGGATCAATGGTAAACCCCATTGATGTATTTAGTACTGTCGTAGAGATTGGGGCTCTGCTGCATGATGTTGAAAGTGCGAATGCACTGTCAGAATGTTTCAATTTTTTTAATTGAATTTATAATATCCAACAATGAGTCAGAAGGTGTTTTTGACTTGTATAATATCTTTGCAGTTATTTAAACAGTGCATGTTACCACAGCTAGGGTAGAGATTGGTGACATGCTGTTGCACTCTTGTGTATTAAGTGCTTTAAACCATGCAATTATTGAAAGTTAATTAATATGAGACAGCACCTCCATCGTGGATAAGCAGGAGCCCCCACAACAGACCAGGATTCCAGCTGATCTACTACCTTGTGGGCATCATCAACCAAGGACCCTCAGCTGACCCACTACCTGCTTCGTGTGCATCACTGACAATGACAAAATTCATCAGGGATTTGCCCCCTGCCTGGGCCACAGCCTGCACCTTTCCTGTGCAGATTCCCACTGCTTCAGCCTTTATTGTTGCTCAGGACAACACGCCCCGACGAATTCAAAATCTAAAATGTCGGGCGCGATTACGTCCTGAGAAGGAGACTGAGCGTTGGCCTCGTTGCTAAGCAACATGTGTTTGTTTTCATTATAAACTCACACTTCTGCCGGCAGGCGGAATAGCCGGTGGACACAATCAAGGCCACTACAAGGCCTGTAGCCCTGTTTGCCCCCATCACAGCGCCTCTGTCGTGGAGAGGGCAGGAGCCCCCACAACAGACCAGGACCCCATCTGACCCACTACCTGCTTCGTGTGCATCACTGACGATGAAAGATTCATCAGGGATTTGCCCCCTGCCCTGCCTGGGCCATAGCCTGCACCTTTCCTGTGCAGATTCCCACTGCTTGAGACTTTATTGTTGCTCAGGACAGCACGCCCCAACAAATTCAAAATCTAAAATGTGGGGCGCGATTACGTCCTGAGAATGAGACTGAGCGTTGGCCTTGTTGCTAAGCAACGTGTGTTTGTTTTCGTTATAAGCTCACACTTCCGCCGGCAGGCAGAATAGCCAGTGGCCATAATGAAGGCCACTATAAGGCCGGTAGCCCTGATTGTCCCCATCACAGTGCCTCCATCGTGGAGAGGGCAGGAGCCCCCACAACAGACCAGGACCCCATCTGACCCACTACCTGCTTCATGTGCATCACTGACGATGAAATAATTCATCAGGGATTTGCCCCCTGTCCTGCCTGGGCCACAGACTGCAGCTTTCCTGTGCAGATTCCCACTGCTTCAGCCTTTATTGTTACTCAGGACAGCATGCACCAACGAATTGAAATCTAAAATGTCAGGCGCGATGCGTCCTGAGAATGAGACTGAGCGTTAGCCTCGTTGCTAAGCAACATGTGTTTGTTTTCATTATAAACTCACACTTCTGCCGAAGGCGGAATAGCCGGTGGCCACAATCAAGGCCACTACAAGGCCTGTAGCCCTGTTTGCCCCATCACAGCGCCTCTGTCGTGGAGAGGGCAGGAGCCCCCACAACAGACCAGGACCCCATCTGATCCACTACCTGCTTCGTGTGGATCACTGACGATGAAAGATTCATCAGGGATTTGCCCCCTGCCCTGCCTGGGCCACAGCCTGCACCTTTCCTGTGCAGATTCCCACTGCTTCAGCCTTTATTGTTACTCAGGACAGCATGCACCAACGAGCCCTGTTTGTCCCCATCACAGCACCCCCGTCATGGAGAGGGCAGGAGCCCCCACAACAGACCAGGATCCCAGCTGATCTACTACCTCATGGGCATCATTAACCAGGAACCCAGCTGAACCAGTACCTGCTTTGTGTGCATGAATTCATCAGGGGTTTGCCCCCTGCCCTGCCTGGGCCACAGCCAGCAGCTTTCCTGTGCAGATTCCCACTGCTTCTGCCTTTATTCTTACTCAGGGACCACACGTGCCGACAAATTCAAAATCCCAAATGTCGGCGCGATGCGGCCTGAGAACGAGGCTGAGCGTTGGCCTCGTTGCTAAGCAACGTGTGTTTATTTTCATTATAAAATCACAGTTCTGCCAGCAGGCGGAATAGCCGGCGGCCACAATCAAGGCTAATATAAGGCCTGTAGCCCTGTTTGCCCCTTTTCGCACCGGGAGCAACCAACCATGCTGTCCCCTAAAATCTGACTTAACCTGCCCACTGGAAACTACGCCCTATCTGCAGAACACTACTCGTCCTACACGCCTGTGACTGGACTGCTAAAATGTGTGAGTACTATTATTAGCTGTGCCATTGTCGCATCTGCTTGATATATGAGAGGATAATCTCTACTGGCCTACAGCCACGGCACCCGCAAAGTGAATGCGCCTCTCCCGCCTCAGCGCACTGACGTACCCTGCCCATTGCACATTACTGGCTGTGCCCTATATTGAATGTGCCTTTACCTACTGCTCCCCATTATTGAATGTGCCTACACTGATTGAGACTAGCCTACTGCTCCCCATTATTGAATGTGCCTACACTCATTGGGACTAGCCTACTGCTCCTCATTATTGAATGTGCCTATCCTGATTGGGACTAGCCTACTGCTCCCCTCTATTGAATGTGCCTAGGCTGATTGGGACTAGCCTACTGCTCCCCATTATTGAATGTGCCTACACTGATCGAGACTAGCCTATTGCTCCCCATCATCGAATGTGCCTATGCTGATTGGGACTAGCCTACTGTTCCCCACTCTTGAATGTGCCTAGGCTGATTGGGACTAGCCTACTGCTCCCCATTATTGAATGTGCCTATGCTGATTGGGACTAGCCTACTGCTCCCCATTATTGAATGTGCCTATACCTTCTGCTTCCCATTATTGAATGTGCATATACCTACTGCTCCCCATTATTTAATGTGCCTACACTGATGGGGACTAGCCTACTGCTCCCCACTATTGAATGTGCCTATGCTGATGGGACTAGCCTACTGTTCCCCACTATTGAATGTGCCTATGCTGATGGGACTAGCCTACTGCTCCCCATTATTGAATGTGCCTATGCTGGCTGCAACTAGCCTACTGCTCCCCATTATTGAATGTGCCTCCACTGATTGAGACTAGCCTACTGCTAATTATTGAATGTGCCTTATGTGTATACTAACTGGAATCCCCCTATTGCTACCCATTGAACGAGCCACCTGTTTTAAATGCTCTGAACTGGGCACTATCCATTGCACCCTATAGCGATTGTGACCTCTACCTCCACACTCACAGACCTCTGCCGCTAAGAGATCTTCACTCACTCCCACTGAGTATATGGCAGCCCTTTGTAGATCCACACTAATCCTAGTACGATACTTCCCCTACTCAATACCGACTCAATATCCTACTGCCCATCCGAAAATCTCCTACCACCAACATCTCAGCCACCCCTCACACTCACCATGACCTTTGCCTATGAAGACTTTAATCAGGCACTCATGCCCAGCCAGCCACTCAGCCGAATTGGAAAGGATTGGCCGATTTGCTGCACCTCCCACACCTTGGAACCCGTGCCCAGTGAAGGACAGAAACCTCAGACTTGGTTCCCGGTTCCTACCCCCTAGGACATCCACTACTAAACACCCCGTTCACTCTCTCCCCAACCAACCACAAGCCGGCCCTATGCACATCTTGGACAGTACCCCAAAAAAAAGCCATAAGCATAGTTGAACACCCTCTGATCAGAGGTGCCCTCATCAATGCTCAGTTGATGATCGCCCACGCGCTTGACATTGCAGACGTTATCTCCGCTAACAACCTACACTTTCTGGCTATTACTGAAACCTGGCTGCATCAGGCAGCAGGCCGTGCTAGGTCCCTCGCCATCCCCGAGGGCTACTCTATATTAAGGAACAACAGGGATTCAGGTAAAGGAGGAGGAGGAGCCTTTATTGCCAAAACATCCTTTGGCCTTAGAGCGACCCTTTTGCCCAGCTTACGATCTGCTGAACTTCTGTCAGTAAAGTTCCAACTCTCCGCAGCACAAACCATCCTTATGCACCTCATTCATAGGTCACCTGGCCTCATCTCCTAATTTGAGGAAGAGATCTCTGACCTCCTAACTAATAATACCAAAACAGGATCACAAATCATCCTTCTTGGGGACTTAAACTTAGGCCTCAGCGATCCCAATGATGCCAATGCGCTTTCCCTGGAAAATTCTATCTCACAACTAGGGTTTAAACACAGAATCAGAGCCCCAACTCATAACAAAGGCAGAACATTGGACTGGCTGGCAGACCACAACTGCTCCACCTCCATCCTCAATAATGAACCTACTGCCTGGTCAGACCACCACGTCATCACCTTCTCCATCCAAGGGAAGGTGCAGCCGAGCACCTTACCAGCAACCATCCCACAAACCCTCGCCAGGAATAACCGCAAATTTAGGTGGCATCCTATGAAACGATATGTAATAGATTGACACAGAAAAAGGACTAGCACACACTGCTGTCTGAATAGGTGTTAAGAACTGGATCAATGGCAAATTCCATTGAGTTATTTAGTACTGTGGAAGAGTCTAAGGGGCCTCTGATGCCTGATTTTGAGAGTTTAAATGTACCATTAGAATAGGTTTTCTATATTTGTTTACATTTAACCATCCCACAATGAGTCAGAGTTTTATTTTTTACTAGTTTAATGTCTTTGAAGTTATTTAACCAGTAATTGTTACCGCAGCTAGTTTAGAAATTGGTGACATGCTGTGGCACGCTTTGGCACGTGTCACATGCCCTGTCCGGCTCCTTCTCAAAATTGGTGAACATCTATGCAGTGGCGTATTTAGGCTTTCTGTGGCCTTTGGCCCAAATAATTGCATGTGCCCCCTAACGTTACTCCACCTCTGCCAGACAATGTACCTTCATCAAACTCTGTCCGCATTGTTCAAATTATACCCATTCACCCCCATTTTGTCTCCCAAATTGGCTCCATAACATTATTAGGACGTTTTTAAGGTTGCAGGAATTTGAAACATATTGCTTCTTCTCTATTAATTCAAGCATGTCATCTTCAATGTTATGCTAGTTGGAAGAGTGTTTTCAGATCTCTGCTGCCCAAGATTTGGAGAATGTACAAAGAGGAGGGTGTCAGTGCACACCTTATGTACAAGGTTGATTGTAGGACAAATCAAGATTTAGTAAAGAAAACGTGGGTGCAGGGGAGGCAAAACAACCCTGCCACGAGGTTAGAAATGCAAATAATACCAAAAAGTATCCAGAAGTATGAGATACTCCCATCCCCTGCACATAGATATAGATGTCCTGCTGTCGTTTGAAGTAATTTCACTTTAAAAGTCCTACCTTGTATTTAAAATATTATCAATGTAAAGATGACTTATAAACATCACAGTTATGCATTGTGTGCAGAGCAGACATGATTATTGCTGCCCTAGAATGTATTTGCAGCTTCCTTTTCTTTCTCCCCTTTTGTTGATAAACAGACCTACTAACTAGAGTTGTCCATGTTTTCCTCAATTTGGCAGTTCTGACTGACCACAGCAAATGGGCATTTATCATCCATGTTTTTGTTCACCCTAGGTACTTGCTTATGTAAATGTGCAATTGTCCCATGTAATTACAGATGCTCAGTACTGATGATCATCTGATGATCATTGCTATTCTTCCACACACAGAGCATGGGCCACATGTATCGGACTCTGAGAGGAACTTTCCTTGCCTTAAAAGGGTGGACACAGGATGTTTCAGGATATTAGCTTGAGTATACGTAAAGTACAGTGCTATGAAGATATGGAGATATATTCTTTAATGACAGAGTCCAAAGGTAACATTTGCCAATTGTTTTGTAAAAGTTTCATGGGGGCTGGGAAGTGCTCTGTGAATCTAGTGATAACGTTAATTAGCTTGGGTGCCCCTGCAGTGTTAAACACGATCGACAGAAGTGTTATTCTTGTTCTAAATTTAGGTTTTTGTAGATAAATTAATCAACAGGATCAACAAATGTTTTAATTTTTCTGGGGCACTGAATTTGACACTGTAATGTTAATGTATCTTTACAGGAGACCCGCAGTTGGACCATCTACATCTACAGAAGGATGCCCTGCAAAATCTGTGTGAGGTGCTCTGGACAGCAATATTCAGCTCAGCATTGCACATGGAACATAATTTACTGTCCAGACACTAAGCTTTCTTCCACCCTTCATGCTAACAACTCTGTTGTATATCCCCTCACTCGTAATCCACATCGCTTCTATTCACTTGCAAACCCATTCCAGCATATAGTAACATGCTTGTTCTTGTTATGCTACAATATTGTACTGAACTCCCGTTCTGTATTAGAACTGTTATTCTCCAGCAATTGTCTCATCGACCTTTTCATTTCTGTGTTTCCAGTCCCAGACTCCCCAGCTGTTTATACATCTTTAACACAAGGATGCTCTGGAACAGCGTATTGTATGGTTGCTGGGGACAGCATATATGGTTCCTACATTTAGTTTTCACTCATACAAATTTAGTGGATTTGTTTGAGTTTGAATTGACATGAAAAATGTTGCTTTTCGCCCTCAACTTTCCTTTTCAGTGCTTGAAAACAGTCCATCACGTTCTCCTGTTGTTTTAGTATTTTCGGTGCAGTTCCCTTTCAAATAAACAATTTTTGTGCAAATACCAGAATTGTTCCTAATTTGACCCCCCCTCCAGTCTATGTGCAGCACAGTCCATTACATGGTCCTTAGCCTTTATTGGTTTGATGGCTTTTAATTTTTTTGAGGACTTTTATGTCTTCTATTTCTTGGAAAGTTGCACTGACACCAGGGGAGGTTTGGCAGAGGTTTCAGGCAGAAGGACAGACACAACCACAAGTGCTAGTGGTTGCATTAAGCAATTATTTGGTTTCTTAGAAGGTTTGTTATTTGGCCTAGACCCCTGGCAAAGACCTCCTTCCGGTGATGTCCCTACTGCATGCCACAAATGTAATCTTGATTTCAAAAAGTTGCAACTATTCATTCAGTATTCAAGAAATCTTATCGTAGTTTCAAAATTATAGTCCATAAATCTTCATGTAAAAATGTCCCATTATCGCTTTTATTATTTCATACAAGGCAATGTGCATCCAAATTGTGAGTCCAAAATAGTTGCCAATGCATTTCGGAACTCAGTCTGTCATAAGGCTGGACACTATAAGTGTAATATTTCACCAAAATAAATACGTAATGATACTTTGTTCAAATACATATCCCACAATTGTAGATATCAGCATCAAAATTAAATGTAGCGAAAAGAAGGAAGTAGACAGTCAGAATCAACACGCAATTGTCATAAAAAAAAGAATAAATAATATAACCGTATGTACTGTAGAAATTACTTTGAAAGTCAAAAATAAAAAAGGTTTTCCTGGCTGTGTTAAAACCTTAAAGCATCTAAAGAAAAACAAATACAGACGAACAAAAACATGGAACATATATTCAACAGTGATTCAATTTATCAATAATGTGTACACTCATTTTACCTGGGAACATGAAGTCATCAATGTGACAAACTGGAATAACCCATATCTACCTGTTTATGTACAAAATAAAATGAAAAACAATGTCTGATGCAGTAACCTGCTAGTACAGAGAAGTCTATCTAGTGGGCCATGTGATGACCATTGTGATCTTACCTGTGAAGTGTGTGTCTGTCAATGTGCAAATTGAATCTCTGAGTCAGAGGCCACAAATGTTCGTCATTCAGCAATGTCAGAGACACATGCTCAAATATTTGTTTATTTCTATGATAAAAGAGCAGATATAGGTCCTTAACCATGCAAACTGGCGAACAAGGAGCTCAGCAGAATGAGGTGTCGCCCAGGGGTACCATCACATTTGAAGAACTGGGCCTGGAAAAGCCTTAGTAAGGAGGTGGTAACAACAATGTTTTTTTTGTATTACACCGGAACTCTATCTACCGGAGAGAATATTTTGGTGCAGACCTGAAACAAAAATGATATAGTCCAGGGGGAGTGAAAGTGTATCCCAGTACAATCGCAGGAGGGCTGATTTGGTAATAAGTGATGGATTATTCTACAAGTTCTGGAAACACAATGAGCATGTGTTCAAAATGGAAACGTCCAAAATGACCGATTATAAATGACTGAATGCGTGATTTGGCCAAATTTCGGCCGTTTGAACCTTCCGAATGGCTGAAACGTTTGACCAGATCATGCATTCAGTGCTGGGGGTTGCGGGGGGGGGGTTGCAGGGGTGTCCCCGGCACCCTTGATCACTATATTATAAGCAGGGGTTGCAAGGATGTTCCCCCACAGCTGATCCTGAAAAAGACGCACACACAAAAAAAAGAGGAGGGCTGCAGGGGTTCCCCCTGTGCCCTTGCTCACTATATTGTGAGCAGGGGTTGAGGGGGTGTCTCCTGCAGCCATGCTAAGCGGGCCTGGGGGTGTGGGTGGGGGCCGCGGGCCAAGTTGGAAATGTTCAGGGGAGAAAAGGACTGAAGGTTATTTTGGAAAAATTATCTTCAGGTATTTTCTCCCTCAAACATTTCGATCTCGGGCTTTCAACCCCGATCCGTTCAACATTAATCGGTTATTCTTTTAAGCTTCTTTATTCGTTTTTGGATATTCTACACTAATTGTTTGTGTCTAAAATAGTACATTTCACTTGCCAACTTGCGGCAGACCCTCTCCTGGATAAGAGTTTTCTTTCTGGGACTTTCAGAAGGACTTGATCCCTTCTTTTTCTTTAAACCAATGTTATGAACCTATAACAATGGTTAGGTACAAGACTGCCTTCACAATAGTTGGGAGGTGAATAGGCATAACTTATAGGTACCACAGGTGGTCTACAAAGCAGCCAGGTTAGGTTGCTTATGGTTCATTGCGTTTTGCGCTTTTTATGTTTATGCATTTTTGAATTCTTGTTTTCTTAACAAATGTTTCTTTTGAATAATCATTCCTTCTTCTTTGGTCTTTCTTTCACTCCTTTGCTGTTTCTTCAATAGTTTTTCATTAATATGCATATGTGGATGTAGATGTTGTTACAAGTTATTGTGCCTGTAAGTGTTGGGATGTTTTCTTTTGTTGTTATTTTGATGTGTTTAACGCTTTTGCACTGTTTGCTGTTTAAACAAATATATATATACTTTTTTATACTTGTGTTAGACAAGGGGCCTCATTACAACCCAGGCGGAGGACCAGGATGCTAATAGCACCATGGTCCATGCCGGTAACTTACCGACTCCGCCATGGAGAAAGGGGGAATTACCACCCCATTACAAGGTTGGCGGGCGGTAATTCCCCCTTCCTCCATGGCCCTTCACCATTCCCATTTTTGCCCCATGGGCTCAATGGAAATGGGGAAGGCGCTAAGTACGGTACCGCAAATTGCGGTACCGTACTTAGCACCAAGGTCCCTTTGTGGGTCCCTAATTTAACGGCTGGGAAAATCAGCCGTTAAGGTCGGGTCCCGCAAAGGGACCTCGTAATCAGGCGCTAAGTGTTTAACGGCGCCGCAGCCTCTTACGGCGCCGTTAAACACTTAGCGCCAGGGTCGTAATGAGGCCCAAGGTGTTTCTATGTGACTGAATGTATAAATGAGGTTCCAATGACGGGTTGGACTAGGAAGTTTTCTCTAAATAATTCAACTTATGTGTACCAACCCTGAGCGTAACAGCACTTTCTTTTGTTGATATAGCCAACTTGTGAACTAGCATAGTTTGTGACCAGCACCGATGTTCATCTTTTCCCCATTCCCTTCAATCTTATATAATATTTGACTCGGCCCAAGAGAACGTTGGAGCGATTTTCTTCAAGACTTTGATGGGAAAAGATTTAGCAGTCGAGCTAAGCTTCCATATACGGGAGCACAACAAGTATAACATGGTCCCAGCAAGCACAGCACTATTTTGACCTCTAAACCCTGAAATGCAGGCTAGGTAGCCCCAGTGCTACGGAAGAACTGTTGCATGCGGCCGTCTAGAGATACAGAGGGACACTCGAGGACAGAATTTTCCCCAAGAGACATCCATTCCAACTTTATTAGAAGCGATGCCGCCGAAATGGCACTTAGCTAAGTGCAGCACGAATCCTTCCACTGGTCACCAAACAGCAGCAGGATGCCAAAGCTTTCTAATCACTTCCAGGTTCTTCAGGTGGTGAACCGGAAAGTGAAAATCTCTCTAATCCTTTGCTAAGGCTTTGAGCCGCCCCGTCCTCAAGAGATGTACTCATGTTCATCATACATCCCTGCACATTAACCATAAGGTTCTAAACAGAACGCATTAGTATTCGATGAATTTGCAAATCATCCATTAGGAAACATCAAAAACGTCCAATTTATTTGCAGCAGTCATCAGATTTCTTTTTTTAAATAACAGCAATGTGTTTAAATAACAGCATTGCGGTATCATTAGAAACACATGCTGGGCCCCTTTGCATAGCCTTGTGCTTCAGTGGATGAATCACATGTTTAAAGAGTAGCTCACAGGAAGACTGCTTACTAATGTGTTCCAACAACACTTTCTGACTCCATCTTTGTAATCGAATAAAATACAGGCCAAGAAATGTATGTTGGTGAAATAAAAAGTCTGCCATTACTTGGACTTGCATACGGATTGCAAATTCGATGACATGAATAGTTTTAGCTGAACAGGTGTGCACAGGTGACTAATGGTTTGCCTGCTTAGTAAACTTCAGAAAACTGGGAACTTGATAGGTGTTACCTTGGTCCGTGCTGTTTCACATTTCCACTATACAGACCCACAGACAGGGTTATAACGGGACAAAAAATAGACTCGACACAAATTAAGAAGTGTCTCACTATCACAAATGCCTATAAATTACTCTTTGCCAAAAACTATTCGAGTGCACATGTAGGGGCATTTTCGGTAACAAACACAGCAAGTAGTGGTTTTTAATTCTTAGTGCGTCAATATCATTGGTAAAACAACGCAATGCATATTAAATTAACTCATCAAAGTGGCCCACGTTATCCCAGAAAAGTGTGCTGGCCCTTCAGTCATTCCCTGATTGTCCTGTTGGCCACTCCGAGCCTGCCCCGGTGATGACTTGGTAGAGGCAGGCCGATTATTTCTGGTTTAAGGAAAAAGATAACATTTGGAGCATGTTTATTCATTTGGTCTATTGTGGCCTCTGAAAGTAGGCCGAGTTGCAGATCCTGCCTGTCGACATCGGCTGGGCAAATGTTGTCTCAATGCAGATCTGAAACTCAATAACATTAAACGTAGAGTTTAGCAGACACAAGAGTTCTTATCATGAAGAAAGGGTTCCAGAGGTCCACAGAGAAATATGAAGCACAAATTAGCACAATCACAGTGGCTAATTGTATGTATTAGCTTGCCCCAACCTGTGATTAGCATGTGAGATTTAGTTAAAATATTTACAAATTAGGTAGGGTAAATTAAACAGATCTCTGGATCATCGATGTAAAGAAAATGATGAGAATTAACCTAAGCTATGATATTTGAATGATGACTACTGTAGAGTTTTACAGGATGAAAATGGCCCATTATGAGTAATGCATCTTGCATCACTGGTGTCATTGTTTGGCCAGCTGGTCCAGTCGGCCAAAACCAGTGACGTACAGCCTGCTCCCAGTATCACCCAAATCAACCACTGCCCGTTGATTGCTAGATCCCCATTATCCATCCTCATGACTCCTGGCAAAGGCTTAACCCTGCTGCCTGGTACCCCGCTGTTAGGCAGAATTGTGTGCAGTACCCTTTGGGAACACCACACACAATTAAGACTACAAGTGACAGTACAAATTCACCTTTAGTACAAGCCTGTACTACACAGTAAAGTTGTAGCGATGGCCAAGCAGCCAGACTTATCTCAAGAGTAAAGTGAGCAGTACCAATAGTTACACAAAGGACAACAATTGCTATGATTCAAACAAACACTGACTCAAGGTTTTTGAGTAAAAGAATATACATTTATTTACACATCAGTTAGTAAACATTTCACTATTATCAAGCAGTTGAAAAATCACGATTCTAATACACTACACCACACCCAATAGATTTTGGACAAGTTAGGCTCAAAATGAAGTGTGAGCAAAATGGCGCTCCAGCAATTTAAAAGGGAGGGAAAGACAAAGTTTAGGCAGAAATTGAGCAGCACCAACAAGTTAATTAAGCAGGGCAATCTAGAAAGAGGAACTACAGTGAGGAAATCAAATTCAAGGGACCTTGCCCAAAGTCAAATGGAACCTCACCCGGATTAATGAAATTTACTCCATCATTCAGGCATGGATGGCGTACCATGGCCTATGCCTTAATGATGAGAAGACTGAGCTTCTCCTTGTTGGTACACTCACCATCTGCGGAAACTGAGCCCTAACTACAATAGCTTCATCATAGATGGTAACATCATCCCCGTTGTCAAACATGTGAAAACGCTTGGTTTCTACCTTGATGCCAACACCAACCTCTACAAACAAGTGAACATGACCGCCTCTGCCGCGGCCTACACAGGTAAACTGATTAGGGCATGTAGACCATTCCTTTCCACGAATAGCTGCCTTACGCTGGCTAGGGCTCTTATACAATCCAAATTGGACTACTGCAATAGTCTCTACCAAGGCACAAACAAATCCGTCATCAAAAAACTACAGGTGCTTCAAAATAATGCTCTACGAGCTGCCCTTAACATATCTAGACGCAAGCACATCGCCACCACCAGATTATCATGCAAATGGCTGTCTATCCAGCAAAAAATTGACTTAAAGACCATCTGTCTTACTTACAAAGCCCTAAACCACCTAGCTCCCCCCTATCTCACTAACAAATTCACCCTTAAATCCACGACAAGAACAGCCAGATCCACCAACACATTATGCCTATCAGTTCCTAGATTCTCCCTAAAAAAGCAGGAGGCGCTTCACGGTCCTGGCCTCCCAACTCTGGAATACCCTACCATTCAACATCAAAACTATTGGCTCGTTTCTACCCTTTAGAAAACAGGTTATCAGCTGGTTACTGGACAAACACTAGCGTCACAGACTATTCCTAAAGGATGACCCTTATAAATCTGTATTCTGCTAACTGTATATATTATGTATAATGTTCGTAATTGTACTTTGTAACTGCCTATAATGTACCTGTAACCCTGTTCATATGCGCCCTTATACCTCTGGGTCCGGAGCGTTGTACAAATAAATAAACAAACAAACAAACAAACAAAAGTCTTTGCAGAGGATCACAAAGTTCAGAGTAGTTTGCGGTTAAGTCTTTGCCAAGAGTTCAGAACGAAGTTGGTTGGGCGAAAAGTTACTTTAAAGAATGAAGAAGGACAAGCAATCGGCTCTACGAAACGAACAACCGGGTTAGCACAGTACCTTAAAAGCAGAAGCAGAAGAATGCTGTAGCTGAGGCAGACGTTCCAGGCAGATCCTGCAGGCTCACTGTTCCTGAAGCGACTGTCGGACTGACACGAAGGAGGAAGACTGGAGGGTCCTGCACTGCTCAGGGAAGAAACCAGCAGTGGAGCAAAACGTCAAAATAAAAGGTGCGCTCCTTAAAACCCAAGAAGGGTCCGTTCCTCCTGGCTATCCGTTTCACTGTAGCTGTAACGCTCACCTGATTCCCGCAGAGGCGCCGTTCTTGACTGGGTGAATGCCGTATCTTCAAAGGGGATGTGTAACACATGGTTGGCTCTTTGGGCTGGACCTCTGTGCACTGTATGACTGACTCGAAGAGTAAGATGTCTGCAGATAGAAAATATGGGATTAATGAACTGGGGTTATTGGGTGCCTCTCTCCTCTTCCCTTTCTCTTCTCCTGTAGAACCCCAAAGGTTAACGCCTTCACCTTAGGTAAGTGAACGCCAAGCTCTCCATCTGCCTCGGGGCAGGGTGCCGTAACCAGTTTCTTCACTGGATAAGGGTGCAGGCCTCTTGACCTCAGAGGACTGCTGTCCGTCGTTAACTGCACGAACGGTAAGTTCTGGGCACTTCAAATGTCTTAAAAGTCTTTTGTAATGATATCTCTTGTTTTGCAGGGTTCCGGCGATGGAGGATGGCGGGCTGATGAGAGTTGAGGATCGAACCTGCGTGAGGAATAGAAGCGCCTGGAAGCACGTAAGTAAGCGCTTGTAGCCTGCTTCACGATGCGCACTAACTGTCCCTTTTATCTTGCAGGTACAAGTTCGGAGCTTTAGAGAAGCTGAAGGGTGCTGGAATACCCACTGGATTCGGCGTGGGAAGGAGGAATGGCACGTGAGTAATAAAGTTGCCCAATGTCTTTAAACGCACCTTCCTTTGTCTTTCAGATGCGGGATGCAGCGCCGAAGGCCTCCGGAGCGTGCGAAGAGCTGGTAAGCTTTTGTCTTTCAGATGCCGGA
Organism: Ambystoma mexicanum; assembly: GCF_040938575.1. Taxonomy (NCBI): domain Eukaryota; kingdom Metazoa; phylum Chordata; class Amphibia; order Caudata; family Ambystomatidae; genus Ambystoma; species Ambystoma mexicanum. The sequence continues at coordinate 363,424,621 of NC_090922.1, forward strand.
ATGCAGTGCGAAGACCTCCGGAGCATGCGAAGAGTAGGTAAACCTTTGTCTTTCAGATGCCGGAATGCAGCGCGAGGCGTTGGTGACAGCCGATGGACCAGGTAAGAGATGTGCTGCCACTGAAGACCATAGTGCTAACCTGTTCTTTCTTTGTCTTTACAGGTGCTGCTGAAGACTGGATTCCAGGATGGTAAGCCTTTGTTCCCTTAGGCCCAGGATCAGAAGCAGAAGACACGATGAGCGTTCTGCTGCAGAGAATGCAGAATAACACAAAGCAAGATTCATCCATCGGGTGTGGTTTAAATAGCCTCCTGTAGTGCTTAGGTGTCTCCTTCCACAGCCACGCCTAGGTAAGAAAAGAGTTCCTGCTTTCCAGAAGAGTTCCAGTGTTCTGAACCTAGGGAGTGGCTCCTGCCCCACCCAACAGGAAAAGTAGTCCCAAACAGAAGAGGATCAGGGGTTCAACTGGCAGGTAAGTAAGCAGCATGGTCTGCTGCAGGTAAGTCCACCCAAGCATTATGAGCCCGGCGCTTCCAGCGCTGGGACTGGGCATCTTTATGAGCCTGGTGCCACTGGCGCCAGGACAGGGTCCAAAAGGTCCCAATTGGGACTGGCTGGCACTCGGAACCGGGGTTATAGGTCTGCTTCCAAGGGAGTCGGGCAAGTCCTGATCTTTTGGAAGCAGAGATCATGACAGCACCCCCCCTCAAGGCCCCTCCCAAACCGGGCTTCTCCGGGGGTTTGGGCTTGCTAGGAAATGTTCGATGAAATCTTTTGATTAGACGAGGCGCGTGGACATATTCTGCAGGTTCCCAGGATCTTTCTTGGGGACCGTAGCCTTTCCAGTCAATCAGGTAAAATAGTTTAGATTTGGAGATCTTGGAATCCAGGATGCTTTTGACTTCAAACTCGAGTTCTCCATCAACTAGAATGGGTTTTGGAGATGTAGTTAGTCGGGTTTGAGGTTGCACGGGTTTTAATAGAGAGACGTGGAAGACCGGATGTATCTTCATGTGAGGGGGCAAGTCCAACTTGACCGCTACTGGATTTACTATGGTAGTGATGGAATAGGGACCAAGGTATCTTGGGTTGAATGTGCGTGGTCCTTTTAGAGGTAGATATTTGGTGGATAACCAGACTTGATCTCCTACTTGATATTGGGGGGCTTCCTTCCGATGTTGGTCTGCTCCTTTCTTGTATTGTTCTTTAGCCCTTTGAAGATGAGAAACGGCTTCCTTAAAGGCTTGGGTGATTGTAGAATGCAGGTGGTCTACTGATGGTGATCCAAGATCTTGGAGTGGATCCAACTCCGAGGTTCGAGGGTGACTACCGTATAAAAGAAAAAACGGGGTTTTCCCAGTTCCCGAGTGGACAGAGTTATTGTAGGCATATTCGGCTATCCAAAGGATATCTTTCCAAGTTTTTTCAGTTTGTTGTAGCATGCAGCGCAAATACTGTTCCAGAGTTTGATTGGTCCTCTCGGTTTGTCCGTCGGTTTGAGGGTGGTGGATGGTCGAAAGTCTCACATCAATTTGAGCCAACCGACAGCAACTTTGCCAAAAATGAGAAATAAATTGACTACCTCGATCCGAAATTAGAACTGAAGGAAAACCGTGCAGTCGGACGATGTTTTCGAGAAATTCTCGGGCCAGAGTTGCTGCTGTTGGTAAGCCTTTGAGTGGAATGAAATGCGCCATCTTGGAGAATAGGTCTACGATTACTAGGATCGTATTGTATCCGGAGCATGGAGGTAGATCGGTGATGAAGTCCATAGAAAGCCTATGCCAAGGGCGAGGCGGGATGTCAATAGGGCGTAAGAGGCCAGCTGGTTTTTCCTTTTGACTCTTGTTTTGGGCGAATACTCCACAGGACATTATAAAGTCTCTGATATCTTTTTTCCAAGATGGCCACCAGAAGTAGCGCTTGATCTTTTCCGAGGTCTTGGTCATACCGGGATGTCCTTCCATTAAAGAATCGTGATAACAAGAGATTACCTTTTTCTGTAAATCTGTGCTGGGCAGGTATAACCGTTCTTGGAAATATAATAGGTTGTCCTTCACCGTAAAGTCCTTTCCCTGCAGATGCCAATTCTGTATGTCTGCTGGAGTTACCAGTAGCCTGGCTTTATCCTTAACTTCCTCTATGGATTGTGTGGCGATTACACCTAGAATTCTTTGTTCGGGAATGATAGGTACAGGTTTAGGATTGATCAAATGTTCTTCCACTCCCATCCGAGAAAGGGCATCAGCTTTACCGTTTTTTGTACCAGGTCGATAGGTAATTATGAAGTCAAACTCGGCAAAGAATAGTGCCCAACGGAGTTGCCTAGAGGATTGAGCTTTTGCGGTTTTCAAATATTGCAGGTTTCGGTGATCTGTAATCACAGTAACGGTGTGTCGGGCCCCCAGAAGATAATGCCGCCAAGCCTTAAAGGCGGACTTGATAGCCAGAAGTTCCTTATCAGTAATAGTGTAATTGATTTCCGGAGGCGAGAATTTGCGGGACCAAAATGCCACGGGATGCAACTGATTGGTTACTGGGTCCTTTTGTGATAGAACTGCCCCCATGGCAAGGCTCGAAGCATCAGTTTCAACGATGTAGGGGAGATCTGGGCGAGGATGTTTTAAGATCGGTGCAGAGATAAATCTAGTCTTCAAATTCTGGAAAGCTTGTTCCGCCTCGGTAGACCATTCAAAACGTTTGTTTTTCTTTAACAAGGCGGTGATGGGCTGGACTATTCGAGATAATTCGGGGATAAACCTGCGGTAAAAGTTAGCGAAGCCTAACATGCTTTGAACACCTTTTACGGAGGATGGCGATGGCCATTTGAGAATTGCATCGACCTTCTTCGAATCCATACGCACTCCGCTAGGTGATAATATGAATCCCAAGAATTCAACTTCAGTCACGTTGAAAACACATTTTTCCAACTTAGCGAAAAGTTTGTGTTGACGCAATCTCTCGAGGACCATTTTCACGTGTTTCCGATGTTCAGTTTCCGATGAAGAATAAACGAGGATGTCGTCAATGTAAACAACAACACACACATCTATGAGCTCTCTAAGGACATCGTTCATAAAATATTGAAAGGCGGCTGGGGCATTGCAAAGTCCGAAGGGCATGACCTGATATTCAAATAGCCCATACTTGGTGTGGAAGGCCGTCTTCCATTCATCGCCCTCTTTTATTCGTACCAAGTGGTAGGCTCCTCTAAGATCCAGCTTTGTATATATGCATGCTTTTCTGACTTGGTCCAGGAGTTCAGGGATCAAAGGTAACGGATATCTATTCTTAACGGTGATCTGGTTCAGGGCGCGATAATCTATACAAGTTCTAAGGTCCCCTTCTTTTTTTGGAACGAAGAACAAAGCTGAGGAAGCAGGGGACTTGGAAGGACGAATAAACCCATTCGCTAGGTATTGATCCAGGTATTGTCGGAGGTGAAGATTCTCAGGCTCGGTGAGGGCATAAATTCTACTACAAGGAGGAGTAGATACAGGTATCAGGTCTATCTGGCAGTCATAAGACCCATGAGGAGGTAGAGAGTTAGCCTGATCCTTCCGGAAAACATCTTGGAATTCTAAGTATTCAGGAGGTAACTGGGGAGCCTCCGAGGAAATAGCTGCCAGTGCAACACCAGGTCGAGGGTGACAAGTAGAGACACATTCTGGAAACTGAACCGTTCTTGCTCGCCAATCGATCTGAGGATTGTGCTTGTCTAACCAAGGAATTCCTAGAATAATCTGGAACTGAGGGGCCTTGATCACATCGAACACGATCTTCTCATGGTGTCCATCTTGACTTACTAGCGTCACTTCTTGGGTGGTATGCGTTACTGGTCCGGAGGCTATCTCCGTACCATCCACCGTAGTAATGACGTCCTTTACAGACTTTGGACAAAGAGTCAGATTCATCCTCAAAACCATTTCATGATCCACATAATTGCCGATGGCACCGCTGTCGACGTAAGCTTCAATCGCATGTAATCGATCCGGATGTTCAGGGCTAATGAGGACCATAGGTATCACGAAATGCGAGGTCACGGAACTGGTTTTAACGCTCGGCAAGAGGACCTCTATTCTTGTCGGGCGAGGTCGTTTCCCTGCTCGGAGTTTGTGACCCTGGTAACTGCAGCTCCTACTGCCTTCTTGGATGGTTTCACCGGACAGTCTCGAAGAAAGTGTCCCGAGTTTCCGCAATAGAGGCATAATTGCAGCTGTTTTCTCCTTTCCCGCTCCTTTTGTGTTAGTGGTCCTTTCAGGCCCCCTATTTGCATGGGTTCCCCGGAGTCTACTCCTTTAGTAGGAGTTGGTGGTTTGGAAAATACTCGAGCATCAAACTTGGAACGATCGGCCTTCCTGTTCTGCAGTCTGTGGTCAATTTGAACGACTAAGTCAATATAGTCCGAACAGTCTTGCGGGGGATTCACTACTTGGGCTAACACATCTTTGAGCTCTCCACGTAGACCTCTATAAAACAGCGTAATCCTTTTGTCCTCAGGCCATCGAGTTTCCACTATCAGTCTGTTGAAAGACGCAATATAAGCCAAAAGGTCTTGATTACCCTGTCGCAACGAAAGGAGCTCATTGTCCAAGGCCTGCCCCTGTGAATGTCTTGCAAACAGTTTTTCCATACTGAGCTGAAAAGCTTGAAAATCATGGAGAACCGGATCATCTTGATTAACTAGAGGGATCGACCAGTCTGCCGCATTGCCACTAAGGAACGAAAGCACGAAAGCTACCTTAGCTTGATCAGTTGGAAAGGCTGCTGGCCGGCATAAGAAGTGCAACCGGCACTGATTAATAAATACTGCAAACCTCTTTGGGTCACCAGAAAATCGTTCGGGCGGAGCCAGAGGTACATTCCCAGGTAGGTTGATCTGCACTGGGTTCGTAGAGGATGTTGAAGGAAGATTTGCCCCTGATGCAGGTAACGGAGTTTGTCCGGCTTGTGACTGTAGCAATTGTCTAGCGAGATCGTCTGTTCGCTCCTTGGAAATAATCAGTTCCCTTCTTAGAGCATTCGTTTCCTGACGGGCTGCATGCACTTCTGCTCTTAGTTCCCCAAGTAACTGGGCTAGCTGGTCGGTATCCGAGCTTTCCATAGCGCCTGGGTGGGAGTTTTGCGGTAGGCTTTGTGTTCTGTAACGCTCACCTGATTCCCGCAGAGGCGCCGGTCTTGACTGGGTGAATGCCGTATCTTCAAAGGGGATGTGTAACACACGGTTGGCTCTTTGGGCTGGACCTCTGTGCACTGTATGTCTGACTCGAAGAGTAAGATGTCTGCAGATAGAAAATATGGGATTAATGAACTGGGGTTATTGGGTGCCTCTCTCCTCTTCCCTTTCTCTTCTCCTGTAGAACCCCAAAGGTTAACGCCCTCACCTTAGGTAAGTGAACGCCGAGCTCTCCATCTGCCTCGGGGCAGGGTGCCGTAACCAGTTTCTTCACTGGATAAGGGTGCAGGCCTCTTGACCTCAGAGGACTGCTGTCCGTCGTTAACTGCACGAACGGTAAGTTCTGGGCACTTCAAATGTCTTAAAAGTCTTTTGTAATGATATCTCTTGTTTTGCAGGGTTCCGGCGATGGAGGATGGCGGGCTGATGAGAGTTGAGGATCGAACCCGCGTGAGGAGTAGAAGCGCCTGGAAGCACGTAAGTAAGCGCTTGTAGCCTGCTTCACGATGCGCACTAACTGTCCCTTTTATCTTTCAGGTACAAGTTCGGAGCTTTAGAGAAGCTGAAGTGTGCTGGAATACCCACTGGATTCGGCGTGGGAAGGAGGAATGGCACGTGAGTAATAAAGTTGCCCAATGTCTTTAAACGCACCTTCTTTTGTCTTTCAGATGCGGGATGCAGCGCCGAAGGCCTCCGGAGCGTGCGAAGAGCTGGTAAGCTTTTGTCTTTCAGATGCCGGAATGCAGTGCGAAGACCTCCGGAGCATGCGAAGAGTAGGTAAGCCTTTGTCTTTCAGATGCCGGAATGCAGCGCGAGGCGTTGGTGACAGCCGATGGACCAGGTAAGAGATGTGCTGCCACTGAAGACCGTAGTGCTAACCTGTTCTTTCTTTGTCTTTACAGGTGCTGCTGAAGACTGGATTCCAGGATGGTAAGCCTTTGTTCCCTTAGGCCCAGGATCAGAAGCAGAAGACACGATGAGCGTTCTGCTGCAGAGAATGCAGAATAACACAAAGAAAGATTCATCCATCGGGTGTGGTTTAAATAGCCTCCTGTAGTGCTTAGGTGTCTCCTTCCACAGCCACGCCTAGGTAAGAAAAGAGTTCCTGCTTTCCAGAAGAGTTCCAGTGTTCTGAACCTAGGGAGTGGCTCCTGCCCCACCCAACAGGAAAAGTAGTCCCAAACAGAAGAGGATCAGGGGTTCAACTGGCAGGTAAGTAAGCAGCATGGTCTGCTGCAGGTAAGTCCACCCAAGCATTATGAGCCCGGCGCTTCCAGCGCTGGGACTGGGCATCTTTATGAGCCTGGTGCCACTGGCGCCAGGACAGGGTCCAAAAGGTCCCAATTGGGACTGGCTGGCACTCGGAACCGGGGTTATGGGTCTGCTTCCAAGGGAGTCGGGCAAGTCCTGATCTTTTGGAAGCAGAGATCATGACAGTAGCGCTGTACAGCAAATTTGATCAGAGGAGGGAGGCCTGGCTTGCAGTTTGGTGAACTGGTTGGTCCCACTAGCTCAAGGGGAGAAGATTCCTTGCAGATCTTCCCTGTCGACGAAGTTTGGAGATTCGGACTGGCAGCAGGGCTTCACCGGGTGGTTAAGTCGTGGTAAGGGTCCTCTTCTTCCAGCTTCTCTTCGGTTCTCTCATTCCAGTGACAACTCTGACTTCCAAGCCCAAGAGACCTGCAGTTTTCCTCCATTCACACAGCATGGCTGTCAATCACACAGCAGGGTGTCTGTCCCGCCGGGACAGTCACCTCAGCCAATCATGCTAGAGTGCGACATGGGTCTCCAAGGAGACCCTGTGCAGGGTGTCTCAAACCCCTCCCTCACATCCTGTCTCCCTCAGACGTTCAGGCGCCTAAGGAGGGCTTCTGTGCAGAAGCCCGCCAAAGGCCGGCGAACAAAGGAATAAACCCTGGTTTGGCGCTCAGAGAAAAACATGAGAAATACTTTTACAAAAGGAAATGGCTAATAAACCCAGCCGGATCCGTATAAAAATCTATATGGACCAGCGGGTTTAAGTTCGAGACTACTAATCCTGATTATCCAGGGACATTGCAGTGTATAAGTACATGACATTCTAAGGACAACCCTCTGGCCTTACCATCTGAACTTCCTGTCCCAGTACCAACATCTAACAGTAGCTCGAGATATAGACTGCTGCTGGTGGCCTTCCTCCTCATCCATTCAAACTCAATGGTGTCTACCACTGCGGAGATGCACTGCTAGGAACAGTGAAGAAAGATTACATAGCCAATTGCAGGTTGTTACTCTAACAAATACATCTCCTTAACTCAAAGTATAGGAAGTCTTGTGGTTAGCAAGACAGCACAGGGCAAGCCTGCATCATTTATACCAGATGATATGATAATGATAAGGCATTTATAACGCGCCTATACACAAGTGTTTCAAAGCGTGACGAGGCGAGGGAGGGGGAACAGAGGGAGGACAAAAGAACACGATCTTACTAGGCCAAGTGACATTGAGTTTGTGCAAGTGCAGGGGATAGGGGAGGGGAAAAGTGCTAGTGGAAGGGGAAGATGGGCAAGGGCCAAGCAAGGGATAAAAAAATAACATGTAGTGCAGCCAACAGGTGGCAAGTGTGAGGGTTAAGTGCAGACAGCAGGAGTCAGATAAGTGAAGGTAAGGGGACTGTAGGGTTACAGAAACAAACCCAAGCGCAGGGGTTGCCAGGAGGCAGTGCAGGTGTGCAACTGGGCCGACAGGGACCTGGGCCTGAATTCAGAGGGTAGCCAGGTGACCAGTGCATTGTCAGACAGGAGATCAGCAGGGGAGAGGAAGAGAGAAAGCAGAGGCAAAGAGGAAGGTCTTGAGCTGCTTCCAGAACCGGAGATGGTTCTACTCAAGTTACAGAGAGGCAGGGAGGCTATTTCAGAGGGAGGCACTTGCCAAAGAAAGAGATATGCCCCCAACTCGTTGCTTGGAGAAGCGACTAACCCTCAAGGAGTTTGAGGGGGAAGAGCGAAGTGCTCAAGTAGGAAGATATTTCTGAAGAGAGAGTTGGAGGTATTTTGGCCCCAGGCCACAGAATGCCTTGTGGACAATGGTCTTCAACTTGATCCTTACAGTCACTCAGAGCCAGGCAGATTTAGAAAGAGACTGCTGCAGTAGTCCAGCCCAGAGAGAACCAGAGCTGTGGAGACAGTGAGCTTCTGGGGAAAGGTGAGGAAAGGAAGAATACCACTGAGGAGGTGCAGTTGGTAGTTCGACTTCTTAGAGACATCAGAGATGTGAGGAGAGAAGGAAAGTGTGGAGTCGAAGATGACACAAGGTTCTTAGCCTCACAGGTAGGAACAAGAAGAGGGCCAAGGGAGGCCGGCCAGAGAGTGACAGGAAAGGAAGGTGCAGGTGTGCCGATGAGGAGGATCTCCGTCTTACTGGCATTAAGGCAGCACACCACTCCTGGATTGCAGACAGACAATCCGAGATCAGAGAGGGAGAAGAGGTAGTGGCCGCTAGAGACCCGACCAAGATGGCTGCTCCCTTGTGAGCTCCCGCGCCGCCTATTAAAATCGTTATTAATCCTGTTTATTCCGGCAGTATAACCCCCTAAAACAACCACCATCCCTTTAGCCAGTGCACAGGGAAGAAAATCAGCCGTGCAGAAGCCGAATCCAGAGAACCTGACTGCCTAGATCCTGCTTTGCTGCGTCCCAGGATGGCCGGGGCATCTTGAGGGCCGTGAGAGAGCTTCGGCGGCCGCCACGCAGCCCAGCCGAGGCCACGCTGAAAGCGGGAGAAAGGAGTGGCCCGCCGCCCGTGACGCCGGTGCCACAGGTGCCCCCCCTCGGCCCTATCCCCACAGCAACGGCAGAAGCCGGGTCCACCAGGCCCCCCACCCAGCACAAAAAGTACTGTCGACCTCCGGCGATCTGGTGGGAGCCCCGCACCGCCCCGGCAGCTGAGAAGCAGCATCCCGGTGGAACCTCATGGCTCCACAGACCCCCGCCGACGATCTACGCAGTTGCATCCTGACGAAGCGGCGGTGGCCGGGAGACGGGGCCAAATCGAAGGAGCAGAACACGGGCGAGGCCTCACCAGGTACGGCGCACGCTGGGGGGGAGGCGGCGCGGCTGTGCCCAACAACCCACTCAGCGCTATTTGGCCAGAGGCCCCACTTTGGCAGCTAAGTGACGCACCGCAGAGGCCATAGAACTCTGAACTGAACCAACTATCCTGGGACCCGACTGGCTCGGATGGCCAATAATCCACTGTCCCCGGCACCAACTAGAACGCATATGGCGGGCTGAGTGTCCGACACAGGCCAACCCTGCAGTCGAGCAAAACGTCTCACAAAACCCCTCATAGGGGCACAGGAAACCCCTGCCTCGGCCGCCACACGAACTCTATGGCCAGGCAACCAACGGCACTGCCCATCCGTACCCGCAGTGGGGAAAACCGACAAACAACAGCGCAAACTGAACTTCGAAGCTGGAATCTCGGCAAAAACCCCAAGACACAGCAACAAATCAGAGTCCCCGCCACACATACTAAACCAAGAGAACGACGATACCCAGTCCCTCGACATCAGAGCACTGCTCCTGGAACTGAAATCCAGTATCAGTAACCTAGATAGTAAGCTGGACGGCCTTTCGTCCAAAGTTGATCAAGTCCAACACCGGCTAGACACCCACAATGAACGGTTGGATGAAGCAGAGCAACGGATATCAACTTTGGGCGATGGGGTTTCATCTTTGAATGCCAAGGTGTCGTCTCTCGAGGCCTAAATGAAAATAATCAACGCCAAAAATGAAGATCTCGAAGGGCGCTCCAGAAGGAACAACATCCGGATAGTGGGAGTAAGGGAGAAACAACTACAAGGCAAAATGGAAGACCACGTTGATGAAATGTGCAAATCGCTCTTTAGTCCGGAAACTCTCTCACCCTGTTCGTCGTCGAAAGAGCCCACAGAATACCGACGCTAAGACCCGCCCCCGGAGCCCCTTCTCGTCCAATAATTGCAAAATTACTTAATTATAAGGACAGAGATTCAATGCTTCGAATGGCCAGAGAGAAAGGCAAGCTACAGCACGATGGCGATACCGTCCACTTTTATCCAGACTTCTTCCCAGCCGTCCAGGCACAACGGAGGTCTTTCACAAACATTAAACAGAGACTATGCACGAACCAGATCCATACTCGATGCTGTTCCCAGCCCGACTGAGAATACAACGCCAGGGAAGAACACAGTTTTTCCAAACACCCGAAGAGGCAAATATGTACCTGGACCGGGCGGGCTGTCGACCACCAGAGAATAACCAGGCACAAGCTCAAAGAGAGAGGGCCCAGAGGAATCCACCATAGATGGACTGAAGCAAAAGAACGAGACACACAGCAACAATCGGCGCTGTCGGAACGCAAAATAGACGGTAAAACAACCTCAAGGCCGCGCGACTGCAAAGAATTGAAAACACAGCGCCTTCACTGTAGCTACATGGAACATTAAAGGTGGGAATCAACCAGCAAAAGTGAGGAAGATGACTCAATACCTAAGCCGGCACAAAATCGACATAGCGTTCATCCAAGAAACACATCTACGTCCAACGTCCGAACACCCCTGGGCCAAAGACTGGTGATGTCACCGCTACTTTGGCTCTTTCTCGTCCTATGCCAGAGGAGTGGCCATAATAATCAATAAGGCAATCAATTTCAAACTAATTGCTCAAAAAAAGGACACAGAAGGCAGGTCGCTCATGGTACAAGGAATGATTGACGGGGAAGAAATCACCTTAGTGAATTCATATGGCCCGAACACCGACGGTCCCAATAACTTCGACTGGGTAATGACCCAACTGAGCACGATCAGTCAGTCCACGATCATATGGGGTGGCGACCTCAACACAACCCTGAACCCAGCTAAAGATAAATCGCATAACCAAACAGCGACCCCATCCAAGGCGTCCCTAAAAATTACTGAAATTTGCAAAGCCTGCAACCTCATTGACATCTGGAGACACCAGAACCCAAACACCAGCGACTTCACCTTCCACTCCTGGGTACACAGAACTAGTTCGAGAATTGACTATCTCCTTGTGTCCTGCCACAGCCGCCTACAATGGGACGACTGCCGCATCCTACCGAGAACCCTGTCAGACCACTCCATGGTGTCTCTAACCTGCAACACCACAAAAATAACCAAACTTCGACCTCATTGGAGAGTCAAGCCACCAGCGCTGCAAGACACAGTCTTTGCGGAAGCACTCTGAAGTGAACTAGAACATTTCCTCGACTCCAACCTAGGTACAGTGCCCTCAGCTGGGACTCTGTGGGAGACTCTAAAATGTTTCACCAGAGGGGTCTGCATGACGAAGGAATGCGTAATATTAAAACTATTGCAATGGGAGTTGAACACCAGCGAAACAAAACTCAAAGACCTTGAATTTATTTTCAAATTTATTTATTGGCATTTTTCAATAATATCAAACAAGTTGTGTACAATGGAGGCAATCTCAAATAGTTATAAACATATGTTTAACTTAATGTCAAAAAATTAAAAATACAAAAACAAAACAACCATAACTGTCTCCATATTCTGTCCGTTTCATATATCGTTAACTGTTTCGGGGGGGAGGGTGGGAGCGAAGGGGAACCATCTGGCAACTACAATAGGGGAAAGGCTTTCGCAAGGTCTCTGTCCTCTGCCGTACATCCGCTGCCGCTGGCTTTATGACATGTCTCACATGGGTCTGGATTAAGTTCCGATTCAGGGGGGCCCATCATCCGAGGGGTGGAACATGTGTCTGGTGAGTTCCTTCCATGCCTCGAGTGACATACTAGAGTCATCCGTGGATCAGGCCACACAGTCCTCCAATGCCACAGTGTCGGCCAGCACCCACCGTTCAGTCTCTTTGTGCCATAGTTTGAACTGAGGGCCCATGGGTTTCTTCCAGGCCATTGCTATAGTTCTTTTGGCCAGTATGCACGAAATGTCCATGAGCCTTGTTGCAGGCTTGAGTTTGGCTCGTCTGGGGTAGGTTCCTAAGAGGCACTCGCCGGGTGTCCAATTATATTTACTCAGGCCTGCTTTTTCGCAAGTTTGTTGGTCCCTGTCCCACAGAGCCCTTGTCCTGGGGCATTCCCATAACATGTGGATCAGATCCGCTCTTTCCCCCTTGCACCAGTTGCAGGTCGGTTGTGCCTGGGGATTGAAGGTGGCTATGCGGCATGGGGTCAGGTAAGTTCTGTGTAGTATGTTCAACTGAATCTGCCTAAATCTATGGTTTCTGGACACCGTTTTGGGGAATGTGAGAGCTCTGTTCCACTCCCCTTCAGTCATTTCCCGGCCTATATCCTCCTCCCATTTGCTTTTCATTTCCATGCTCTGAGGATTTGGCATGTCGATCAGGTGGCCATATATTTGCGAAATGGGTTTACCGCCCTCTCCCAAGTTGTACATCCAGGTGAGGAGTGGGTCTGTGTCTGGTTCCATCGACCACGGGTCCCATTTGCGTCGGGCCACAGCACGAGTTCTTTGGTACCACAGAAACTGGCCAGTATGTATGCCTTCCGTCTCCTGCAGCGAGGTGAACTCTCTGAAAGTGCCTTCATCATACAGATCTCCCCAGGTGTAGACCCCTTCCCTCTGCCAGAGCCTGATATGTTTCAAATCCGAAAGTATTGTGCATAGGTCTGCGATCAGGGGGACTTCTGGGGTACAGGGGTTCCGTGAGTTAGTGAGCATTTTCGCCCTGTGCCCAATTTTCCTTCCCAGGTCAGCCAAAAAGGGCAGAGTTCCCAGCAGTTTGGACGGTGCCCAGAACAGTTCTTTCAGATGGAATTGGGGCAGCATGGCCTGTAGCAATGGTGTTTGAGATGTGGGTTCATCATCTAGCCATTTGGTCACAAAACTAAGCTGTGCTGCTATGTAATATTTTTCTAGGTTTGGAAGTTGAATACTGCCTTGGCTATATGGTAGGGTTAGCAATTGCAACACTATTCTATGCCTGCCTTTCCCCCATAGGAACTCTAGCTGTATGGTCTCAAGCAGTCGGAAGAAGGGCTTGTGTATATAATAGTGTACATTTTGAAACCCATAAAGGAAACGCGGGAGAACGATCATTTTAGTTATCGAAGCCCTGCCCATCATCGAGAGGGGGAGTTTCGCCCAGAACACCATTGATTTGCGCAGGGCGGGGAGTGCTGCCTTTGTGTTTCGTTTGTGCATTAGCTCGGGGGTATGCATAATGTGTACTCCAAGGTAGCGGAATGACGTATTTTGCCACTGGATCCCAACTTCAGGGAGTGCTTCTAAACTCTCTGTTTTCAGGGCCGCTAGGGGGAACATACAAGACTTTGACCTGCTAAAACCTATCCCAGAGACCTTGGAATAATTGTCCATCACTTCTAACATGGTTGGTACGTTGAGGTGTGGGTCCCTGACGTATATGAGAACGTCATCCACGTAGAGCGTGATGATGTGATCCACGTCTCCCAGTCTAATGCCTGCATCGAAGAATTGCTTTCTAAAGTAAACAGCTATGGCGTACGTAGAGTTGTAGATCTCAAGTGGTCCGGTATTCATTCAGCAGTTGTGCGAACCTTCATTTTCCTGTCGTTTGGTGCTTTCAATGGCTTGTGACTTCATGCGCAGTGCTTTCCTTATCATCGGCAAGGTTGTTGTCCTCAAGCCACATATTTGCCGCTGCCGGAGTTTCAAGAAAGATAGCTTTCCCCTTATATAGTACCTTAAGGCGGGACGGGTACAGTAGCATGTACTTGAGGTTTAGCTTGCGCAACCTAGCTTTCACCGGTACAAATGAGTTCCATGCTCGCTGCACCGCGGGGGTATAGTCTGGGTAAATGACTATTTTGGCGCTATGTTTCTCGATCTCCCCTCCTTCTCTTGAGAATCTCAGTATAGTCTCTCTGTCGCGAAAGTTCAAGACTTTTGCAATAATAGGGCGCGGTCGGGAGCCCCGAGGGGGCCTCTTCTGAAGTGATATGTGGGCCCGTTGTAATGAGAAGCCCTGGGACAGTTTGCCGGCCCTGATTTCTTGCAAGAGCATTGTTTCTACGAAATCGGTCGGGTCTGGGCCCTCCGTGTCTTCCGGTACCCCCAGGATTCGGATGTTGCCGTGGCGGGCACGTCCTTCAGCGTCCTCTGATCGCGCCTCTAGCCGTGCTACTTGCAACTCAAGGTCTTGGACCTTAGATTTAAGTTATGTGGTGTTGTTGACATTGTCTTGGAGCGTTGCCTCCGTTGTGGCCACCCTTTCTGTAAGGTTACGGGTGTCCTGTCTCATCAGTTGCATGTCCGATTTGATATCATCGATCCTGGTCGCGATGGACGTCCGTAGTGCCGCTATGGCTTGTAGCACTTGCGTATTTGTCGGATCGTCCTCCTTAGCCGTCGGGTCGTCTGCTGCCTCTGTACCCTGTTGTTTCGCCCTGACCGTGGTGAAGGAGTCCATGGTCGCGGCTTTCAATTTGCTTTTGGGGGGCAACATCGCCTGCGAGGGCTGTCGCTGCAGATGGGGAGTCGTCATCCCGCGGATGTTCCAGAGGGAACCGCCCGTCGCCTTCTCTCTTCTTCGTGTCTCTCCGTGTCTCTCGCGGCCTCCCGCCAGTCAGTGCCTCTCCTGCACGTGGTCTCGTGCTGAGTGTCACCCCCTTCGTGTCTTCCTCCCGACACTCAGTCTTGGAGATAGAGACCCGGGTCACTGCCGGCCACGGGGGTCCGCCCCCGCGGGGTGTCACCGGATCACTGAGTTGGACGCTGTGGGCACTCCTCTCTCGGCTCAGGAGGCTATCCGCCGTCCAGCGGAGCGTCTCAGATGGGGCCGGCGGGCGCCGCCATTTTGTTGGGCCGGGGCCTCCTCTCTGTTTGCTTCAGTTAACCGTTATCTCGGTCCGATTTTCTTGCGGAAACTTCGTCGGGGTTAGGGAAACGGTTCTACTTCTCGTAGCTACTTCAGGCGTGCTTGTTCAGCTTAAGGAGGCCGAACGATTCAGTCCGTTGTAGGATCTCGGGCAGGAGCGCGAGGAGAACACGTCCTCACTCCATGCGCCCTGGCCACGCCCCTCACTCAAAGACCTTGAAGGCACTCTCCTGATAAACAACACTCCACAATCGCTAGCAGCAATCAAGAAAGAATTAGAAGTGTTCCGCGACGCAGCTGAAAGGGAAATAAAATTTCTGGGCAGACACCGCAAAATTCGGCAGCACGGTGAAGGGCAGCAACCCGGAGCTCTCCTCGCGAGGCTCATAGCTGCCGATAGTCGATATAGTTGAAAATTTTTCGCAGATTCTACCAGGACCTGTACGACTCAAGCTACTCCGCCGACCAAACAGAGCTGACACGATACCTAGATGAAATAGAACTTTACTGGGTCGACCCAGAGCTCAGAGAACCATTAAACGCCCCCATTACCATTGAGGAGATCCTTGAAGTCATCAAAGAATTACCCAATTCTAAAGCACCAGGTCCAGATGGCCTGTCCGGCGAATTCTATAAACACTTCACAGACCTCCTTGCCCCGCTACTCCTCCAGGTCTATGACGAAGCCCTGACCAACGACCAGCTACCACCAACATTATACAGGGCCAACATAATCCTCTTGCACAAGCTCGGCAAAGATCCTATGGAATGCGGCTCATACAGGCCAATCTCGCTAATAAATTTAGACAACAAAATCTTTGCAAAAGTCCTAACCAAGAGGCTGATGCCCCTCATGCCCGCCATGGTACTGGCTGACCAGGCGGGCTTCATCCCTGGGAGGAACACTTCATAAGGGATAAGGAGGATGTTCGGAGCAATAGAAGCCTTAGAACCAGACTGTCAGGCCGTGGCAGTACTATTAGACACCGAGAAGGCTTTCGACTCGGTCGAATGGCCCTTTCTGTTCACAGTTCTGGAAAGGATGGGGCTGGGCAAGCGTTTTTTGCAAATGATCTCCCTACTCTACACAAAACCAATCTCCAACATCATGCTAGGCGGCCACTAATCTGCCGATATCCATTTGAGAAGAGGAACAAGACAAGGATGCCCACTCTCGGCACTTTTGATCGCTTTAGTAATGGAGCACCTAGCTTCCGACATGCATATGCGACACCTTCACAGAGGCCTCTCTTTCGGCCCACACAAGATGGTCATCTCGCTTTATGCAGATGACATAGCTCTGTTTCTACAGAACGCAGATGAAAACCTAAACCCAGCAATGAGAGCAGTAATACAGTTTGGTCGCTTCTCTGGGCTGAAAATCAATAACAGCAAATCAGTCATCTTCCCGCTCACCGCTGCCACCACTGAATTTACTGACGACTTTGGCTTCCAGTGGCAACATAGACATGTAAAAGAGAGGAGATCATTCATGATAACTACGAAACCACTATAGACATCCTCCAAGCCAAGATCGAGAGATGGAAGTCCCTACCACTCAACCTCTGGGGCAGGGTATCAATTGTAAAGATGATCATTTTAACAAAACTGTTGTACCTCTTCTCAAACATCCCTCTACTCCTCACACAGAAACTTATTCAACGCATAAAAAGTATGGTCCTAGATCTTGTCTGGGCCGGCAAGGTAGCAAGGGTCGCCTACTCCACACTAACCCTACCGGTACGGCAAGGTGGATTGGCCATTCCAGACCTACAACTTTACTATTGGGCAGCCCAAGCCAATACCTCAGCCAATGGTACGCAACGCAGTTCATACGACCACATGTCCAGATAGAGAGAGCATTGGTGACACCGCACCTCCTTCAATCCATAATCTTTGGGCAGTTCCCAGTCACTCAGTCCGGAATTAATCCTGTCGCCAACACATATTCAATCTGGAAGAAAATTGCCAAGGTAAACGACATCTCGGCCAGATACTCCTCTCTCCTGCCAGTAAAGCACATTTCTGGTATCCCCATCACAACCGAAAAAGTCGTCCTGCTCTGGACAGAAAAGCTACAGGTGCACTCCATGGACGACCTCTTTCCGGCTGGGACTTTCATGACGGCACAACAAGCCCGAGAAAGAGGAGGCAACAACGCCCTCGACACGTTCATATACTACAGACTACGACACTCGCTTTAGGCAGTAATCCCGAGTTTTCCTCAACAACCACCAATCTGGCCACTACTCCACTACACAATCCAAGCACAGGGAGAAGGGCACCTAGTAACTAACATCTACAAAGGCCTATTCGATGAAGCGATCCCATCTGGAGCAAGAGCCAAAAGGAGATGGGAAAAGACACTAGACAGCGGGATTACAGATGAAGAATGGGCATACATCCTAAAACTCACCCATAGAGTAGCGATCAATGCGAGATTCAAACTGATCCACTTCAACTTTCTCCACCAAACATACCACACACCGGCAAAACTGCATTCCCAAAGGGACTCGATCTCAGCAGAATGCAACCGATGTGGGGCACCCACAGCCGACTTCCTTCACTTGGCGTGGTCCTGTCTTCCAGTAGCCACCTTCTGGAGTGCAGTACTCAAAAAAATCTCAGCAATAATCAAAACAGAGCTTGTCCCCGAGCCAAAAACAGCGCTACTAGGCCTGACTCAATCGCTACCGAGCTCAGTTAGAAGGCTGACAGATCTACTGCTGTTCCTGGCGCGAAGGAGAATCGCTTACACGTGGGGTAGAGGACCCCCTCCAAACGTACAGCACTGGCTTAAAGACATAACTTTTTGTCAAGATGTTGAAACAGACTTTATCAAGAATATGCCATTACACGCACGCCCTCCGCACATATGGGGGCCGTACATCATATACCTGCTTTCAACGACCGACGCTGCTGATTCACAACAATCGGAACCACAGCAGGACTCAAATACCAACCCGACAAACAACGCCGAAGCCCCAGCAGCGGCGCCACTGAGATGATAACCTCTAGCACAATGACTCTTTTCAACATGATGGGCGGGGGGGAGGAGGGGAGGAGTGGGTGGGAAGGGTGCAGTTTTCACAGTACGACCGACGTTCGGTCTCATGGTTTGTTTGTTTTGTTGGAAAAAACCAATAAAGAAAGTTTTTTTAAAAAAGAGAGGGAGAAGAGGTGGCATAGGGAAGACTGAAAACGAGCGGAGTGTCATCTGCATTGCACTGAAAGTTGGGGCAGAGAGCAGCAATGCGGTGGGCGAGAGGTGGCAGGTATTGGTTCAAACTCCAAGGTGAAAGGTTAGACACCTGGGTAACACCACAGGTAGAGAGTGAGAGAGAGGAGAGGAAGGACCCAAGTTAAACAAGGGAGGGTCGTTAGAGAGAGGAAAGAAGTCTGCCAGGCCAGTGCCTGATCAGTGATACCCAGGTTATCACAGAGCCGGCTGACCGTGTCAAAGGCAGAAGAGAGTTCAAGTAAGATGAGGACAGAGGGGAGATTAGCATCAAGGTTAGAAAGCAGGTATTCACGGGTGTTCAGGAGAGCAGTTTCTGTGCTTCTGGATGCTCTTTAGCCAGACCGATGGTCATGGAGACAACCAACAGATTCAGCGTGAAGATTAAGCTGAGATTTGGGCAGCTTTTCCAGGAATTTGCCCAGGAAAGGAGTGAAGGAGATTAGGCAATAGGAGGGGTCGGCTGAGGGTTTCTTGAGAAGAGGGTTCACAAGAGAGTGCTTCAAGGGGGAAAGGAAGGTTTCAGTTGCGAAAGAGTGGTTGCAGAAGTCGGCCAAGGCTGGAGCGATGATGTCAATGTGGTCCTTGAAGTTTTGGAAGAACAGGGAAGAACCTGTTTTGACAAGGCTTTCATAGATCAGACTTGTCTAGAAACCTCATTAGGGGTGAAGAGAGGAAAAGAGGAGAAGGGAGGGGGCTGGACACCGGGGGCCGGAGGAAGAGGAAAGAGTGGAGGGAAAAGCAGGAGAGGACGAGAGGGTGGACAGGATGTCCTGGGTTTTATAGATGAAATGAGAAGCGAGGGCCGCCCTGGGAGGGAACAGGAGAGGTAGAAACTGTGGCAGGATTGGCCACCTCCTTACAGATTTTAAAGAGTTTGCCGAGTTGTTAGATGCCACCGAGACGCAGGCTTGGATATGAGCTCTCTTCTTAGTGAGGACAGAGAGTCGGTATTGCCTTTGGAGCAGGCAGCAGGCCAGTTTAACAGAGGATGCAAAAGATGCCAACCATTTCCTCTCAGCCACCCTACACTTGCGTTTAAGGGTGACGCGGTATGAGTTGTAGCAAAATTGAACTTGGCTTTAGGCTTCATGCGAATCCTCATGACAGGGGAAAGTACATCAAGAGTATCAGAGATAGCAGAGTGGAGCATGGAGAGGGCTGTGTCAGGGTGTGAGTCAGCCAGAGGTGCAGGAGTGAGAGAGAAAGAGGCGGCAAAATCCTCTACTGACACACGCTGCATGAGAAGGTGGGTGGCAGTGAGGGGGTAGACTTGGCCTGAAGGGTAGAGAGAGATGAGATGAGAGGAGAGGAGATAGTGGTCACTCCAGGAGAGAGGAGTGGTGTGAGGTTTAGAGAGGGGGAGGTTTGAGGAGATCAGAACATTGAGCGTGTACCCTACAGCATGAGACAGGCCAGAGGGAAGAATAGAGAGTCACAATGGTCACAAAAGAGTCCTGTGATGGGACAGGAATTATCCAGGTGGATGTTGAAGTCTCTAAAGAGGAGTTGAGTGTTTGAGGCAAGAAGGGAGGAAGAGAGGCCTGCCCACTCAGAGAGGAAGGAGGTGATCTGACCAAGTGGCCAGTAGATAGTAGCCACCATGAGAGAGTGCCCAGGAGAAAGAGAAAGCCTACAGACCAGGCATTCGAAGGAGTAGGCCTGCATAGGAATGATCGAGTCATGAATCCACTATGGGAAGATCAAGGCTACACCCCCGCTGGAATGGTTGGATCTGGGTGCGGAGAGGATCTTGTAGCCATCATGGAGGAGCGTGTCAAAGCTCATGACACAGCTGGCCATGAACCATGTCTCGGTGAGACCACGGACATCAAGGTCAATTTTTTCGAAGAGACGGCAGATGTCAGAGGAGTGTTTGACAGCTAAGCAAGAGTTGAGAGTGGCGAGGTGGAGAAGGTTGCCATCCTTGAAAGACTTCTGGGGAGCGGTACAAATCAGAGGTACTCCCTGTAGAATTAAAGGAGTTTGTGGGTGGCCAGAGGAGTTAGGAGGAGAAGGAAAGGTAGCTAAGGAGGAGGAAGAGGGTGCCAGAGAAGTGGCAGAGGGGGGAGGCAAGGAAGTCAAAGAGGGGAGAGAAGGGACAGAAGGAGACGAAAGGAAACTGATAAATGGCTGGAAGCGCCTATCAAAGAGGAAGAGGTTGGCCTGAGGGCCTTGGACCAAGGCGGTGCCATTCTGGTAAACATTAATGACGACCTTCGAGGAGTGGAAGGAGGCCAGGAGGGCCTCCCACCGGGTGACACCATTAATGAGAGAGGACGAGAAAGGAGAGAGCATAGAGACCATATGAAGAGTATATAGGTCTGGTGAAGGAACAACAAAGAGGATGTTGGTGAGGGTCTCTCTGGAGGAAGCGCTGGTGTAGGTATCAGCGATAGGGAGGCCTGGGTTGGAGACCAGGATATCCTTTTTGAACTTCTTCCTACCAGACAGAGTGAGAAGGGTATGATAGTCAATAGAAAAGCTGTTGGAGAAGATAGGAGAAACAGAGAGCACCATAGGTGATGCGGAGAAGGGAGAAGAGGAGAAACAAGATGGGTGTGGCTGGGGAGTGGGCAGAACGGAAGGGGTGGGAAGAGACACTAGGGGAAAACAAAGGCGGGTGCAAGCAGAGGAGACAGAATGAGACAAGAACAAATGATAAATAGATAAACTAAACTGAGCTAGATGGAGGCTATGGAGAGAACAACAAAAAGAGTACAGCGCAGTATGATGAATAACACCGAGGTTAGCAGATCAAAGGGGAAACAGGCTAACACAGAAAAGTAGATAAAAGGGCACAAGTGCCTCCCCATATTACCAGAAACTGGGTGGACTGAACCATCCTACACAAGAAAGAACATCCTCCAGTAAGCCCAGAAACTTCAACTAAGATGAGGAAAAAACAATATCACCCTTAATCTAAAAAATAAAATAAAAGATTGCATTGTTTTAGTCTTTATAGCAGCTTTTAAGACATGCAATTCTAATCAATTACACATTATAGCACCTCCTAAAATAAGTACACCAGCATTACAGGAACACTCATTTCAAGGGACTGGCTAGAATCGACAAGGTTTAGTGTTAATGGACATTCCTCCAGCTGAGAAACTTAGACACATTCCTCTCATTCCAATGCATTCAATATATATATATATATATATATATATATATATATATATATATATATATATATATATATATATATATATATATATATATATATATATATATATATATATATTTTTGTAAACATAGATGTGACACCAATCTATACTGGAACTGTTTAAATGCTTATAGCCAAACTGAATTCCTTTTCACTGTTGTGCAATTACCATTGAAAACAATCCAAAACAGAATTGGATTATGGAATTAGAAAAACCGCTATGACCACTCTCAGCATTGCTAAAGCCAATCCTGATATGGTTCAATATGCCCACAAAAGGCGTATCTCGCATATCCTTAGAGGTTCATGTAAAACCTGCAAAACCCATCAGGTGCCATATATGTATTTTACCATCTCTACACTGACATTGCTTTGGTGTAAAGCGCTGCGCAAATGAAATAAATAAGTAAATAAACAAATACATGTAGCTAGGAAGGGTTTAGCACTTATAAAAATCTGGTCCATAAAATCCGTCCAGGGCCTCCACTAAACGGTATTGACCAAAGTACAGCTGCCTCGCTCTGGAAATTCCAATTCACTCTGCCTCCATCCTCTTCACACAACTTAGCCAACTCAGGTCCCATTAGTCAAGCTTCAACAACATCCAGTATCATGGAGTAAAACCAGCAGGAACTAGCCTCTAATCTGTTACTATCTACACAATGTAAAAGTTGCACCATATGAAATAGGCCCATTCCCGGATACATGCATTTTCAGAAGTGCAGAAAAAGAAGCTCAAGAATCCATTCCTTCCAGAAAATATAGATTCCTAATTGCCGGATATGTCCAAAACAGGAGAGAAACCTCCAGCTGATCTGATACTTGTATGAGAGATACTGTATGTGAGGGGCAATAAGTGAGCCATGACATTATATTCAGAGGAGGCAGTAAACAGAATACAGACATCAAATAGCAGGCCTACATTAAGAATGGAAATGCACATTCTTGTAGTAAGCACGTTTTAAGATGATACACTTCAGGGTAAACAGGTTACCTGTCCAGCTTGCACTATGTACATATTAACCCAAACTAACCAATGAACACCCTTTCCCATCAATTGATAATGTATCTTTAACAAAGCAGTGCAAACCAGGTTCAGATGACATGTCAAAAGTAAGGTACTTTTTGCAATGGTGTTAAAATCTGCAGGGACACGTTTGCTGGCTGTGATTTCATTGCACCAACTGCGAGGAAAATATACACTCTGGATAAATCGCCATTGTACCCAGAGGAAATGATTGTTACAAATATATTCACAAAGGACAGAGAAACCAAATCGGGTGATGATGCACGCCATGTTAGAGACAGGGGTTTTTAGTGAGATTGACAGGAATAGCATATACATTCAAGAGGCAGAAGGGGTGTGGGGAGTTCAGCCAACAAATGAGCAAGTGACTGGCCGCAGTCATGCAGTGCAGAGGGGCAAGATTTTCCAGGCAGCAGACTGAGAAGATGAGCTGTAGTAGGAGGGAGGTTGTGTCCTTCTATCTGGATTGCCTGGGTGCGGAAGTTGCGATACTGCTGCATGTTGGCAGGGCAACAAAAATGGGTTGCCTGTGATAACAGCGCAGAAATCTAGCTCATACCTAATTTGAGTATATCTGTGGTAAGTGAGGTGCACTTGTGCGAATGTATTCTGAGACAGCCAGGGATGTTTTTTTTATGTTAAAGAATTCAGCACCTTTCAAAAGGTGGTTCCTGCCAAAAATTCACAACCCAAGGTCGAAGTGGGTGAAACACATGTTGTATCATTGAGCTGAGTTCTTGTTGAAATTTTCTTTCTTGGTGCTTATTTTACTGAATCACATTCACATGGTTAATTGTATCGCTATTCAATGTTGTTGTTTATGATCTGTAAGTTGATTTACAAAGATAAATGTACACTTTAAAAGTTACTGCGTGTCTTGATACATTCTTCATGGTGCTTGGGCTGTATCATTTCAATTACTGTGGGTTCTGTAGATAGAGTGTGAGTGCAGTGTTCAGCTGTGCATGCTTAAAGGTGAACAGATCTGCTAAATGCAGTAGTACAGCCTTGTTAATAAGTGGCTGGGGTGACAGTTAGCGCTGGCAAGATGTCAAGTGTGTTAGACCCGGTAATCTATATTTAGAGTTGACCCTAAATAGAATACAGGTAATGGAGGGGATTCTTGTCACACCATATAGGCCATTACCATAACAACTCTATGCCACCATTTTACCAAGATAATAAAATACCACCAAATTAGAAATAGCCCGCTGACAAAATCCCTAACATCCCAGGTAACAATGGTGGGCACAGAGTGGCTGCTGCATAGCAGCGGATAAGCAAAACAGTACCATGAAACAATCAAAAACTTCAAAACACACACATCAAAAACACCTTGCTCAAACAAACTATTAGAAAATTCAAACTCAGAATCATTTTCCTGAAAACAGAGCCAGACTGCAGATATCATGACTGGTTTGAAAACCGTGTGGCTAATTGGAGACAGTTGGCTGTTTTGGTTTCATGCTTTTTGTGAGAAACTAAATATTACCATGGCCCATGGTTTGAGAAATTTTACAATTACATGGTTTGGATAGCAGGGAATGTGTTGGTTCCAACTTTTTCCAATATTGTTAAGTCTGAAAAGTAAAGGGCAGCCAGACGTCATACTAATTCACTGTGGATGCAATGATTTGGGTGTGTCCCTTACTTTAATGATGAAACAAGACTTGGAAAAACTATTTCCTCACATCATCTTTATCTTTTCAAATCTAACTGAGGGGCAAAAAATGGAGATTGACCTCCAGATGTAATGGTAAAATTGAGAAATCCCGGAGAAATGTTAATAAAGCAGTTTCAGCATTCATGACAGAGCACAACCAATTATAGATTTCAAACAACAACATACAGTTCTACATGGCCAATTTCTATAGACATGACAGAGAACTCCTAAATGATGAAGGAAATGTGGTGTTCCTTCAAAACATCAAACAGTATTCCAGATATGCTAAAATACTTCACTCAGTGTACCCCAAAACAGTCTTTTTAAGGACTATTTATGACATATAAATTCACAAATACAATAAAATTAACAACATTTTTTTTATTACAACCTCAGTTACAGTTCATTGACTTTCATCATAACCGCGGGTACATAAATTGGATAAAAAGGGGGCTCACTTAAAGTTTTATACTACAATACAACTTAAAAGATCAATACAGTACAACACTACTCATGCACTTATGTAAAGTAGCTAAAGATAAAGAAAGTAGAGAATAATACATAACAGTAAACTGGATAGGCAAACATTTCACAGCCACACATTATAATACCATGAGCGAGAATACACAACCTAAAATAGATTGTGTGGGGCATCTAAAAAAGAGTATGATTCCTACTTTTTATATTAATTTTGTCAAACAATTTTCTTCTATTTTTCTCCAAGTCTCACATATACAAAATTCTAAAAACACACACCCAAAATAAAAAAGGCTCACAAGCACCTACCAGTTCATGGCCATGATTTCTCACCCCCAACTTCACTATACCTTTAAAAATAACTTTAAAAATAAAATAAAACACTGACACCCCAAAATGTATAGCCATATAGCCAAGGGCACAGAACTACTCATACCCGCAGATATCTGTAGTCCTTAATGGCCTCGGATATAGCCGCGAAAACCGGCAAAACGGCAGAAAAAAACTTTCCTACGCCCCATGGCCCTCACCAAATGCTCCCCCTATCCAAGCCAACCCACACCCACTCCACAGATGGCCTCCTCAACCCCCCTCTCCTTTGCGCCCCACAACAGATGCTGTTTCTGTGACACAGTTTGCTTTCAGATGTTCGCAGCTGTAGCCCAGGCTACATATAGCTTTGTGCTGCAAACTCAGTCCCTAGACCCCCTCGAACTCCGAAATTTCACTTTGTGCCCTCTAGCCAACCCCCACCTTTAACCTTATGGCATTTGCATATTTCTTGACCTGCAAACAGCTTTTTTCCTGCGTTTCATTTTCCCATATCCTCGGCTATAGCTGCAGATATCTCTCGCATCGAGAGAAAACAAGATGGCGGTTGTTTAATAAAAAAAAAAGGTTTTGGGTAAATCTCTGAGATATCGCTATCTATTTTTGGGAAGGTGGCACCCCCTTCCCCATCAAATATTTAAAAAACGACAGCATGGAATAACCCTAAACCATGCATGGATCGCGGGTCAATGCTTTGTGCACAAGTTGTTTTGGACCCGGTCCAAATCTGTCCATTGGTTTGGGCTGTGCACTTTTGCAAATATTCACCTTGTGTGTTCATGGGAAAATAAACAGCAAGTTTAAAAGATTTTTTATTTTTAACAAATCTTTACAATTTCGGCCAAAACCATTACTCGAATCAAAAGTAATTAATGATAGAATTTTAAGGGGTTCCCATGGGAGTCTGTCTATAATGCAATCCATACCCACTACAGCATGTGGATTAAATTGCCACTTTCTGATTATTCTAATTCCCAGGTAATATGATCTTGGCCTAAATTAAGGGTCTTCAACCTGTGGCCCAACAGATGTTTTAGACCACGACTCCCATGATCCCTCACCATTGATTGTGCTGGCTTGAGTGGATGAGAGATTTATTCAAAAACATCTGGAGATAGAAATGCAGCAAACCCTTGGCCCAAACAACAACAAAATATCTTTCATCATTTGTCTTGTATGGCACAATCAGGAAAAAACAACGATTCTACAACGACATACTAATAGATCTTATCCACAGTATCCCGACATGTAGGGGTTTTAGACTTCAATATTATCAGCATCTAGTAATATTTAGAATATAAAAAATGTCAGATGCAAAAACATGTTCCTAGGTTTTATCTTTTCCATTGTTGCTGTACAATTTTCGGTTTCCCCCAGAATATTGCAAAGCAAGCTCTGTGAACTGAGCACAACTATTGATACGCACCCCAATCAGAACCAAGGGTTTTCTCTTTAATTGCACTGCCAATTTCACACGTTTTGTGCCTAGAATTGCCTTCAGAAACAATTCTCCTAAAAAGAGGAATGATCAGGAATTCCTTAATAAACATTAGACATTCTTGCCACAACTGCTAACATGGACACCCGCAAAGCATCTAGTTAATGCACAGCGGCTCATGTGTTTTACTCTCCCATAATGTCACTATACTGCTGCAATGTCATTGATGCACGATCCGAGAACCACTTACTCCCTCCTCCTACCTGTATAAGAAGGCAGATATAACTGTGTCAAATGTATTGACACGCAAACAGGAAGAGGCCTCTTTTTAAAAGTACGTTTCTTTGGATTTACTCCAAAGGCGCACTGATGTCAAAACATCATCCTAACCGTACCCGGTTAGTTCAGCCCTTTGCAAATATGATTGTGCTCCTTGCGTGTGGACCCATGATTAAACTGACACAGGAACATGACGAAAAGAAAACAATTCAATATCTTTTTTTTTTAAGTAGATGAATTTGAATAATCAGGTAGTTGCCTATGTAATTACAGTTTAGCTGACTACGATATAATTGCATGGTAGCATAACTACCTGTGTCATATAACTACACGGTAAGTATTTGCTATTTCTGCTTCTTTGTAAACGAAGAGGTCTGCACAGTGCAAAGTACAGCTTTTTAGGTGAATTGCAAAGAGCCACTTGTTTCGGAATATTTCAGCATACGATGCAAAAACCGTTGTGGTGGGTACAAGACAAGAACAACTCAGATTGGAAAACAATGCAAGTAATAATATGATCGATGCTAAATCGTTGCATAACATGACGTCTTTCCCCAATAGTTTCATGCAGCCGCTGTGCTTCATTGCCTGGATCCAAAATGCACACATGTCGCTCGCCCATTTTGCCAGGGATGGAAAGTCAGGTCAGTAGATCTGTGACTCTTGCAGCTGCTGAAGTGCGACGGGCAACCGAAAGACATCTGGCACACATTTCAGTCCCATTGCTGATGGAGTTGAGGTGTGTGCTCATTTGGAGCAAAAAGAAGACACTTCTTAGCATTTGTATATTTATTTTATTTTATTAAATGTAAATGTAGCAATGATGTATGGTGATGTTTCTCAAGTAAAGATATACTATTGCTGGGGGAGCCAGTGTTGGAGTTCTTGGATGAACTGTTAACTGTGGATGATATGTTCTATGAAGATGTCCATCTTTTATAGTTTGGACTATTAAAGCGCCAGCTATAAATCGCAATTAGTACATTATAATACATATAGGGAGAATGGCATATGAAGAGGGACACAAATCTTGCAGGTGTTGTTTGGTTATTTGCACATCCATTGACTGCCCAGGGCCATGCTAATCCATATGGCCCTTCAGACTCAGTACCTTCCTCTGCCCGCCCAAAACACCTGCTTATGGGAGTTATTTGAGCTTCCTTTTTTGAGCATTACCATCAACTTGTGCACTCAAAGTTCCTGCCAATGATTTTTTCAAAACAGTCTTCTGAGAGCTAATGACTGAATGCCTAAGTCACTTTTCACTGCAAAAATACACTTTGAACCGCTCTCTGTGAATTAAGTTTTCTGGCAGTGCAAAGTCACTTTGCATCAGTGCAAAGTCACTTTGCACCATACTAAAAGTTCCATGAATTAGGCCCTAAATTCCCTAAATTGGAGCTATAAACCCACTCTCTAATAAAAATGTCTTAACCAGATATGCCTTCAGCCACTCGATTTATATGCACCATGTGTGTCCTTTGAAGTCCTGTTAAAAACAGTCATTGGCAAAGCCAACAGTTCTGGCTTGTGTATACGTTTTCGGCAGGTGCCTTTCCCATGTCTACACAAACGCCTAAACTGTTGGCATTGCCAATGATTGTATCAAAACCAAAAGTCAACGGCTGGAAGGTTTTGAATGAACGCATTACAGAAGGGGAAAGACCATATGCAAATCAGGCTTGGTCACACCCCAAAAGAGGCAGTCCAACCTGAACTGTTATGTCACCTCTCCTCTGCACAAGACCACATGTATCCCCAGAAATGTTTCAGCCTTGTTGGGCATCATCAGTGAGGAGTAGCTTGGGTCTCTAGGCCCAGCAGGCTTGGGACCCACATCTGGGCATACCCGTCCCACTTTGGGTGCCTAAAGCTAAACCGAAAGTTGATGGTTGAAAAGTTTTGAATAAATCATTTACAAGGGCAAAGCTCTGGGCAACCCTCCAGACCATTGCTTTTCAGCCTGTCAAGCCATTACAGAAAGGGAAAGACATTATGCAAATTAGGCTTGGTCACACCACAAAAGGGGCAGTCTAGCCCGAACTACTAGGTCACATCCCTTCTGCATGAGACCACAAACATCTGCAGACATGTTTCAGCCTTGTTGGATGTCATCAGTAAGGAATAGCTTGGGTCTCTAGGCCCAGCAGGCTTGGGACCCACGCCTGGGCATACCCGTCCCACTCGGGATGACTAAAGCAAAACCAAATGTTAATGGTTGGAAGGTCTGGAATAAATCATAACCACAGGCACAGCTGTGGGCAACCCCCCACACCATTGTTAGTCATCTTGCAAAGTCATTAAAAAAGGGGAAAAGACCATGATTGTCACACTTCCGAATGATAGCAGGGAAGGCTGAGTCTAATGTCAGTTTTTGAGTCTGACTGTGGCCTGGTTTCAGGGCCAAAGCGGTGCTGGGAAGGCTACCCATTAAGGCTTCACTGTTATCCAGGTGGCAAAGCATTAATGATTGGGCAGTGGTTCTGAAGGTGTCTTCTGCCTAGTAGGATCTGATTGTACTGCACAGCGAGAAATGTTAGCAAGCAGTCTGGGTCTGAATGGCTTCACAGGCGGTGAAGGTTATTCGGCTGGTGTGAAGGCCTTCCAATTCCGTCTGTGGGATACGCTCTTGGATGTGAGATTGTGTGGAGTTACTTATGCGACGGTGAATTCAGCTTTGGTTGCGCTGGGTTTTTGGTAGGTGTTCCACGTCTATAACTGTACGGTGGTAAGGCATTGAATGAGTCAAAGCTTGTATTTTGATGGGGGAGCTTTTGAGGCAAAGTCCTGTGTTGTCTGCATATTGACACACATTGACTGCTAGGTTTGTGGGTATTCCCTCCAGGAGCTGCAAGAAGAGGTCACTGAAAACAGGCAATGAGATGCAGCATATGTGACGTTTCCTTTATTCGGCAGGTGCTGCTACTTGATGGGACCATTTGGGCACAGTTGTGGGGGCTTGAGGTGATTGATGTGACCAATGGCAGGATTGTGCAGGTGAAGCCATGCATAATGAGACCAATGGCAGGATTGTGTAGGTGAAGCCATGCATAATGAGACCAATGGCAGGATTGTGCAGGTGAAGCCATGCATAATGAGACCAATGGCAGGATTGTGCAGGTGAAGCCATGCATAATGAGACCAATGGCAGGATTGTGCAGGTGAAGCCATGCATAATGAGACCAATGGCAGGATTGTGCAGGTGAAGCCATGCATAATGAGACCAATGGCAGGATTGTGCAGGTGAAGCCATGCATGAATGAGACCAATGGCAGGATTGTGTAGGTGAAGCCATGCATGAATGAGAGGGCGTTCAATGAGGCAGGGTCATAGATGTGGTTGACATAATGTTAGGTATAATATTTCAACAGCACAGATAATGCCAGGTATTACCCTACAGGTACAAGTGATTACAGAAAACATACCCAAAAGGGAATAAGAGGACACATGGGCAAAAAATAAAATCGACTTGGCTTAAGCCCATAAGGTACATAAACCTCTCAGAGGAAACCTGCTTACTAATTTCCCCCCAAAAAGTCTAGGCAAAAAATATGTATATTATTAAATATAAATATATATTATTAAATATAAAGACTTCGATTTACCATATAAGAAAATAGTTTCTAATGCAGCACATGTGCAAAGAGAAATAGTGTGTCCCTTTGTCTAAAAAGTACAAATTGCATGGAGACAAACGATTATGTTTCCCTGCATGCAATTTGAAACACAGTTGGACAGGAAGTTGTTAAAACAGGCCCAATCGCCCTGATAACATTTTTTCCAAGTGCATTTTTTTTTAAGTATACATGCCTCCAGCGATTGCAGGCAGCATCTAGAATGGGTTCCATTAGACTCAGAGGTGGATTTGATAGGTACCCATTCATGTAATGACAGCATGCAAACGTCATGCCGGCGTCAAAGCATTTTTGGAGGCAGGATGTTAGAGACAGGACCACATGGATATTTTGTTCTGGTGCAAAGCTCCAGCTGATCACCCCTAAAAAATCCCACAGATTGCAAAAATAGGTGTTACAACTGGTGTTACACTTTACAAACTTTTTCAGACTGATCTATTTCTATTTCTATGTGTTGCAACATATGAATGAGGTATGTCTCATCAACCAGGCTGAGTGAAACCCTCACCACAAAAGCTGCAGAATTCCTTGAAGCCCGAGCAGGAATGGTGCTAGAGGCAATGTAACCACAGGGAATCATTGTCCCTGTCACCACCCTAAACTAAACTATATCTCAATATTACGAATAAAGAAAACAGGGAAACGCATCAATTTGTGCAAGACCTACATTCTGTGAATTCAGTGGGTTTAACTTCCTTTCAAGCAGTTCCAAATAAAGCGAATATGAATTATTACATTCATGTACCAATACATAGTGTGAGTCAATACCGTTTTGCTTTTCCTCATTCAGGCTTGCAGTATACACGGACCTGGCTTCCACAGGGGTGAAGAGAAAGCCTGACCCTCTTATCGCCACTTGGGACATAGATGACATATAGGGCCTGATTCAAGAACCGTTTTATAATGGCACAATCCCATTAGAAAACACTCTGTGAATCAGGACCATCATTTCCAGGTGGGGTCAGACATGATCCAGTATGTGGACAATGTACCGGTTGCCTCGTCTTTGTATGAGTCATGTGAGCATTTAAGCAGAAACTGCCCCGGGAGGATAGCTCAAGCGTGCTCGCCAGATGACATGAAGCAACACAGGTTCGATCCCCGGGTTCGCGCTTAGAAACCTCTGGATATTTAAGCGCATTAAAAATACGCAACTAAGATAAAAAAAAAACAATTACACAATTAAAAAACAAACACTTCCTGTAATAGCGCCTCAATGCCCACGAGCTGTGTGAGCACTTTAAAAATGCAAAAAATAAATACAATAAATAAGTGAAGAGAAAGTGCACTGTTTAGGGAATGTTACTTCAGCTGGGACAATAAGCCTAATATATACCCATTATATAATCATTCTGGAAATGCTCAAACCAACTAGTTAGTAAAGTTAGATATTTTCTAAGTGCAACTGCGTACAATTGGTATTGGGAATGGATAATGGGATATGCTTACATGGCTAACCCTTTACAAGAAATTACACACTCGAGGATATAGCATGAACACAAGCAGCATAGACTTCCTGGAGGTAAAGCAAGCACTTGGCAAAGCACTAGCTCATGACTTGCTTGATTACAAAAAACATTAGCCTTATATGGTCACAAAAAGGGGGCTGCACAAAAGTAGTGCTGACACAAAAACCTGGCGACAAGCATTGCACTTTGAATATTATAGCACAGCATTCAACCCTCTTGCAGCTGTCGTGATGGGTGCCTGCTGCTTCATCTGTACAATACTCAGATAATTTTCTACTAGACTACTAGGCTACTAGGCTGGGCCCTCATTGGATCTGTGACCACACAGTTATTGCATTGCTTCCAAAACCAAACATGTTTGTCTGCTTCTACCTTACACAGTATGCACATATTCTGCTACATTTTTCAAGTGTTACTTTGACACCATGTTCAGTCTTCAATTCACCTTGCTGATGCATAAGCCAGCAGATGGCAAGCCTTGTGATGCCTTGTGATAACAGTAGCTCTCACCAACAAACGATTAGATGTATTTTAAACCCCAATGAAGAATTCTGAGGAATAATATGATTTAGGTGGATCGTGTCTGAGAAATCAAAAAGGGATGTTAAAGTCATGGTGTTAAATCGTATTCGCATATTACCGCCTTATTATGAATATTGGCCCAAGCCCATTCGCGATACACGGAAAACCGCATCTGAAATTAATTCATTTTCGATCAATGTCGATGCCATTTTTAAGAATCGTCCGCCATTTTGTTTTCAACTCTTGTTTCTTTGTTCTAAAATGGTGGACTTTGTTTTCGACTTGCAGTCAAGATAAAACGACTTTTGAGTTTTGTTAATGTTTAGGCTGACCGAGAGCAGACTGTTTGACCAATGTAAAGAAACTTTGTGACTTAAATTAACTGCCATCCAAGTGTTGTCTGCGGTCACAAGCCTCATCCTCATACAAACAATGAGACAATGGAAAACAAACTCGGATCGTGTGTTCTGGCTGAACTGCATTGTAGCAATTTTTGGAACAAGGCTTACCATGGATCAGAGAACCAACAGCACCATTGTAAGTTCATGGACATGCAAACTTGTTTAATCCGTTGTACAATATTATAATATTTGACATGTGAACTGGGCATAAACTCTATCATGTAACTTATTAGGTTGGAGAGGGGCTGAACAATGTTTAGAAAATAGTATAAATATTTCTATGTTTAGATGTCCAGCACTCTCACACCTCACTGTGTCTGCTGGTACACACTGCGAGGTGCTGGGAGCCAGATAGCTATCTATTTTGGTTTGATACTGTACAGTAATAAAAGATACTTGTATCTTTTCAATCCGTGATTGGCGTATTTCATTTGTGGTTCTAAGCCTCGATATTTCTTTGGTCTTTCAGACGGTGCCCGAATAGGGACCCTCAAGATTGATGTCACCTCGCTGAAGAGAAGATCCGGCTATCGAACTGGGATTCGAGAGTGAGAAAAAGGGGGCCCCTTTGTATGAGACGCAAGACCTCGACAGTACTCCACAATCCGATCCCTGAACGGTGAGCACATGGTTCGAGATGGCATCTTGGTGAGGGGCTCCGTATCGAGACGGGCTCTTTGCCAAAATTGCCAACCACGAGGATCCTTTGTAATCTGATCGGCCCTCCTTTTGTCCTGATATTTGATTGTAGATTTGCACCCGCGGGTTCAAACGGCGCCAGGTAAAACCAGTGATCTGATATGCCTAGGAAATTGTCTGCCTGATTCAGGGGTCTATTGCACAGAGACAGACAATCTTTGGAATTTGGCTGACCGGTGCCACTGGGGGGTCGCCGGCATGTGCTATGTACTGTTAGAACAGCATTGGTAGTATAGTATTCAACGATATTTGGCACAGACAAATTCCAAATTTCAGTGTCCAGTTCATGGTAGTTTTGAGATTACCCGTATAGAGTATTTGGAGTCTATATTGTTAAAGGAAAAAGGCCTGCAGCATTTGATGTAATTCAGAATTAGGAAAAGGAAGATATGCAGCAACTTTAGAGTAAAGAGAAACATGCATGTCGTCACATGTCTAACTCTGAGAAAGCGTTATTGTATGACCGACAGAAAGAGTCGGAGTATGGGAGTCTGTTAGAAACATGGATAGGACTTTTCAACTTGGTGTGCAGAAAATATATCCGTGTAAGGATTTTCATGCTTCAGACGAGCTAATTGATAAACTTTTAAATGAGCATAGGCCGGTTGCCACTGCACCACCTCCTTATGTGCCTCTTCCTGCTGTCTTACCTCTTACCGCTGTTGCACATCGTTGCATTGTTGTTCCTGTTCCTCCCGTTGTTCCTCCACCTACAGTTGTTGCTCCTCTTCCTGTTGTTGCTCCCCCTTCTGCATCTCCACCCTTACCAACAGTTGCTGTTTCCGTAATTCTGCCTTTACCGCCAGCGGTAGTGTCTCCACTACCTGTTGTACAGGATTTGTCTGATCTCTCTTTCACAAGTGGTTCTGCTCCACTTGTAGCAATTGATGGGGTGAGTGCCGAATCAAAAGTAGTGTATTGTGGTACAGTTTCTAAAGCTAGAAAAAGAGAATTGTATGTATGGGCCAAGAAATTATAGAAGAAGGTGAAAAATCTGCTGTCTTAACTTAATTTTGGACCAAGAAAGTATTCCCGAACGGAATGTTTTTATTGAAGGGATGGCAATGCACTTGGCCGAAATGTGGAATGATTTGACGGACATGGATGTCCCACAAGTGTTGAGGGATTTGAATGTCTTAGCTTATTCAAGGGACACTGCGGAGAAAGTACATGAGCATGTTGAGAGGGTTTTTGAGTTTAAGAAGGAGTTATATCGGTTACAGAATGATGAAACATAGATTGGATCCTTTGTATGTGCAGAAAGAATGTCTTTCTTATAAACCAATGAGTGAAGAAATGCGTATTTGCACAAGGGATGAGTTTAGATGGATTTCGGATGTCTCGATATCTCCCATGGAAGTATATGACACGTTTAGTCAGTATGTTCCAGCTATGCAAAGGAAAGTGTTACAGGTAATGGTAGAGTACCTGCAGGACGAGTGTATGAAGAAAAAGATTTATTCTCCCGCAGATTTGATGGTTATTTATAGAAGTTCATTTTCACCCGATACTGCTTTGACTGCTTTATCACTTGATGTAGCCCTATTGCTTAATGAACGTTCTGAATTGCCGACTTCTCAATTACCAATGAGGGAGGTTCCTCCGACATTTGTTCCTAAAGTAGAGATTCCAGCTGATGCCACAGCAGGCACAGCAGATGCCACTATCTAAGCTCATTATGTTTCACAGTTTGTTCATGTCCCATTCTCTAGACAGGAAGTGAATACCATTAGACAGACAATTCCAGATATTAGGAAAAATCCAACAGGGTTTTACAAAGAAATAGACTCTGTTTTGTATTCATCAATTTTCACTCTGGGTGATATAGACTTCTTGTTCCCTGTGAGCCTACCTGCTTATTTATGGAAACAAATTAGAACTGTAGATGATCAGGCAGGGCTGGGTGACACATGGGTTAATTTGGTATGGATAGATGGAGAAAGGAAAGCTGGTGAGAGACCCGTACAGGTGATATTGGTACTGCCAGACAGAATAGTAACTAAATTGAAGACTCTAGTTCCAGATAGAAAAATAGTTTGGGACAAACTTACTGCTTGCACTCAGGGGAAATCTGAAGGTGCTACCAAATTTTTTAATCAGTTCAAACAAGTATTTTCGGATTTTAGTGGTCAAGATTTAAGTACCGAGTCAGGGAAAAGGTTGTTTGTGGACACATTTGTGCGTGGATTTTTGCCTGATATCCAATAACAAATTGCATATGGCTCAGTATTATGAAACTAGAGTAAATAGTGAAAAAGAGAAGATAAAAAAGAAGAAGGGAGATTTGAAAACCAAAATATTGTTGCAACAGATAGTTAGAGGAACCAGAGGTGGGAGTACACAGTTTAGAGGTCAGTTTGGTCCACAGAGTAATGCACAGATGGGTCCTGTACACACCAATGCGCTTATTGCAGGCAAGAAGTTCATTGGCGAGCACAATGGCCGATCCTTCAGCAGCGATCGAATAACACATATGGTACCATAGGAAGATGATCCAGAGGCCGCCCTGGGATAGCTGGTCCTGGAAGACGTCAGTTCGCTCAGAATCCCCAGTCATTCTCACAGGATAGTCAGCAACATAGTGTCGATAACAGGAATATTTTTGATAATCTTTCGACTGCCTATCTTTCTGAGGATCTTGCATTTGATGACATATTGTTCCGTTAGGACAGCCCGAAGCAGAATCTGGAACCTTTGCCTATTCCCATCGATTAGAAAGGGCCCTACGTAGAAATGAAGGTGGGGAATAGGAAGCATCTATTTTTGATAGATACAGGAGCAGAGAAGTGTTCCGCTGATCATTTGCAGGTCCCAGATATTGCACTGTCAGGGCAGAATAACTTTTCTGTAGGGTTCTCCGGTACGCCACTGGTTAGTCCGGTCTCTCAGCCGGTGCCAATTTCACTGGGTCCATTCACCGATATTTGTCCATTTATTTCGATGCCAAATTGTGGTGAAAATTTGTTGGGGTTAAATCTGTTAAAATAATTAAATGTGGTAATTCATTGTTCTCCAGATGGAGCACATTTGACGTTTCACCTCAAAAAACTTCGACTTCACAATTTCTGACTAGGCCTTTACCGACTGAATTGGATAAAGCTCCGGGATGTTTATGGGCAGTTGATGATAATGATGTTGGTATTTTGCAAATTGAACCTGTTAAAATTGTTTTGAAACCAGGTGTTAAGTTGCCACGTATTCCACAGTATAAGATTTCAGTTGACGGTGAGCAAACTTTAAAAAGCATTGTTTCTGATTTTGTTAATCTAGGAGTGATTGACGAAATTAGCTTGATTTTACCGGTGTACAAGAAAGGAGACAATGCAATTCCTTTCCGTTTTATCATTGATTTGCGTGCAATCAATAAGATTGTTGCTCCACAATTTCCAATTGTGCCTGATGTGACCACAATATTAACAATGATTCAAGCTTCTGCTACTCATTTCAGTGTTGTCAAAGGAGGGAAGAAGACTGACACCTGAATGGATAAAAAGCATCTCTAGCATGTCTGTCCCAAATACACAGAAAGAGGTCAGAGCCTTGATAGGCATGGCTTCATACTGTAGACAGTGGATCCCTAATTATTCAAAATGATAAAACTAATGTTAGCATTGACAAAGATGGGCATTTCTTTGCCATTACTGTGGAACTTGGATTACCAGAAAGGTTTTGACCTGCTCAAGGCTGCGTTGTGATCAGAACCAGTTTTGGGCACACCAAATTATGACAAGGCCTTTGTGTTCTATGTACATGAATGTGATGTATCTGCTCTGACTGTGTCAACGCAGGAACATGGAGGGAAGAATAGACCGTGCGGTTATTTTTCCTTCACGCTTGACCCTGTTGCATGCACTTTGCTGAGATGTCTGAGAGCTGTTGCTGTTGCCACTGCATCGGTAAAACAAACTGAGGGTATGGTTTTAAGTTACTCTTTAACCGTAATTGTACCCCACTCTGCAGATGTTTTATTGAACAGAAGGCAAACACAACATCTCACATTAGCACAATTAACAAGATATGAGCTGATTCTATTTGAACCACAGATACAAATTAAGAGATGTTGTGCATTAAATCCGGCCGAACTATTGCCTCTCCCGCAAGAAACTGCTTGCAGTGGCAAGATGTCACACGACTGCCTCTATAACACAGAGCAAGTAACAAAAGGCAGAATTGATTTAAATGATACACCATTAAAAGATTCACAAAGGGAGCTGTTTTGCGATGGCTCCTGCTTCAAACTTCTGGATGGTACATCCACTGCTGCTTATGCCATCACTACATTAAGCATTATTGTGGAAACAAAAAGAATTCCGGATAACTCTGCGCAGGTCGTAGAGATTATAGAATTGACTCAAGCTTGTGAACTTTCTGAAGGGCTTAGTGTGAACATATTTACAGACAGCCAGTATGCCTTTGGGGTGGTTCACAACTTCGGTAGACTATGGGCAGAAAGAGGGTTATTGATCTCACATGGAACTAAGATTCAACATGGCACTTTGATAGTTCGACTACTCTCAGCACTTGCGCTTCCAACCCAACTAGCAATAATGAAGTGCGCATCCCACCAGAAAGTAACAGATGATGTGGGGAGAGGAAACGCTTTTGCTGGCAGGATAGACAAACGGACTGCCGATGATTTGTATTCTGAAATGTATGTAACAAACAAAGCCACTAACATTTGTATAATAGATGAAGGAATTGATTCTATAAAGAACATTCAAGCTCATGCCACTCCAGAAGAGCTTAAACAATGGGCTGACGGTTTAGCAAGTTTAGACAATGAAGGTTGTTGGATAGATAATGCTAAGAAATGATGGATGCTACCCGATAATTATGTCACCGCTATGGTAACAATGGCTCATGGTCCAACCCATATATGTGCTAGAAAAATTTGTAAATTGCTAGAACATATCTGGGTAAATATAAACATCTCAAAAACTGCTCAGAGTTTGGTCCAAAATTGCATGGTATGCTTACAGCATAATGTGGGAAAGGGTACATCGACACAGAGGGGTAGTTTTGGTCCCCCATCTGTGCCCTTTGAAGTTATACATTTCAACTTCATCGAAATGGAGCGTTGTCAGAATTACAAGTATGTTCTGGTGGTCGTTTGTGCCTTTAGCAAATGGGTTGAAGCCTTTCCTGTAAAATATGCCACAGCAATAACAAGCACAAAAACCATGCTGAAGAATATTTTCCTGGGTTTGGTTTGCAAAGGCTCATTTAGTCGGACAATGGTGCACATTTCATAGCTACTGTTATCCTGCAGATAGGTGCAGGATTACAGATCGATAAACGGTTCCATTCGGCCAGACACGCTCAGAGTGCTGGACTTATAGAATGCCATAATGGTATATTAAAGAACAAAATGGCTAAGATCTGTGCCAGTAGCAATTTGAAACGGCCAGATGCCTTACCCGTAGCTTTATTGTCCATGCGGACGACCGCACAGAAAACAACTGGGCCCTCCCCCTATGAGAAAGTTATGGGGAGGCCAGCCAATATTTGGAATTTGCCCAAGCCTATGCGAATGAAAGATGTGGAGCATTTGCTCCTTTCTGAGTACTGTGACCAGTTAACTCAAAACTTGTATTTCATTTATCAACAGGTGCGAGAAGCCCTCCCAGTAAAATACGAGGGGCCATGTCATCAAATTTCAACCCGGCGACTGGGTGCTCACTAAGGTCTTTGAAAGAGCATCCTGTCTCGCACCGCGCCGGATAGGACGAGTAGACGGAAAGAAACACTGGATTCACGCAATGCACGTCAAGAAGATACCTTTTCCTCTGCTGCACGATTAAGGAGAAGAGAAGGAAATTGTTCCTCAACGCAAGCCCATTTTCACCGACACCAAGGGTTTCCCGGAAACCCTTCCTGAGCCTGTGGGGTCTGTGGAGACTGCTGTTATGCCTTCAAATTCGTCTTCAGATATTTCTGCATCATTGTGCAATATTGCTTCTGTTTCACCACTTCCATCAGGAAGCGACGACACTCTGTTCGCAGATCTCGCCGTACCTGGAGTTTTGAGGTACAATCTGCGTTTGCGGCGCTAGACTTACAGCATAGCATCGGCTGTGCCCACACGCAACCACCGTTGAGCTAGTCCCTTGCCACGCTCTCACTGAAACATAAATAAGAGGCAGGGACCAGAAAAGCTACCTTCAAGCCAGATAGGCCACGTGGTCAGGGCCCACCGACGGATGAACTAAAAGAGCCTGATGGAGAGGCTTCTAAACGGACTCTGAGAAACAATGCCCTTTTCTAACTCTACTCGTACAGAACAAGCTATTGGTCTTGTGGCTGACAAAGAATCTGATCATCAAAGATCATGCTCCTTGAGGACTCATTGTTTTCTTGTCACAGTACTAATTGGTCTGACAGTTGTATTTTCGCTTGGGTTCTGGTATTTGGAAGGGGTGCATCCACTTGAGACTTTGTTACCTACTGAAATTGTTCCTACTGTGTCTTCACCTTTTTCGTGCATCTGCAGACTCTACCTCCTAGGGACTCCCAACATAGACATGGTTATCACAATAACACTCTCCTACTAATCCCATGCAAGTCTAAACAGAACACATTTCTGGGTGTGTTCACATCTGCCACAACACGGGGAAAAAGGGTTGGGTTGGTATATTCATCCTCCTTCTTTGACTAGTGCGTGATCCGCCTCACTAAGGGCACTATTCTTTGGTCGTTGGAATGACAGTGTTTCTGGGAACTTCGATGGGACTAATCTGAATGAATTCGAGAAACGAGTCCTGACACCTTTGGGATGTTCCCTCTTTGTGAATAGGGGCAAACTTAGGCCTTCCGATAGACTTTCTAGACCTTTCCAATCGCTAATTTCTTTCAAGATGGCTCCCGTAAGGTACCCGGGATGCCATGCCTCCTTCTGATACTATCAATCATAGCCCCAACTCTGTTTCCTTCTGTATACAAAGGGATCGTTCTCAGCCAATGGGTACAATCAAGGGTTGCACCAACATTGCAAACCTAACTAGTGAGGACAGACCTTGTATATAGGTGATCCCATTTATTTTGTCTGTGGCAATGAAGCCTATCCTTGGTTACCTAGAGATTGGCAGGGTACTTGTTACTTGGGTATCTTGTTAGCAGGGTTATATGTGGGTAGCACCTCTGAGGTTTCTAGATCTCACCCAAGGCAGGACGAGAATTGTGATACCATAGGTGAAGTCATGGGTGAGGTAGCAAAATCCTTTGTGCCATTTTGGGGACAGATAATGAACTCTGAGGATATCAGAAGATTAGCAAGGGTATTGGAGACAACCATCAGCAGAACCACTGATATACTATACAACATGTCACTGGAACAAAAGGCAATTAGATTAGTGGCCCTTCAAAATAGGATTTTGTTAGACGTCATTAGTGGCTCTTCGCAATAGGATTGTGTTAGACGTCATCCTAGGCGACCATGGTGGGGTATGTAAATTGGTGGGATACGCTTGCTGTGTTTTTGTACCTGACTCCTCCCCTACTATATTCAAGGCAATACAAAATCTCCATACCTTGAGTACGGAAGTACATATCCCTGAGGGAAACTGGGATCTTAGTGCTTGGTTCTGGGACTTTCTACGTTCATGGGGTTGGAAGCTCTTTGCAGTCCTAGTAGTAATCCTTGGTGTTCTATTGTTCTGTTATTGTTGTGTACAATGTCTTCCTGCCATATGTTCAATGTTAGGAGGATGTTGTGTGCAAACTATAGGTACATTAGGACCAAAGGTACATGCACCCGAGAAAACTGCTAGTGCTTTTGTAATGAAAGATATCACTATCAAGGAACACATGGCAATTGATATTTCTGAAGAATGTGATTCAGGATGTACAGACATTGAGACATGGGGTTTTGAGTAAAGCGAATGTTTGAGTAATGCTCTTGGCTTAGGCCAAAAGGAGGGTTTGTTAAACCGTATTTGCATATTACCGCCTTATTATGAATATTGGCCTAAGCCCATTCACGTTACACAGAAAAACGCATCTGAAATGAATTAATTTTCAATCGATGTCGCCACCATTTTTAAGAATCGTCCGCCATTTTGTTTTCAACTCTTGTTTCTGTGTTCTAAAATGGTGGACTATGTTTTTGACTTGCAGTCGAGCCAAAACGACCTTTGAGTTTTGTTAATGTTTAGGCTGAACGAGAGCAGACTGTTTGACCAATGTAAATAAACCTTGTGACTCAAATGAACTGCCATACAAGTGTTGTCTGCACTCACAAGCCTTATCCTCATACAAACTATGAGACAATGGAAAACAAACACAGATTGTGTGTTCTGGCTGAACTGCATTGTAGTGATTCTTGGAACAAGGCTTACTGTGGATAAGAGAACCAACAGCACCATTGTAACTTCATGGACATGCAAACTTGTTAAATCCATTGTACAATATTGTAATATTTGACATGTGGACTGGGCACAAACTCTAGCATGTAACTTATTACGTCAGAGAGGGGCTGGACGATGTTTCCAAAATAGTTTAAATATGTATGTGTTTAGATGTCCAGCACTCTCACCCCTCACTGTGTCTGCTGGTACACACTGTGAGGTGTTGGGAGCCAGATAGATTGCTACTGTATGTTACCTGCCACATTTCTGATTCTGCACTTTCTTTTAGTTTGAGATACATAACATTTGAAGCAGACTGGCCTAATGATTTGGCATAAGGATTGGCCTAAACATCTAACAGCCATGAAATCAGATGTTGCAGAGAAGCACCAGAGCACAACCAGCCAAGCTAGCTGTGGAATGTCTGCCAGCCAGGCCTCGCAGATGGGCATCAATAGCCCTCCCTTCGAGAATTACACAGTCCTGAAGCTTCTGGCTCAAGTCCCAAGGCTGCCTGGCAGAAGGTGCCAGCCAATTACGAAATGTACTTAATTCCCTCTCTTCGGCGAAATGACCTGTTGTTATGAAAACATACAGCTAATGGGAGGAGATTAATATGTAGCTTTGCATTATGCATAAGTATGAGCCAGGCAGGGATAGGGCAGAGTCGATGCAGCCCTCCAGAGCCTGGTGTGTTTGTTAACATTACAGATTTTGCACTCAAACTTCTGGTTTTGCATATTATTTGAGCCGAGTGCCGAGTGCCTGGAATGCCTGAGACGGTGTGAGGGAGCTACATGAGCACTAGTATCTGGGGGAGCAGGACGAACGAATGTAACATTTGGTGCTGAAATCCAGAAGCTCCTCTTATCTTCATCAAATGCATGGCATGGAGATAGAGATTACAGCAAAACAACAGGTAAGTGAAAAGAACTTTTTCGCTGTACCTGTTGTATGTTTCAATAGTGGACTTTGTGGAATTTTGAATCTTCAGGTACTCTAGGAAGAATACAGAGATAGA
Organism: Ambystoma mexicanum; assembly: GCF_040938575.1. Taxonomy (NCBI): domain Eukaryota; kingdom Metazoa; phylum Chordata; class Amphibia; order Caudata; family Ambystomatidae; genus Ambystoma; species Ambystoma mexicanum. The sequence goes on from NC_090922.1 coordinate 363,467,343, forward strand.
GCACAGCCTTCTTAGGCGGTTGTATACGAATTGTAGGAATGACAATTGTTCGAAACCCCCTGCAGCCCCCACCCAATCCAACCCCCACCCCAACCCCCCACCCAATCCCCTTATATTATTATTACACCAACCCAACCCATAATTTATATAAAAATGACCATACGGTCAATTGTGCAGAAGGTCAATTCGGACCCCTATTATTCGAACAATTGTGTCATTCGAACAATTGTAAACAAACAATTCGGGTAATACCTCTTAGGCACCTGTAATACAGTCAGAGCACTGGGGCGTGGAAAGAGGATGTAGGGTCGATGCTGGAGTGGGCACAGAGTGGGAGTGGGAGGTCTGTCTGAAGGATGAGTTAAAGTGGAATAAAAGAGATCAAAGAATACAGATTACAGAATACAGTTTCAGCGGCAACATGTCAGATGCCGGTCCACTAACAAGGCAAGAGGCAGGTGGAGAGCTGTAATATAAGTCGGGGGCAAGGACTGTTCTGGAAAGGCTGAAGAGCATGTTGCACAATTGGGATGTGATCCCCCAGTCGGCACAAAAGAAGATGCAGGTGGGTGCTGCCCAGAAACATCAGTTACAAAGGGTACCACAGGGAAGGGACAAGGGAGATAGTGCGAATTACAAGCAAAGCACAAATATATCACAAAGGGGATGGCGGTACAGAATGATCAGAGACGCTCAGGTTTTGAAGTAATGCTTACACAAATGTTCAAGAGGGGCACAATATGGTGGCTGTTGCCAGACGAGATAAGGAGGGTGGTGGAAGGGAATATGGAGGAAAAGTTAAGATCCACCCAGGGGTGGGCAGGCACAGCTGATGACGCATGGCTGAGAATGAAAAAAGCAGTGTCAGTGAAGGAGGGGGAGGAGAGAGGACACACAGAGGTACAGGAATGTGAGGTGCCAGCACCAGTGCCTGTGGGGGTTGGGGTGGATGACACAGAATGTGGTGGTGGTGGCTCTATGTATTTCCCAGAAAGGAGAGGAAGTGGGGGAAGACATGGGATGGTTGGGTACCGGAGGAGTCAACTGAGTGCAAAAGAGGGGAGGGGGGACATTTTGGAAAAAAGAGATGCAATGACTGATTTGACAAACAGAGTCCTGACACAATGGGGGGAGGCATGTCCGGACACAGTGGCAATAAATAAACTGGAGTTCAGAAGGACGTGTGACTGTGGAGTGTGCACCTTAGATGAGGAAGTGAACAAGATACTAGTGAAAGGTGAAGTGTCGAGCGAACACTTGTCAGAGAATGTCAAATCACAACAGTACGCTTTCAGGGCATGTGCACCAGAGAAGGACATTGACAGGCGCATATATGAAGTTGGTGGTCAGTGTCAGCGTGATTTAATAGTGTTTAAGGGGGAAAGAGCAAAGCATGGTAAAGTACAATCAGTGGTGCTGGCTCTGGGAAGAAAGATGATAACTGCATCTGAGCGAGAGTGGCCCGTGGCACCTGACAATGACACACAGCCACAGCTAAGAGCATCCATAGAAGATAAGGCATGTCATGCGATGGAGGGGCCACAGCTTGAAGTGGTGGAGATTATCCTACAGAAGAGCAAGAAGCAGGATCAAAGGAAATGTGAGCGCCTCATGGCCATTTGGAAAGGCGAAAATGAAGAAATGATGCAGCATATCAATGCAGAGAAAGGGCAAGACAATGCATTTCAGTGCCTGACAGAGATGGCCTGGAGGCCCATGGCAAAAGAAGGTTGGCACAAGCACATGTACATCTCTGTGACTCATTGGAAGAAAAAACGGAAAGAGGTGCCAAAGAAGGAGCAGTTCAAACAGATGTTAATGTTAATGTTAATGTTAATGTTAAAGGACATTTGTACCGCGCACTATCACCACCGTAGTGGCCCCTTGGCGCTCTCGCGGCTCTGAAAAGGGAGAGGGGGGTTGAGTTAGTGGGAGGAAGCAGGGAAAATGCAAGATAGCAGTGATGTGCTGTTGGCGGCCTCAGCCCGGTGGGTCCATTGGCTGGGCCTGGGGTGTTTGCAGCCGGTAGTCATCGTGTTCTTTTGTGCAAGGCTATGTGTGTTTTGTTTTGTTGTTGCAATGTAGTGAAGTTTGTGCGGTTTGTTGTGATGTAGGTTTTGGTTGTGTTTGGTTTTGGGTTTGAGGGGTGTATGCAGAAAGGGAAGTTGTTAGTAGGGTTGGTTAGTTTGCATCTCTATCCTGAATAGAAGCGCTCGGCTTGCATAGTCTCCCTTGTTGCGACTCTGTCCTGATCTGGGTCTGACTGGTCTACAGGTTCCTTACTCCTCTGGCCCCCACCTCTAACATGCTCTCTCGTGGCTCCCCTTATCCTCCATTTAGACTCTCGTGGCCAGTGATTCTGCTAATGACAACCTCTCAGGTAGTGTGGGGATTGTCAATGTCTCTATAATTCCACCCCAAGGTGGTACTTGGCGGTAATTAAATTACGGTGCGGGCGAAGGAGTTGGTGGGATTGTCTGGGTCAGTTGACTCAATCTCCGTGTGTGCCACCTGTGTTCCTGTCTATCCAATGTCACCCGTCCAGCTGCCGTGGGCTTTACTCTCCCCGGTAAATGTATGTGAAAGACACATAGAGGGAAGAATGGCTGTCATTTGTTCTCCATGGACAGCTGAGAGAGTTTTCAGCGACCAGGTATTCACCACTTGGGAAAAATATGACAAGCACTGACAAGTTGCTGCTGACACTGACTGCGGGTGCCCCTAGGTCTGGGAGATACTGGAGGGTTACTATATACTGGAAAGTAAGGGAAACTTTAGCGTGGACAGTGTAAACAAACATGTCAGACACATGAATAGGGTGTTGCTGAATGCGAGAGTGACAGGGATGCTCAGAGCTGGAAAGGACGGGAAATGTAGTTATGCCTGTTTTTGGTGTTTTAGATACACCCTAGATTCTGGCTGATGCTAATAGGTGGGTTTCTTTATGCAATACAGTGAATGGCTTTAAATGAGTAAAGACATAAATAATCTTAGTCTTAGTTTGACAATCTTTTTTATTTGTCTTGCTTCCTTGTTCAGTAAGAATAGTTCTTATTGTAATGTGCTTATGTAGAAGTAGTTCAAGGCTTTTGGTTAGCGATTCATAGATAAAATAAGAAGAGATGAAAAATAAGTGGGCACTTGTTGCCTGGCACATTTCTGATTCTGCACTTTCTTTTGGTTTGAGATACATCACATCTGAAGCAGGAAGACTGGCCTAATGATTTGGCATGCGGACTGGCCTAAACATCTAACAGCCATGAAATCAGATGTTGCAGAGAACCACCAGAGCACAACCAGCCAAGCTAGCTGTGGAATGTCTGCCAGCCAGGCCTCACAGATGGGCATCAATAGACCTCCCTTCAAGAAGTACACAGTCCTGAAGCTTCTGGCTGAAGTCCCAAGGCTGCCTGGCAGAAGTAGCCAGCCAATTACGAAATGTACTTGATTCCCTCTCTTTGGCGAAATGACCTGTTGTTATGAAAACATACGGCTAATGGGAGGAGATTACCATGTAGCTTTGCATTGTACATAAGAATATGAGCCAGGCCTGGGAGGGGGCAGTGTTGATGCAGCCCTCCAAAGCCTGGTGTGTGTGTTAACATTACAGCTTTTACACCCAAACTTCTGGCTTTGCGTAATATTTGTGCCGAGTGCCTGGAATGCCTGAGACGGTTTGAGGGAGCTAGATGAGCACTTGTATCGGGGGGAGCAAGACGAACGAATATAACATTGTACAGTAATAAAAGATATTTGTATATTTCAACCCGTGATTGGCGTATTTCATTTGTGTTACTAAGCCTTGAAATTTCTTTGGTCTTTCAATGGAATGTGGTATGTACAATGTAGGAGGTAGAGAAAGCTTGCAACTCCCCCATGTATTCTCTGCTCAGGTTGCACTAACATGAACATATATCCTAGCTAAAGGGAAAAGGGTAACAATATGTTCTGATCTAAGTTACGATTTTGGTATCATGCATGACCACAGGTTGCTTTGGAAAGAGGCTTCTTGACTGCAACAGAACATCAATCAGGTGGTCAAATGATGCACTACTCATTAGATCCCAAAAGATGACATCACATGGGGGAATCACTGTCTCAGATAGAGCAACCAGGGCTCTTTCTTTGACTGAATATCTACTTTCACAAGTACAAGTGCAGCCACACCTTGCCCGTTATTTCACTCTTATCAAAATTTCTTGGAATCAAAGAAAGTGCTTATGATATAGAGACAATTGAATGAAGCAAGATACAATGTGTTTACCACACAGATAAACTCTGACAGTCAAAAGGTGGTCTTTTGGCTGTGCCCTCCCATGGGCATGCTTGTCGGAATAAAAAGTATATCTTGCCTCCTATTGTAATAAATATATTAATATTGGCCTATGCCAAACTGCTCGAAAGTAATTGCCGAGATCTGTGTTACAAGGTCCTGACCTTTAATCTATGTAGGCCGCCATTTTAGGTCAAACCGCCATTTTAGGATTTACGTGGAAAAGTCACCCTGTGAGCTAAAATGGTGGACGATGTCATTGCAAAATACAATATGGCCGTCTTGACCTCTGTACATCGCTAATGTGTAATCTGCCTGCAGGCTACTTGTTGAGGTCATGAACCAAGACCTCGCCCTACGTTGACCTATGTGTAAAAGGATTACTCGCGCAATGGCACCAATCCATGAGTATATATTATGATAATGTATTTACACAATGGACAAAGAACATCTGTTTTACTATATTGTATTTATGTTTAAGACCTGCAAAACAAAACTTAGAATACACAGTTAATGCATACGCTTATTGTTACATGTAATAAAGAACAAACCAGTTAGATGTGGTTATTTGAGACTCAGCAACGAACCCTAGAATTGGTGATGTATAAAGTAGAATATTAACCCGAAGAAGGGTTGGCCATAGCGCTCACAAAATGTATAGAAAGCGAATGCATTCTAATGTACAGTCTTTCACTGAACACACTGAACCACGCTGGAGTTTATTGTGTTGTACTGAGGGGCGATAGCTATCTGACTTTGCACTGTTTTGTAATTGTATTCAATAGAGAATAAAGTACTTTGTTTGTTCCTTTGCAACCTGTGTTTGGTGTATTTCTTATTGGGGTACTCAGCCTTGATATTTTGTTTCTGTTTTCACAGTTGGCGCCCGAATAGGGACCCTCAAGATTGATGCCGGATTGCTGAAGGTTGACACTTGCTATCGGACCGGGATCGGACAGTGTACAAAAGTAAGGGGCCCCTGGATGAGACGCGACACCTCAGCAGCGCTGCACGATCCGATCCCTGGATGACTAGCCTGAGACGGCATCTTGACGAGGGTCCACTTATCGAGGCGGGCAGATTTGTCGAAATCACCATACACGAGGTAAGATTAGTTAGGTAAGATTCTTAGAAGTACCGATCGGTCCTCCTTAGTCATGACCCGATTCTTAATTTAACCCTGGCAATTTGAATTTTGGAGCATTGTATCTGCAGACACAATTATTGACCAGGTAACACCAAGAATTTGAGATATGCCTGGGAAATTGTCTATGTGCTTTAGGGCATTATTCCGCAGTGATAGGCAATCTTTGGAATTTAGCTGTCCGGCACCACTGGAGGGGTCGCCGGCATGTACTATGTACTGTAAACATGGCATTGGAAGTATAGTATTTAATGATATTTGGCACAGACAAACCAGACATACCTCCGAACTTCAGTGGCCAATCAATGGTAGTTTCGAGATCCCTTGCATTGAATATTTGGAGTCAGTGTTGTTAAAGAAAAAGGCTAGACCTGCAGTATTTGATGTTTTACAGAATTGGAAAAAAGAAGCGTTACAACAGCTTAAGAGTAGAGAAAAACATGTGCACCGTCATAAGACGGTTGCCGAAAAAGCATTATTATATGATCAGGATAAACAGGCTGAGTCGGCTAAAAATATGGAAAGGGCTTTTTCATTTGGTATTCAGAAAATCTATCCTTCCAAAGATCTCCATGATTCTGATGAGTTTTTTGAGAAAATATTAAATGAACGAAGGCCTGGTACCTCTGCGCCACCTCCGTATGTTCCTCTTCCTGCTGCGGTACCTTTTCCTGCAGTTATTCCTACTCTTCCTGCTCAACCTGTTGTTTCTATTCCTTTGACTGTTGTTCCTCTACCTGCTCCTCCGCCTCTTCCTGTCGCACCAGTTATAGCTCCTCCATCGAAATTGCCTATCCCCTCTTTTCCAAGTGGTTTTGGGCCGCTTGTAATCGATCATGGTGCATGCTCGAAGGTTGTCACTCGCAGTGCTGTACCACCGGAGAAGAAACGTGAGTTAATTGCACGGGCTAAACATTGTATGAAGAAGGATGATCAGGCTTGTGTTTTTTCCACACTTTCTAATACGGATAATTTTCCTGAGAAAAATGTTTTTATTTAAGGTTTGGGGATTCAGTTATGTATAATGTGGAGAAGATTAAATAATACGGATGTTCCGCAAGGGTTAAGTGATCTAAATACTTTAGCACTTTCCAGAGATACTGTGGAGAAGGTAAATGAGCATGTCGAAAGGTTATTTGAATATAGAAAGGAGTTAGAAAGGATACGGAATGAGGATGATGAAGAGGAAAGTATGTATGTACAGAAACAGTACCTTCCGTGTCGTAAACCGATGTCGGAGGAAATGCGAATTTGTAAGAAAGATGTGATTAGATGGATTTCTGATATATCGATAACTCCAGTTGAGGTATATGACACATATCGTCAATATACGTTGGAAATGCAGAGAAAAGTGATACAGGTAATGGTAGAGTATCGGCAAGATGAATATGTAAAGAGGAAGATTAGTTGTCCCACAGAGTTATTGAATATTTATAAGAGAGCTTTTTCGTTTGACACTTCTTCGACTGCTTTAGTGCTCGATTTGGCTCTGTTGCTTAGTAAGCGTTCGGAGTTGCCTACATCTCAGTTGGTTCCTCCGACATTTGTCCCGAAGGTTGAGGTTGCGGCCGATGCTGCACAAGGTATAGTCGCTGTGGACATTCCCACACATAATGTATCACAGTTTGTTCACGTCCCGTTTTCACGATAGGAAGTGAACACCATTAGACAGTCTATTCCTGATATTAGGAAAAATCCGACAGGGTTCTATAAAGAGATGGAATCCATTTTGCAATCCTCAGTGGTCACCTTGGGTGACATTGATTTGTTGTTTCCAGTACTCCTGCCCCTAGATTTATGGAGACAAGTTAGAACTATTGACGATGTACCCGGATTGGGAGATACATGGGCGAATTTAACTAGATTCGATGGGGAAAGGCCAGCTGGTGAAAGACCACAGCAGGTGATATTAATCTTGCCTGATAGAATCATTGCTAAATTAAAAACTATAATTCCCGAAAAAAGAATGATATGGGACAAGCTTACGGCCTGTGTCCAAGGAAATTCTGAGGGTGCTACCGAGTTCTTTAATCGGTTCGAACAGATATTTTCGGATTTCAGTGGACAAGACTTAGGCACAGAGTCTGGAAAAATTTTAGTTGTGGACAAATTTGTATGTGGATTGCTGCCTGACATCCAGTCACAGATTATGTCCTCTGAGAGCGCTTGGCAGGCTAAATCGCAATCAGAAGTACTGCATATGGCTCAGTATTATGAGAATCGTGTCAACAATGAAAAAGATAGGATCCAAAAACGGAAAGGTGATTTAAAAACAGAGGTGCTATTGCAGCAAATTGTTAGAGGCCCCAGAGGGGGTAACTCTCAGGTTAGAGGTCAGTATGTCCCACATGGGAATGTGCCCTTGGTTCCTGTGAACATTAATCAATGTGCTTATTGTCGACGAGAGGGTCATTGGCGAGCACAATGCCCCGTCCTTCAACAGAGGTCGGATAATAATATGGGTAGGCGATCTAGAGGTCGCCCGAGCGTAGGGGGCCCTGGTAGAGGTCAGTTTACACAGGACACTCAACAACCTTTTTCGCAGGACAATCAGACTCTGAGTGTGGATACTAGGAACATATTCGATCATCCTTCCGCTCCTTTTGACAATATTCTGTTTCGTTAGGATTGCCCGAAGTAGGGTTTGGAACCTACACCTATTCCCGTCATTTCAGAAAGGTCCCTAGATTGAAATGATAGTAGGGAAATAGGAAACATCAGTTTTTGATAGACACTGGAGCGCAGAAGTGTTCCATTGATCGTTCACGGGTTCCAAACTTTCCACTGTCAGGGCAAACCAATGTTTCTGTAGGGTTTTCCGGTACTCCAGTTATTTGTCCGGTCTCTATGCCAGTATCTATTTCTTTGGGTCCTTTTACGGACCAGTGTCCTTTCCTATTGACTTCGGATTGCGGGGAAAACTTGCTGGGATAGAACTTGTTAAAAGAATTAAATGCAGTGATTTATTGTTCTTCTGATGGTGTACGCTTGACAATTTCACCGCAGCAATCTTCCACCTCGCAATTTCTGACCAGACCTTTGCCTCCAGAATTCATTGATGTACCAGAGAGCTTATGGGCTGTTGACGACAATGATGTTGGTGTTTTGCAGATTGAGCCTGTTAAGATAGTTTTGAAACATGGAATTGATCTGCCACGCATTGCCCATTATAAGATTTCGGTTGAGGGCGAGCGAGTTTTGAAATGTATTGTTTCCGATTTTGTGCACCGTGGTGTGATTGAAGAAATCTCAGGACGTTTGTGTAATAGTCCGATTTTACCCGTGTACAAGAAAGGCGATAATGTAATTCGATTCCGTTTTATAATTGATTTATGTGCCATTAATAAAGTTGTGGCACTGCAGTTTCCAATTGTGCCTGATGTGACAACTATCTTAACCATGATTCCAGCTACAGCTACTTACTTTAGTGTTGTGGACCTAAAGAATGTGTTCTTTAGTATTCCTATACACAAGGATAATAGATATTTGTTCGCGATCACCTTAGGGGGACGCTCGTTTACATTTACTCGTGCACCTCAAGGGCACACAGAGAGTCCTAGTATTTATAGTAGGGCTTTGAAAGAGCAACTTGATACCCTTGAATTACCCTCTACTTGTACTTTGCTTCAGTACGTTGACGACTTGTTTCTGGCTGCAGACTCAGAGAGTGCCTTTAAGGAGGGCACCGTGGACTACTTATTCATCTAGCTAAGCATGGTCACAAAGCTTCGCTTAAGAAATTTCAATATTGTTGGCAGGAGGTCGCCTATTTACGCTATCTCCTGTCAAAGGAGGGAAGAAGATTGACACCTGAAAGAATAGAACACATTTCTGGTATGTCTGTCCCAAATACGCAGAAGGAAGTTAGGGGCTTGATAGGTGTGGCTTCTTACTGTAGGTTGTGGATCTCAAATTTTTCACTAGTGATAAAACCGATGTTGGCCTTGACAAAGAAGGGCATTTCTTCACCGTTGCCATGGACTTCGGAAAACCAGCAATCGTTTGACTTGCTTAAGACTGCGTTATGCTCTGCACCAGTTTTGGGCACACCAAACTATGAAAAGGCCTTCGTATTGTTTGTGCATGAACGTGATGGATGTGCTTTGGCTGTATTAACGCAGGAGCATGGAGGGAAGAATAGGCCGTGCGGTTACTATTCCTCCGCCCTTGATCCTGTAGCATGCGCTTTGCCAAGATGTTTGCGCGCTGTCGCTGCTGCGTCTGTAAAGCAGAGTGAGGGAATGGTCCTAGGCCATGATTTGACCCTGATGGTGCCTCACTCTGTAGATGTTCTATTGAAATGAACTCAAATGCAACACCTCACTTCCGCACGGTTGACGAGATATGAATTGATCTTGTTTGCCCCTCACATTCAAATTAGGAGGTGTTGTGTTCTTAATCCGGCCGAACTTCTACCTTTCCCGCAAGATATTACTTGCGGCGATGAAGACTCACATGATTGTTTGTATACGACCGAGCAAGAAACAAAGGGCAGGATTGATTTGAAAGATACCCCTCAGGATAATCCACAAGGAGAGCTGTTTGGTGACGGCTCCTGCTTTAAACTTCCGAATGGTACATCCACAGCCGCTTATGCAATCACTACCTGGAGCACTGTTGTGGAAACTAAGCGAATTATACATAATTCTGCGCAGGCTGCAGATATTATAGCCTTAACCCGAGCTTGTGAACTTTCCGAAGGGCTTGCAGTGAATATATATACTGATAGTCAGTATGCCTTTGGGGTGGTTCATAACTTTGGGATACTTTGGTTGGAAAGAGGATTCCTAACCTCGCATGGCACCAAGATCCAACATGGCACCCTAATAGTGCAACTTCTCCCAGCACTTGCGCTCCCTACCCAGTTAGCAGCTGTGAAATGTGCAGCACATCGCAAGATTGTAGATAACATTGGAAAAGGGAATGCTTTCGCTGATCAAATAGCTATACAAACTGCCACTGATCGCCATACGGAGATATATGTTTCTAGGAAAACTGAAAATGCTAATGTAATGGATGAGGATGTGGGGTCTGTACGGGAGATCCAAGCCGATGCCACAGTAGAAGAAACCAAGAGGTGGGCTGAGGGCTTGGGAAAACTTGATGACGATGGGTGCTCGGTGGACACGGTGGATGGGAAATGGTTACTCCCCGATGCGTATGTGCTTATGATGGTTGCAATGGCACACGGTCCTACGCATGTGTGTGCTCAACAGATGACGAAAATTTTAGAAAGAGTGTGGGTAAATGACAAAATTTAAAAAATTGCTCAGCACTATGTCCAGAATTGTATGATTTGCCTACAGCATAATGTGGGAAAGGGGACAGCAACCCCGAGGGGAAGTTTTGGGCCACCCTCTGTCCCATTTGAAGTAATTCACTTTGATTTCATTGAAATGGAGCGATGTAATAATTTAAAATATGTATTGGAAGTCATTTGTGCCTTTAGTAAGTGGGTTGAGGCTTTTCCTGTTAAAGATGCCATAGCTATGACCGCTGCGAAAACAATTTTAAAGGAGTATTTTCCCTGGTTCGGATTGCCGAGAGTTATCTGGTCGGACAATGGTCCACACTTTGTCGCCGCTGTAATCTGACAGATATGTACAGCATTACAAATTGACAAACGGTTCCATTCGGCCAGACATACTCAGAGCGCCGGACTAGTAGAAAGACACAACAGTATCATCAAGAACAAACTCGCTAAGACGTGTGCCAGCACCAAACTAAAATGGCCGGATGCCTTACCGATCGTGTTACTAGACATGCGTACAACCCTTCAAACTAAGACTGGGCTCTCTCCATTTGAGGTGGTAATAGGGAGACCTGCCAATATCTGGAATTTGCCAAAATGTCAAAAGTTAAGAGATAATGGCCCTCATTACAACCCAGGCGGTAAGTGTTTAACGGCGCCGTAAAGAGCGTTGGCGCCGTTAAACCCTTACCACCTGATTACAAGGTCCCCTAGCGGGATGGTGACTTTAACGCCTGCTTTTTGCAGGCGTTAAAAACCAACCCGCTAAGGGACTTTGCCGATAATTACGGCAACCGTAATTTACGGTGCCGTAATTATCGCCTTCCCCATTCCCATTATGCCCTATGGGGCAAAAATGGGAATGGGGAAGGGGCCATTGGTGAATGGGGAATTACCGCCCCACTCACCTTGTAATGGGGCAGTAATTCCACCATCCACCATGGCGGAATCGTAACCTTAGCGGCATGGACCATGGTGCTAATAGCACCATGGTCCTCTGCCAAGGTTGTAATGAGGGCCAATGTATTACTTTCAGATTATTGTAGCCAATTGACTAAAAACCTGTATTTGATTTACCACCAGGTATGAGAGGCCTTACCTGTGCGGTACGAAGGCCCGGGCCACGGCATACGACCTGGAACCTGGGTGCTCACTAAGTCATTTGAGCGCACCTCCTGCCTCGCACCTCGCTGGCGTGGGCCGTTCCAGGTCTTGTTGGTCACCCAAACAGCGGTGTGTGTAGCTGGCTGAAAGAATTGAATCCACTCGTCACACATCAAGAAACTTCCTCACCCTGTGCCACACGTTACAGAAGAAGCAGCACCCCTTGCTGATACTGCAACCAACGATCCTAAAGCAGTAAACAGCACTGATAGTGTGTCGGAGAATATCTCTAAGCCCGAGAGGCTTGGGGAAGCTGCCATTTTGTTTCCACACGCTCCACCGATTTTGCACCCGGGAGCGGCTGTTTCAAACGCAGCCCCTTCATTTGTCCCGGATACGTCGCTTCGAACGGGAAGTGACGACACGTTGCTTCCGGATCAATCAGTATCAGGAATAAACAGATACCACTTGCATCCAAGAAAATAGACATACGGCACGGTTCGACTGTGCATTCAAGGAGGGAAAAGAATCATCGAGAGCTTACTTTTGCCCAAATTTGAGAAAGGGGATTCTGTTGGCTATGGTGTTGGAAAGACACAGAAATCGCGCGACCGGGGGGTCGCCAGCAACAAACATTGGGGTTTCTGTTTTGAAGACTGCAATGCCTGCTACCACCACCACTTGTATTGAACTTGTAAATAAGGGGGTGACCAACCGGGACAATGGACAAAATGCCTGGGCCCCGAAAACGTACTGCTGTATTTTTGTAATAATATTTGGTTTTATAATAGGCACTGTTGTAGGCCTTTGGTATTTAGAAGAAGCTTAGGGCCTCATTACACGGTAGGCGGTGGACCAAGGTGCTATTAGCACCTTGGTCCATGCCGGTAAATTACCGGCACTGCCTTGGCGGAAAGGGGAATTACCGCCCTACTCCAAGGTTGGTGGGGCGGTAATTCCCCCTTCCACCATTGCCCTTCCCCATTCCCATTTTTGCCGCATAGGGGATAATGGGAATGGGGAAGGTGCTAATTACGGTACCGCAAATTTGCGGTGCCGTAATTAGCACCAAGGTCCCTTTGCGGGTTGGGCTTTAACGCCTGCAAAAAGCAGGCGTTAAATTCCCCAACCCGCAAAGGGACCTCATAGTACGGCGGTAAGGGTTAACGGTCACCGTTACCACTAACGGTGACCGTTAACCCTTACCGCCGTCCGTGTAATGAGGCCCTAATCCTTTAGAGTTTTCGCTACCAACTGTAAATGTACCCACTGTTCATACACCTTTTGTGCATTCGCATACTTTGTCCCCTAGAGATTCCCAGCACAGACAAAAGTATCATAATAATACTTTGTTACTTATAATGAGCGCTACACATGCCATTTGTAATAGATCCAATTGCTGGGTCTGTTCACATTTACCGCAACACGGGGATAAGGGGCTAGATTGGTATATTCATCCTTTACCGTTGACAACTGCTTGCTATGCTTCTCTTAGAGCACTGTTCTTTGGCCGATGGAAAGATAGCGTCTCAGGGAACTTTGATGGCACCAATTTGAATAGTTTTGAGAAACGTGTTTTGACTCCCCTGGGATTCTCTCTTTTCTCGAATAGGAGTAGACCGAATGTTGCTTGTATTAGGCCTTCTGATAGACTGTCTCGTCCCTCTCAATCTTTGATTTCCTTTAAAATGGTTCTGATATGCAATAAGGATGCCATGCCTCCTTCTTACACTGTTAACCATAGCCCCAATTCAGTTTCTTTTTGCATACAGAGGAATGGCACTCGGTCAATGGGAGATTTTAAAGGGTGTGCCAACGTTGTAGATTTGACTGGGGAAGACAGACCTTTGTATGTAGGCGAACCTGTCTATTTTGTTTGCGGTAATATAGCGTTTACATGGTTGCCCAGGGATTGGCAAGGAACCTGTTAATTAGGGATCCTGTTACCTGGGGTGTTTATAGCGAGTACTAAAGAAGTTTCGAAGGCTCGTCCTCGACGGGATGAAAATGGTGATACCCCGGCACAAGTATTGGGAGATATAGAAAAATCAGTTGTGCCATTTTGGAGGCAGATAGCGAATTCAGAAGATATCAGAAAACTAGCGTGAGTACTGGAGAGAACCATCAACCGGACCACAGATATACTCTACAATATGACATTAGAACAGAAAGCAATAAGATTAGTAGCACTCCAAAATCGAATGGCATTAGATGTCATTCTAGCTGAGCGTGGTGGAGTATGCAAATTAGTGGGGTCCGCTTGCTGTGTTTTCGTACCAGATTCCTCCCCAACTATCTTAAAGGAAATACAAAATCTGCACGTCCTTGGTTCCGAAGTGCATGTTCCCGAGGGAAACTGGGATCTAAGCGCTTGGTTCTGGGACTTCTTGCAATCTTGGGGTTGGAAGGTACTTTTGGTTTTATTAACTATTTTAGAAGTTCTGTTGTTCCTTTGTTGCTGTATTCAGTGTCTGCCTGGTATGTGTTCGATGCTAGGGGGAATTTGTGCACAAGCAAAAAATTCTATAGGACATGAGGTGTATGCCTCAGATAAAACTTCCAAAGAATATGTGTTAAAAGATATATTAGTAAAAGACCTAATGGCAATAGATATTTCAGATAGTGATTCAGGCTACATGGATACTGATGTATGGAGTTATTCGTAAGGAGACCCAAAATAGTTTTTAGCACTTGGCATAGGCCAAAAGGAGGGTTTGTCGGAATAAAAAGTATATCGTGCCTCCTATTGTAATAAATATATTAATATTGGCTACGCCAAGATGCTCGAAAGTCATTTGCGAGATCTGTGTTACAAGGTCCTGACCTTTAATCTATGTAGGCCGCCATTTTAGCTCAAACCGCCATTTTAGGATTTATGTGGAAAAGTCACCCTGTGAGCTAAAATGGTGGACAATGTCATTGCAAAATACAACATGGCCGTCTTGACCTCTGAACATCGCTAATGTGTAAGGCTACTTGTTGAGGTCATGAACCGAGACCTCGCCCTACGTTGACCTATGTGTAAAATGATTACTCGCACAATGAAACCAATCCACGAGTATATATGATGATAATGTATTTAACAATGGACAAAGAACATCTGTTTTACTATATCGTATTTATGTTTAAGACCTGCAATACGAAACTTAGAATACACAGTTAATGCATACGCATATTGTTACATGTAATAAAGAACAAACCAGTTAGATGCGGTTATTTGAGACCCGGCAACAAACCCTAGAATTGGTGATGTATAAAGTAGAATATTAACCCGAAGAAGGGTTGGCCATAGCGCTCACAAAATGTATAAAAATTGAATGCATTCTAATGTACAGTCTCTCACTGAACACACTGAACCACGCTGGAGTTCGTTGTGTTGTACTGAGGGCCGATAGCTATCTGACTTTGCACTGTTTTGTAATTGTATTCGATAGAGAAGAAAGTACTTTGTATGTTCCTTTGAAACCTGTGTTTGGTGTATTTCCTTTTGGGGTACTCAGCCTCGATATTTTGTTTCTGTTTACACATGTTCTCTGACATTATTTGGATGGATTTGCAAATGTAGACCAAGGGAGTATAGTATATCAGCTGAGAAAAGTATGGTATGAGCCAGGTTGTTTGCAAGTGGCAGAACAATTATGTAAGCAATGTTTGGTGTGCACACTACAAAATGTAGATAAAAGAATGAGTGTTGACCAGGGGCACACCCAGCACGGTGGACACCATTCACCAATGTTCATTACAATGTTATTCAGTTGCCCATGGTGGCACAATGGCAGTTAGTGTTGGTGATTATTGACATGTTTAGATATTTGATTGAAGCATATCCTACCAGCCAAGCAGACACAAATGCAGTAGTGAAAGCATTGCTGAAGGATTTGTCCTTCATTTTGAGGTCCGGGTGAGCATGAATAGTGATCGTTGCACCCACTTCACAAGGAAAGTAATCTATAAGCTCTGTAAAGTTCTAAATATTCATCAAAGGCATCATTATCCTGTCACCCTCAATCTGTGGAATTGGTGCAAAAGCAAAATGGGGTTTTACATGCCAAACATATCACAGATCTGTACCACAACCTTTTTGAAGTGGTCAGATATATTGCGGCTCACTTTGAAGAATATGCAAGGCACTGCAAACAGAAAAAGAACCTTGAGCCTATATGAGATCCTCACTGGCAGACTGATTCAATTATTAGAATCACTCCTGCCACCACCAAGTTGGGGAAACATGCATCTGCTTTATGATGCAATTTTGCAATACTGTCTGAATTTGGTAAGGTTTGTGTGGCTTGTCTAAGAATTTCCTCAGGAACCTCAGACACTGTGTCAGTCTTCCATGCCTGGAGCTTGGGCCTTCCTCTGAAACTATCCTTGTAAGGGCTGTCTGGTGGTGAGGACCTCAGGAGATGTTGTTGGTGATGAACAGAGACGTGTTCTGCAGAAATGTTCCAGCTTTAATGCACATCAGTTTCTCTCGGCAAGCAATGCCACCACCAGCTGAGGCAGTAGCTTCTGATTGCAATCCTGCAAAGTGGAAGGAAATTGTTGCTGTTTTGTTTAAATCTAGATGGGGCGCATTTTTATGGAAATCCTGGTAATGGACAATGCGGGCCACTTCTGAAAGAGACTAGAAACACTTCTAAATTAAATTCAGAAAAAGTCACAAACTGACGGAAAAGGCATACTATATTCATGTGGCAGGGAGGTAACTGCATGATTGCATGATGGAAGTGTGAAATTATTTAGCAATCTTATATGGGGCTATTGATTGCAGGTTAGGCCAATGCCCTTTAGATTGCAGGACTCTCCTAAGATGGGTCCCAAATGAATGGTTGAGGCTTGACCAAAAACATTAGGAAAATCATACAAGAGTATGACAAAAGGTGGCACAAAAAAGTGAACAAATGTACCCATCTTAAAGAAAATGATGAGAAGGAATTAGTAGCTGGTGTCCAGAATGTTTGGGTGAATGACATCCCTGAACCCACAGCCAGCTAACAACTTGGACCCTGGAGTCATCATGTGGCAGAAATAATGGTGACATACAAAGCTGTCCTTTCTGGCGTTAATCATCAATTCCAGTAAATAGTAATCATAACAAGTTCAGATTATCGTCAAAATGAATTTATTGAACACTTATAAACTAAAAAGCCAGAAGTAAGCTTTGTGTTAAAAACAAACCCCTGAAATATTGGAAGGTAATCCAAATGATAGATGATTTAATGATGTCAAACAGCATGACCTTATTGTGCAAATAAAAATAAAGGCCATGCACAAGTTGAGGGCCCCCCGATAAGACATGAAACTACTTGGCTGATCAACTAGCTTTACCTGGAGCAATCCAAGACAAATATATTGATATGGAACATCTCTTTGGGGAAATACAAATAACGCTGTAACTCAATCTTACTCTTGAGCTGAAAGTGAGGTTTATACTCATCAATGAAGTAGAGATGCTCCAGGTCAAAACCAAACTACCCAAAAATAAGACTTGATTTTTTTCCCCCTAGCCCCCTCCTTTCATCCACTTTCCCCCTTCCAATCTCCCCATCTCCACCCATGCTCACAATCCTGGCCTCCACTTTGACTCCTCCCTCTCCTTCTCCCACCATATTTCTCTTACCTCTCATGCCTGTCGTCACCATCTCTTTAACATTCGTAAGATCCGCTCCTCCCTCACCTTCCATGTTTCTAAACTCTTAATCTCCTCCTCATCTTCTACCGTTTTTTCTACTGCGCTTCTCTCCTCTTTGAACTCCCTGCCTCGTATCTGACCCCCTCAAATCCATCTATCACTCCTCTATCCGTACTCTTTGTCTCCTAGGTCCTCGCAACTCTATTTCCTCCTCACTCTCTCACCTTGGCTGGCTTCCATTTCTCTCCCAACTTAAATTTCAATTCCTCTGTCTGGTTTTCAAATCTTTCCATGACCTTTCTCCCCCCTATCTCTCTTCTCTCCTCTCATTTTACACTCCCTCCCTCTCTATCTGCTCTGCTGACCTCTTCTCACTCACTGTACCCCTGTCCCCATGTGCCTCTTCATGCTTCTGTTTCTTTCAGTTCTTGGTCCCCCTACATTGGAACTCTTTACCTCTCTCTATCTGCTCCATTCCCACCTACACTTCCTTCCGCACCTCCTTGAAAGCCCTTCTTCTCCACTCCCCCCTTGACCTTCTTCCTTCCCTACTTTCGCTTGTCTCCAACTTCCCTTTCTCCCTCCTATTCCCTTCCTACCCTCCCCTTCTCTTTCCTCTCTCACCCACTTCAAATTTGAATCTGATAATTGAATTATTTACCTTTTTCCCCTGACTGCCTCCTCTCCCTTCGTTCTCACACCCACTTGAAAATTGAATCTGATAAATGAAATATAGTTAGCTCTTTCCCTTGACTACCTCCTCTCTCTTCCTCCTCACCCTTCCCTCACCTCCTCCATCTAAGTACATTGTGCCACATATTGTTTCATTGGTTTGTTTCATGATTGTGAATATGCTTCTTTCATTATTCTTGCAACTTGTTGTTATATTGTAAAGTGCTTTGGATTAAAGCGCTATATAAACCTAATAAACATAAACATAAAGATTATTGGGATATTATATAACTATCTATAGGATCCGGAAAACATTCCATTAATTGTTCAAGACTGTCAGGGAAAGGAAGATATTTGAGCCTTAATGAAGTGGGTATTACCTGCCTCATTTCAAAGCATGATATTAAATCATGTCCATGATGCTGGGACAGCTGGAAATCAGGGATTTCATAAGATGTTGGAGATACTATGTGAGGTTGATTACTGTCTACACATGAATCAGGAAATAATGATACATTTAAAATGGTTTCTGATGGGTGTTCAGTTAAAACCAAGTACTCCCACTCACCCAGTTCCTCTACAAAAAGATGAATGACATTTCCATGGTGTGATCCTCAGATGGACTTTATTGGTCAAGTGATTTGTTCGGTACGTGGTAACAAATATATTTTGACCGAGATAAGCCTGTTGACCAAATGGATCAAATTTCTCCCCTGACTCGGTCCGACTGGGGTAGTCATTTCACCATTGAGGTTATAACTCAAATGTGGGAAATTCTAGGAGGAAAACAATGTTCCATATCGCCTCCCTCCTGGCATGGGCGTTAGTAGTACATTTTGAACCCAATTACCAATAGTACTGATGCCTCTCAGATCTAACCCTACTTCTGTGACTTTTGAATGCAAGCATGGTAGAAAAATGGTCTTGCTTCAACATCTGTTGTACCGAACATAGGAAGAGATGTTGATCAACGCGTCTACTACTCATGTGTATGTAGAAAACCGTCACAAACATCTAAAACATTAATTTGTTTATGTGCAAAGGAACTTGAAGAAATATGTATGAAAACTCACTACAATCTAAAGAACTTTAAAAAGGCATACAAGGTAGTTTATCTCTATAATTTTCAAAGGAGCCAATCTGAGCGCGAATTCCTCCAATTTTGGTGAGGGCCATTTGAGATAATAAATAAGATATAATCTATTGCCTAGAAAATCAAGGTAGAACAGTGCCATGCACTGGTCCAGGTGCATTACCCACCTAGCACCGGGATCACAACAACCCTGGTGCTTTGCACCACTTAACTGGTGGGTTCCTGTAGGATTGGTCCCTCTATCCTCAATGGAGGTGCTGGGGATCACAGTGACAGTACCAGGCCAATTACGCAGCAAGAATTTCCACCAGCAAACAGATAATTCTTTCAGGAACGCTGCTATATTCCTGCGATTTGTGCATGTGCGGGACATGTTACTTCTCACCAGCTACACGCACCAGAGGTGGCATCTCCATTGCCATGACTGACTGTTGTGGTGGAACCTCCTCAAAAGGAGTCCAGAAACTCATGACACTTGTTTCTTAACCCTAATCAGTGCCCAAGTTCCTGCTTTGCTGCTCTGTTTTCTTATCCTTGCTGACACTCTGCCCTTTGGTCTCCCTATAACGCTATTCACCCTTTCCCCTTCTGCTAGCACCTCCCTTCCTGGCTGTCCTTGTCCTTGTGGTCCCATAATCCTTCTTGTGGATTTGGCCATCTGCCTCCTGCACCCTACCTGCCTGCCAGCCTGCTTTGATTAGACTCACTGGGCCTCATTACGACCCTGGCGGAACGGGTTAACCGGCACCGTAAAAGGTGACGGCACCGTTCAACCCGTTCCACCACATTACGAGGTCCCCTCGCGGGACACGTTAAGCACGCCTGGGAAAACCAGGCGTGCTTACCGGGTCCTAGGAGGGGAAGAGGGAGCAAACAACGGGCCATCTCGTTATGGCCCGTTGTTTGCTCCCTCTCCCATTCCCATTCAGCCACATGGGGGCTGAAATCGGAATGGGGAAGGACCGTGTCCGGGTCCTTGAGGAAGGAATTACCGGGCCATCCGAACTCGGAATGGCCCGGTAAATCCTCATTCCGAGGACCCGGACACGCATGCAATTTCGGCGGCAGCCATGCCGCCAATAGCGGCATGGCTACCAGCCGAACTCGTAATGAGAGCCACTGTCATTAAAAAATAAACAAAAAAAATTAAATGAATTACCATTAGGAGCCCCCAGTCAATGCTTGCACTGGCCCTATGCCCAGTGCAGAGAATGGGCTGGATCAATACAGGGCATTGCTCCGGCAAAAGACATGTAGCTGGAGCACCTTTATATCCCCCTGACACAGGGTCTAGTACTTGACTCTCCCAGATCCTGCACCACAATGAGCAGACTGCTTTCAGAAGAGTTTTCAGAAAACAGTCCGATCGTCAAGGGTAGGTTGAAAGCTACCAACCAGCTCTGAAGCTGCATTATCATACCTATTGCAAAAAGGAGTATGTGTAACCCACTTTTCAACAAGCTGTCATCAGACTCAGCCTCATTTGCAGTGATGCAGCTGTCCACACTGATATGTATGTCCTGCAATTTACACATATCTCTTTATTAGGGTGAACATTGTGACCAATCAAAACAGAAGCGTTCATTATTTGCTTAAAAGGGTTTCTTACAGAATCACTATAAGAAATGTATAACATTTAAAATTGTGGACATTATGATTTTCCCATAATGCTCTTTGCTTTCATGCAAATAGCCAGGATTGAGTTAAATGAATGTATACTGTGTTGCAACATGTCTGGGGCCACGCATCTTGTCCCCGTCCCCTCCTTTCCACAGCCCCGCCCCTTCAAGGAGGTGACTCTTCCCCAGTAGATGTTTTCCATTTCCAGCACTGCCTATGCCAAGATAATACTGGTGCTAATCCTGTGGTTTAGAGAGCGGGTTCCCGTTAATCAACAGTGCTTGGGACAGGTCACGCCTGGCTTCTGGTATCATTTGACATCTCAGCTAATCAGGCATTCTTAACACCAGGAAGAAGAAAACCCCACAAAATCCCTCTGGAACACAGCGCTGGTGAGTCGCACAGTTTTGTAAACTGACAGAGTTATGCTGTTTATCTGTGAATTAGCTGAATACCTGTTATCATTGAGCTTCCCTTAATCGGATTGAGGAATCAATTCCTCCACCCAATGAGATGACTTCTGAATAAAAGGAATCTGTATTAAAATAGTAAGTACTAATGTTCATATGAAAGGATGAATGGCTGAACAATATTGTTAAAATTGAATATTAGTACTATAATTAGAAATTAAAGAATAGAGTAGGTTTTATCAGGGAATATGCAAAAATAACGTGAGGTTCCTTCCAGTCTCCAAGATCAGGAGAGCGATGGAAGAGTGTCAACCCCACAACCAAACAAAGAGGGAAAGAGGAGGCGAGGATCCCATATCCTCACACAAGAAGTGTCGGCAAGCGAAGGCAAGTGGATGGCCTGGCAAAAGAAGATAGGGGAAACTACATCTCAAGGTGGATCCCATATTGGAAAAAGAAGACTTTTTCAACTGACAAGAGCAACAACCCCTGGACAATGTTCTTCCACTCGGGGTGAGGAAGTGTGCAGAAAACTGGAATCTAAATATATTAAACTAAACCATGAGATTTTGAACAGCTACACTGCTTCTTTCAAGTGTGGTTCATTTTATTTTCATCTGTGATGTGCATTACTGTGCCAATAAAGTATGCAGATTGGGGTTTTCCTTTCTAATGCGCAACACACAACATATGACATGGGGCCTCATTACGACCCAGGCGGTAAGTTACCGCCTGGGTCGTACCCTTACCACCATGGTGTAAACTATGTTTACACCATGGTGGATGGCGGATTTACCGCCCCATTCCAAGGTGAGTGGGGCGGTGAATCCCCATTTCCCATTTTACCCTTCCCCATTCCCATTTTTGCCCCATAGGGCATAATGGGAGTGGGGAAGGCGCTAATTACGCCACCGTAAATTACGGTGGCGTAATTAGCACCATGGTCCCTTAGCGCCATGGATTTTAACGCCTGCAAAAAGCAGGTGTTAAAATCACCATGGCGCTAAGGGACCTGTAATCAGGCGTTAAGGGTCGGCGCCGTTTACGGCGCCGTTAACCCCTTAACGCCTGACTCGTAATGAGGCCCATGGATTTCACTGTAACATCAACATTCACGGAATTGCATATCCAAAAATGTGAGACGAACCAAAGACCGGCTTTGAACTAACTTTGAATTAAAAGCACTAAATGTTGAAAGCCTCAGTTTAAAATAGTACTTTGCAACAATATACAATATACAGCTATTCTAATGAAGGGATGCAGAGCCAGGAAAAGCAGCATTACATCTAACCATTAATAATATTACTCGCTATAAATAGTGAAGTGCAGATTTTTAGAAAGCCAAGGATGTGGTCACTAGTTTCTATGCAATTTAAGTGCATTTCATTCCAAATATGAGAAATACTATTTTATTTATTTATTTGACATTTGTATATGGCACCGAACCCAGGGGCATCTGTGTGCTGGTTACATTACAGACATGATACAGCAGATACAGTCAGAGCCGAAATAGGCTAGGTGGCGACCTGTACCTACATGAAGTTAGACATGCGTAGTTAGGGGAAGCGTACTAACATCGTGACCTATGGGTCTTGCGTGAAGAGCCACGTTTTGAGGCTTTTGCTGAAGGACCAGTGGGAGGAATCTGATCTTAGGGACAGAGGGAAGGTGTTCCAATGTTTAGCAGCCATGACTAGGAAGCTGCAGCCCCCTGCCTTTTCTCGTTTGAATTTAGGTATGTGAGGAGGTGCGAGTGGGAACCCCTGGTGGGTCTGTTGGATTGGGATTTAGCAAATGTGTTAGAGAGAGATTTGGGTTTGCTAGGCATTTGTGAGTGTTGGAGAGAGTTTGGAATATGATGAAGCATTTCGTCTGGCCGATGACGTGCTCTTTTTATAGAATATTCAATGCCGCTCTTAGGGCATTGTTTTGGATAACTTTTAATTTTTGGATGTTGCCCGTGGTTGAGCCTGCAAAAAGGGCATTACAATAATCTAGCCGGACAGAATTAGTGCGCTAGCTAACGTGATGCAACTTTCAGGAGTCAGGAATGGTCAGTAGGCGTTAATAAGTTTGGGCGTGTAGGCTGCCGCAGAAACAGTTGCGTTAACCTGTCTTGTTAAAGAGAGCGAGGAGTCCAGGTAGACAACTAGGGTTTTTACTACCTTCAGGACAGGATGGAGTTCCTGTCTATGCCAAAAGATTTGTAAAAGTCATTCAGTTTATTTAGTCGAGTTTGAGTTCCCACTAGGAGCAAATTGTTTTTTTCATCGTTTAGACAGAGTTCATGTTGATCCATCCAGGTGTGGATGATTTGATATATTTTGTTAATTAAGGTCATTAGTGCTAGAGTTGTAGTTACCAGAGATGGGAAGGAGGATCTGGGTGTCGTCCGCACAATTGGTGTAGGAGACTCCTTGTTCATCCAGTAGGTCAAAAAGAGGCTTTGTAAAGATATTGTAAAGGAGTCGGTGAGACGCAAGAGCCTTGAGGAACACCACACATGACTGGAGATGGAGTAGCAGCTGCTGAGTTAGAGAAGACCCTCATTGTACAGTTGGACTGGAAGGACTCGATCCATGGTATGGCTTTGCAGGAGAAGTGGGCTGCAGCTGAGAAGTGTTGATATAGGATTTTGTGGTTCACAAAATCAAACGCAGCAGAGAGGTTGAGCAGGAGGAGAATGGCTAGGTTCCCATTACCTATGATTGCGTCCATTTAGATTTCTAAGTCTAAGAGCGCTGATTCCATTCCATGTCCTGGGCGGAAACCGGATTGATGTAGGCCGTGGAGGTTGTGGAATTAAAGATATTTCTGTATTTGCGGGTATGCTGCTCTGTCTAGAAGTTTGAGACAGAAGGGGACAGTGGTGATGGGGCAGTAATTAGTGGGGATGTTACGGTCTAGTGCAGACTTTTTTAATAGCGGGAGGACCCAGACATCTTTTAGGTTGTTGGGGACAGTACTGAATGCAGATAAATTGTTAATGAGTGATGTAGTGAAAGGGGCAAGTTCTGCCAGGCAGTCTTTAATGAAAGGAGCTGGGCACATGTCTTCCTGGCATCTCAAAGGCTTAAGGCCTTTGATCATTTTAATGACTTCTGGTATAGAGACCGGTCTGAATTCAAATGGATTGAGGAGTTAGGGTGGTGGGGGGGGTGTTGAGGGGAGTGTATGGTAAAAGTAGTTTTGTTTCATTGGTGTCTATGTTTGTTTGGAGAAGGGTAATTTTATCCAGTAATGCCTTTCGGATATTAGAGCACCGGGTGATGTCCTTGAGGTAGCTGTCTGGGGGAGTAACTGGAGATTCAAGTTCTCGTAAAATGACAAACAACTCTTTGGGGCCCATTTTAGCTTTTGCTATTCGCTCATTTTATGTAAGGCTTTTGGCGTGTACACTAATAGATGCAAATAGAAGTTCTTTATGAACATATTCAATGTTATAGGTACATGTTGAACTTCCTAAAATCAATATTATTGTTTAAATCTGCATGGCAAAATTGGTATTGCATTTTTATTTGCTCTCCAGTGAAACCTGTGACAAAATTGTTAATTCAGCTTTAGCCCGGTATACATTATCAGATTGCGCCTTGAAACACTTGTGTATAGGCACGTTATAAATGCCATATCATATCATATCATATCAAACAATTGGGAAGGTACAAGTGTCACTGGAGATTTGCCTTGGCCATCTGGAGTGAAAAGGCATGTTCATGAAAACACATTAAGCTCATAGAACAAAGGGCCTTCTGGGCCAAGCCTCTGCGTTAATAAGATGGCCCCAACCCTGAGAACACATTTCAAGTGTTTGCTTTTATAAATACATGGTATACATTCTAGCTAAGCCAAATACATGGTCCTCTGAAGAGATACACATCTGGACTAAACACATTACATGAGGATCTGTGTTAAGGCCCATGAATTCAAAAGCCAAGAAGAAACTCAGAAGTGTCATCTCTTGACATCAAGTTAGGTAATTTTATTTATTTATTTATTTTATTGTGTACATTTGTGGGAGTGCACAAAACACACAGGTATCTAGGTGCTGTTTGCGAGGGATGGTGGGGAGGGGGATACCAGGTAGCGATGGAGACAAGCTACATGAAAGTCACATATTAGTTAAAGAGCAACGTTTTAAGGAGTTTCCTGAAGACATGGTAAAAAGGTTAATTTTGTAAGTAACGAGGTAGTTCATTCCAAAGTGCCAGGGAACGGGTAGGGAATCTGGCACGACTTCACAAGTATGGCAAGCCTAATATTTGAATGAACAAAGAGACCTGTCATGTCATTTCAGAATTTAGTAAATGAAGCTTATTTAAATTTAGCGCCAGAAATGCATATATAATTTTCAATATAATATCACAACACTGTGACGTAGAATCAAAAGAAAACATTCATAGTGGCCATGAGATTCCCTTTTATTAAATGAGTCCAAACAAGATCTTTGTCAGTTATTACAAATTAAAACAAATATACCTATTCATTAATTAATAATGTATATTTCATCACACATTTCCATGAGAGCCAGGGGAATCCATTGTGGGATGCATTGACCCACTAGGCTCTGCCCTGCGACATCACTGTGTGCTGGTGGCACCAGAACCAACAGAATGGCTGCAAAAAGCCCTATGCGCGTTAAACCTCTAAGAATTGCGCAGTGAAACCAGAAAGTTGGCTGCCAATCTACTTTGCCTGTGTCAATAGTGGAACAGGAGACAACACTGCTAAAATCTGTCATTGGGCTGCCCCCCAGAGTGAAAATGGAAACTGCATGAAAGGCAGTGTTTTGTTGCAAGGAAACACAAAAGGGCTCTGAAATCCGTTTTTCCTTGGTTGCTGAAATTACAAAATAATGATTCCAAGCATTAGAACATATCCAACATCCTTGCTAGGTGTTCCCCCTCACTTTATTTAAAGAATCCACATAAGCACACAATGTTAGGAAAAGCGGATTCCATCACAAGAATATCCACATTAAAAAGTGTGCTGGTCTGTAAAATCTGTCAGAAATGGGCACAGTACCGCTGGCCGCCTGTGTGACAGCTGTCAGTTAATTACATTGTAAGTTTAACTTGTGTAATTAAAATCACATGGTTGAAATTAAGTGGCTTGCTATCAAAAGCAATATAGGTTGCAACTATTTAATCTCTATGTTTTAAAAAGACTGGAATTAGTGTTGTTTGCCTATTTTGAAAATGTAAGTTTATTTTATCAAAGGCAATTTTAAACAAATTGATTTAAAGTAAATCTGATGCCAGTCAAAGTGCTTCAAAGCAAATTCCACAGTTTGCTCCAACAAAAGGCATCTCTCCTGCTTCTCATCAAACCCCAGGAACTCCTAGCCAGGTGTTAATGAAGAGGGAGGGGATTTTGCTCTGCTGCTCTGGGGAGAGACAAAAGACTCCCTTGATTGAAAAGATATGCAGATGCAACTGTCAACAGAAACTCCTGCCAGTGGCAGGGAATGATCTTGACCCACAAAAACTTTTGGGGCGGGGACAGACAGTTATGTGTATTCTTAAAGCACAAGAAAGTATATTTTTGAAAAGGACTGACAGAGGACTGTGCAAAATTGTAAACATTTGTAAAATACAGTATTTATAATATGAACATTCTGGTCACGTTTTAAAACTACTCAGACCTCTGTGCTATGTTCAGGGACATGACTACAGAATGTGTGGTTTTGTAGCAATTGTGGTGATGCCAGAAACATGACACTTTACATGATTATGCCCAGATATCATGCGCACATATGTGTAAAAAATGTGGACAAATCTGACATTGGGTAGCAGAACAAAAGTGCAACAAATTGCCAAATCTAGACCCAAGCTCTCACCGAGACGGGGCTCGGATCAATACTTGCTTCAACAAATCTGTGATATCAATTTGCTGTTGATAGCAAGTTTGTAAAATTGTAAATATGTCTTATTTGAAAAATAGATTTCATGTGCAGGTACAAAGGGGAGGTTCTCCCTGGATCATAAAATACAGCGTCATCATGACACACTGCTTTCTTCTCAAATCAGTGGAGAGGAAAGACCCTAAATGAAAGAATACCACAGGGTGTGCCTAGTAAATGTGAGCATACCCACCCTTTTAGAAAATACATAAATAGAGATAGCTTAGGACCTAGACACACACACATTCACCCACCATCTGATTGCTGGCGGAGCACTTTGCAAGAGAAATCCATTTTCCAGACTCCAGAACTCTGAAAACAGAAAGGCCCATTTCCAAAGCTGAACCCTTCTCAGCTTAGCCCTTAATAAGTCCTGAAACCAGATTTGACCCCAGATCTCTAGGGGGAGCAGAAAGAACAGCCTGGCTGAGCTGTGCTGCTTTCTTGCTAAGAATTCTAGCCAGAATCCAGAGATCCAACCTAGTAGAGCGGTGACCAGATAGCAGCAAACCAGAACCAACCCATCAGATCCAGTCCAATCCCCCCGTGCATTGTCCAGAGTGCTGTGCTGAGTGCAGAACCAGAGCACCTTGAGCCCAGTCCAGTGTGCCAGCTGAATTCCTGTCCATAAAGTCTCCCTGACCAGATCCCTGACGGGTCCATTCCAAACCTTGGTAGTGAGTAACCATAGCATAGGATTGTCGCTAGCAAATATATTATCCATAAGTAATCCTATCCAAACCCATTCTATTGTATCCAGACCTGCATTGTAGAAAATCTTTTGTCCTACCTGAATCTTTCTCTCATCCCTATAGTCCTTTTGTAATAGTAGTGTTAAAATCATCTTTGCGCTACTATATTTGCTGTGGAAAGGCAAGCGTCTCGGTGGGCAAAAACAATCCAGAGGTGTCGCTGGACTGGTGGCTGTGCTGTCGTGTATTTTGTGGCTTCATATTCTCCCCAGTATAAGAAACCTTGTTTGTAATTTTAAAAAGCGAAACCTTGTTTTACAAATTTTGACTCTTTCTGAAAAAAACTACCTCCTCAAAAACCCTCATAACTTCTACACCGTGTATGCTAGAAACGAGATTTAAGTGTCCTCACAGTTTTTCTGCAATTGTTCTTACTGCGCGCTGAAAAGTTTTACACAAATGTTTTGTTTGGCTCAAATCTATTACATGTGAAATAGCGGTTCATTGCATCTGACCTCAGAATTAAGTTTTCAACCTGCTAGTTACTCAATAATCATTGCTAGTGTGTATCTGAAACCATACAAAGCAGCTCCCACTAGTATTGAAACCATTTTAGTGAATTAAAATCAATTTTCAGTGTTTTTCCCATTCCATTCAAAGCCAAATTCAAAACCATTTTAACAAGTTGCAATCATTCCTGTTTTTCTCTGTGTTTGCTGGGGGGAAATTGGGATTGATACTGTATTCGTTGTGTGTGTATTCCTGAACCTGTTTTCTTTCCTTCCATCTCTTGATATTGCACATTGGGGGGAATGAGTAGTGTGCAAGGGGAAAGATTTATCACATTGCATTTCGATTGAACCCACACAAAGTATTATTCTATGCTGCATTATTTTTCCTATCATTGTAGAACCATTAAAGTAGTGTGATATATATATTGTGAAAATATCTAAAATACATCTTTTCAACTTTGCAAAACAGCCTGCTTCCTGGTTCAGTGTGACCAGGGGGATTCAAAGAGAGGGGCGTGATGTAAGGGCACATCATTCAGAAATAAAAGAACTTATAGACATCAATAAATAATTAAGGGTTCCAGCTGTGCATCACACGCTAGGCATTGACTTACGTGGAGTGCGGGGTTGAAATCACTTACACCATCAATCAATATTTCTCTGTAGTGTTATGTTGCTACAATGAAATATGGAACACAAATTATTTTGAATTCAAAAGTATTCAGAGTAAGCCACCCCAACATGTTTGTATTGTTGATTTTTGTAGTAATTTCAAGAACTAAGATGTCATTTCCAAAAAGAAATCACAGTTACAGATTGCAAAAGTATTCTCACCAAGTGTGCCTGTACAATGGCATAATTATTTGAACAAATTCTGATCCAGTTTATGATGGTGTAAACATATTAGAACAGGTACAAAACAAAATGAACAGAAACAAAATGTATATCAGAAAACAGTTGACTTACAAAGGTAACATTAACAGAAGAGGGAAAGTGCTTCAAACTAAAGAGGAGGATTGAATGGTTAACAGTGTTAAAGGCTGCTGACAGATCAAGGAGAAACAGCACTGCACAAGCTTCAGAGTCTGCCGTGACTGTGAGATCACCTCAGATTGAGATCAGAGTAGTTTCTGTTCCATGGCACGGTCTGATGCCTGATTGTGTGGGGTCGAGGAGTTTGTTGGATTCTATGAAGCAGTTGAGCTGGGAGTATGCAGTCTGGTCAATGAGTTTCGTGAGAAATCCGGTGTTGGAGATCGGCGTGTAATTCTTAGTGTCAACGTGGCTTGACATGCACTATTTTAATGGCTTCTGGAAAGATGACAGAGGTAAGGGAGTCATTTAGTAAGGCTCTTGCATGTTCTACTGCGCAGGTATAGGAGAACATTTCTTTCAGAACAGAGGCAGGACAGGGGTCGAGGGGTGATCCAGAGGGTCTGTTGGCTGATAGTAGGCTAAGGAACCCGTCTCGGGAGTTGGGAATGAAAGAGTCGAAGGTTGTTAAGGTGGGCGTCGGGGCAATGGGATCAGGAGGGATCGGTGCAGGGTAGGGGTGGGGGAGGACAGTTTGGTGTTAAGGGTTGCCATCCTGTCGAGTGTGGTATTGTAGAAATGTTGCGAGAGGGAGACACAGAGTGATTGTGTGGGAGTGGAATGGGCAGAGGTGCAAGTAGGTTTCACAAATTCGGAGATGATCTTGCAGAGTTCTTTGCTGCTGCTGCCACAGTTCAGAATTTGTTTATTGTAATAGGTTTTTTTGCATTTTCGGATCTCAGATTTGTAATTACGGTGGGGGAGGGTGAGATTGGTTTTTGATGCTCGCCACTTGCGTTCAATAGTGGTTGATGAGTTTTTTTTAAACCTGAGGATTTAGCCTAGGCACCCAAAGGTCCCACTAAACTTGCAGCAGGCCCTATCCAAATGGTTCCTATTCTGCCAGCTGTCATCCAGTGCAATAACATGACTGTGCGGAGTCGATCCAAGGAAGAATAGATGTGTGAAACCCACTGTCCTGTAGAGTGAGGAGGAGAGAGTAGTGAAAATTGACACATTCTGTTTTGTGCCTCTCTGCATGCAGAATAAAATGAAATGTAGTGCCTACTTGGAAGTACAAATCAAATCTGGCACAATCTAAAACATGCACTGGCAAAGCAGATCAATACATAACACATCCCCAAACATATCAAGTAAGATGTAGCACCCTGACACTTGCAACTCTTAAAAATGTCATCAACTGTAGTACTTTGTACCAAATCTCAGCTACAACATTTGCTTGACATGTGTGATCTTTGGCGAGTACTGTTACAACTGTGTTGAATATTTTTCACACTGAAAATAATTTATCTGAGCTGTGAAGCTAAAACAAGGCATTTTGTTCATACAAATATGTTGCATCTTTAAACATGTGTCCTAAAACTGCAGTCAGGGTGTATTCAATGTTTCATTTAATGTTTGGAATGGCAATAAAGGCTGCAGGTTCCAATATTTAATATTGAAGTGTCTGAATGATTGTGTAGCGGCGCTATAAACACTAAACATTTACAAAACCCTTTACACATTTTCAACTTCTTCCAAAGCGTTGTAGTGAAAATCTCAAAAACAGTTCTAGAACACACACACACACACACACACATACATACACACACAAACACACACACAACACACACACAAATAGAATCCAGTCCAGCTAACCTCTTTGTGCTATCCTAGCAGACATGCAAAACCACAGACCATTCTAAGCAAACTATACATTTTCAAAAATGTCATTAAAATCACATAACCATTTAGTTTAAAAATACACAGTCTGTCTCATAAAGGGCCTGTTTCAGAAAGAGCCTGCCTCATGACCTGTCTCAAAAAGGCCTGCTTATCAATAAATACAGTAAAAAAAAGCCTTCTCTAACTTGAATAAACCCATGTAAATTGTAAAATCCACAGAAACAATACCTTAAAGTACTGAATAACAGTTATAGAACATAAGTTCCACGCATAGAAATACAATCCGTGCACCCAAAATCAATGCGTTATCCTAGTCGACATTCAAAACCCCAGAGCATTCTAAGCAAATAAGTGATTAAAAGCACATAGCTATTTAGTTTAAAAATGCACTGCCTGTCTCAAAAAAGGCAGCATCTCAGAAAGGGTCTGCCTCATGGCCTATTTCAAAAAGGCCTGCCTATCGTTTAATACAGTAAAAAAAGCCTTCTCTAGCTTGAATAAAACCACATCATTTGTAAAAACCACAAAGACAAAACATTAAAGCATTGACATACCCCCAGACTCACCTTTTTTGCTGTTGTTGAAATAAAACTCTGAATAAAAAGCAAGCCCAGATTCAAATCAGCAGGCTTTCTCCCTGTGTTTACAGAAACACAATCAAATCCAGCCGAGAAGCAAGGCACCCCAGGCAGAGCTGCACTCATCTCTTCCAAGTCAATAAGTTGCCACTGCAAGGGATCATCAGGCTGGCATTTTGATACTGGGGTTTACACTAGCCCTGCTGCAGTCAGAGAACACCTTTTAAAGGGGGGGAAGCTCAATGTTTTTAATGATCAACAATGCACAGATGATATATTTCTGTTTAGTTTGCACAAATGGGTTTCTCATCAAAAGAAGCAGAGTATTCTGTTTCATGCATACCCCTTCCTATCTGTTATAACAACATCATAAAATAACCTCATCCCTGCAAATGCTTCCTGGGACCAATACCATTATTTGTATCAATAGAAGCAGACCATGGAATTTCCTGCATACTGCTTCCTATGTGTTATAGCAACATCTATAATTAAGTTCAGCCTTCCAATGCTTCCTGTGCCAGCCTTCAGACATAGGTTAAAAATGGCCTTGCTAACGACAATTAGTTTTAGTTGGTATACATTGTTCACGTGTATTCACATGGATGGTTTGTTTATACAGTTAGCACAAACACCCTCTATTCCGGCGATCTAAATGTAAACCCTCAGATTAGCGGGTTATGTAAAACAGGGCATTTTATGCCTAGAGTGCTGCAGAAAGTGCTCCCTTTCCTACTCATACATCTACGACGTATGGTGGTGGCTTCAATAATTACTAGTCGCATTGACTATTGTAATGCGATCTACGTGCCGCAGCCAATGGGCATTACACATCACCTCCAACTACTGCAAAACTTACCTGCCAGGGTGGCAACAAACTATCCTTACGGTGCTCACATATGCCCTGTGCTTCGGGCCCTCCACTGGCTCCCAGTTGCCCAGAGGATTAAGTTTAAATCCCTGTGCCTGGTCCATCAGGTATTTTATGGACGGAGGGATGATTATCTCAAATCTAAGTTTCATATACGCTGGGATGGCAGCTGCATTCTAGTAATGCCAATCTGGTGGCAATCCCAAAGGTGCATCTGGCCTCGGTCGGTCATACGAGCCTTCTCGTTAAAAGCAACTACATTGTGGAATGGCCTGCCCTCTGATCTTAGAGGCATTGCAAACCATCTTCAGTTCAGGCATGCACTGAAGATGTATTTGTTCTAGAGCACATCTCTAGGCTTTGTCTTTCCTCTCCTCGTGCCAAGATGCCCTCGGGTGAATGTGCGTGCTACAAATTCATCTAACATAACATAACAAGCATAAACCCCATCTGTGCTTTGTACTGATGCGGCTAGAATACCTCTCCATGATTCATCACATTCCTAGGATTCCCCAGGCCTCATCATAATATAAAACCCCTGCTGTGTTGATTCACAGTTCTTTGGTGGGTCACAGTTGGACAGATGTATACCGCGCATGAGATGCTGTAGACCTCTAGTTTGACTTTTGTATGGTCTCTGGCAAGCACACTTTAATTATAAAGTAAACTGCTTTTCCTTATATACATTTTGTATCAAAGCTAGTACATATAAGATTGGTGTACATGTTTTATTTTATATCAACATTTTTGGGGAATTGAATATACACAAAATGTAAATGGATATTTTATATCAACAAATATTAATTTTTATATACATTGCTATATCGGAAAATATGATTTTTAACATTATTATTATATACATTTCTATATATCAAAAAATATGATTTTTAATATTAATTTGTATATACATTTCTATATCGAAACATATGATTTTTACAATTTGTTTATAAATGCATATATTACACAAATATTTGTTATATGTGTATATAATTGTTTATATTTAAAATCTATCAAAATTGCTTGATAGCATTTTCCACTTCCAATAAAAGTGGGCGGAACCCCTCTGTGACATCATCACTGCGTCACTCTGAAAAACCCAACATGTACAGGGGGGTTCAATAAAATGGGTATCAAAAGGTTTGGGAGGCTTATCAATTTGATATAACATGTAGATCTACTTCCTATCACAGCGGCGGAACCCCTGTGTGATGTCAACGCTGCATCACTCTGTGAAACCGTAGATTAACAGTCCCTGTCTTCAGAACTCACTTTGCTCTTTGTGCTAGATCTAGCAACATTGTTGAGAGCCACTATCTATATATAGATTTTATATAAAATGTATATTCCCTTATATCAAAACTGATATAAATTAGAAAACACTTTATAGTCAATATATATTTGATATAAAATCGATATCAATCATTTTTTAATATCCTTTTATATCAAATGTATATTAGGTTTATATCAAAGCACATCAAAAGAGGAAGGGACTAAGACTGGAAGCAGGGGGTGTGATCACCTGTCAAGTTTTTGATGAGACAAAAGGGGGGCCCTTCTACTACTTATAAGCAGATCACTGACGTGAGGTCTTACTAGAGTTAAAGTCCCAAGCCTTCTTCACTGGAAGAGAAAGCAGACAGGTTGTGGAGGAAAGCTGATACATCTTGCTGACCGATGCCCACATGTTCCCAGAGGGGGAGAGTTAAGCCAGTCCTGAAGAGGATGCCCACCTGTCTGTGAGACTGGAAAATCCATGACCATCTTTATGTAAAGAGTAATAGTTTACCAACCATTTCTAATGGTGAGGGAAACTCTAAATGTCTGTGATCCTATACCAACTAAGGTGTACGCTACCATGATCACCTTACTGGGAGTGGCACTCATTTTTCTGTGGCATACCACAGGAAAATGGGGACCACCTTTGCCTCCGCCAGCAGCAGGGGCTTGGCTGGCACCATCAATGATATGATCAGTCTTTAGGTGGTGTCAGTTGGAGGTAGTAAAGGGTCTAAAAGGCACACAAGTGTGCATGTGTGAAGATGCTGCTTTTTTCTGTGATTGGGAAAGAAAGATGAGTCTAGTGTGCGTTTTCTGATATCCAGTGCTAAGTATTTTTATTTCTATATAGAAGCACACTTAAGTAATAACTTTCAAGCAACCCAATATATGGGTCCTGGAATGTTTACACTTTCGGAGATGTAATCAGGTTTGAATTTCACTAAGCAAAGGAGTGATGTTGTTATGCAGATCTGGGTTGGACACCACCATAGAGCTCCTGTCAGTTTTAAGTACCCCCCCCTTTGATCAGTGACATCATTTCACCAAAATGCCAGGGGTAGCAGAAGTGACATCACGCAACACTTGACCACTGATGACAACACAGGAAGCGATGTCATTTGACCCATCCCAAAGTGACATCACGGGAAACGGTGGAACACAACCTTTGTGGTGGCATCACATAGCATGGTTTCTGAGTACACTATGAAAAATATGGTTACTATAACTCTGTAAAGTGATATACATTTCATACAAGAATGGATCACCATATGTATCGTTAATATCAGTGCGTATAGGCCCATATTACCAAATCACTGTGAATGCAAGCAGATGTCCAAGGCCAAACGATAATGATATGTTATTATATAGCACTTACGCTTAAGCACTTCATATAGAACAAATATGCATACAATATCACCCAACTGGTGTTGGCACTCATTTATCAACCTCAGCAGGATGAAAGGCTGAGTTGACCTTGCTGGGAGTCGAACCTGCCGATCACACACACATTGCAGCAGCCAGCGCTCAAACCACAGACCTATCGTACCAGCTACAGCCATCAGAAAACGAGCCACTCCAGAAAGAAATAGCCACATGCTGCTGCCCACATCCCATGAGCCTCAATGTAAAAAAATAAAACATTGTTTTGCATTTTCTTTTTTTATGGGTAGCAAGGGAGAGTTGAGGGGTCGCACTTGTGACACCTGGTGACCCCTAAATGACGTCCATGCCTTTGGTGTCAACAAAGTACTGGAATGATATTGTCTGGTACCCCTTAAGAAGCCCTTCACCAGCCCCCCACCCCGCTCCAAAGCATGCGCCTCCCACTGAGCAGGAAAATAGGAAAGTGCATATCTACTATAGATGGATTAGCCATCAATGATGTGGCTATGCGCCGCTGATGAGTTCAGAGTGACATGTGATCGACAAGGAGTGCAATCTGTACTTTTATATCGTATATGGCTCCCCTGCATCCTTTTTCCAGCCACTGCCCTGCCCTCATGGAACACAATTGGAGGTGGTGAAGAGGGGAGGCCTGAGGGGGATCCATAGATTAATGGAGCTAGGATTTCACTGCTTTCACTGGGTCTGAGAAGACTAGAACGAGAAGAGGGAATACCGTATCCCACTGCAATGACATTAGAGCAATTCATTATACATTCCGTAATCTTCTAAGACGTCACAGTAGGAGGATAAAACAATTTTAAAAGGAACGAGTTTATCATGACTTCCAAGGGGGGCCATGCACAGCAAAGGAATAATATCACGTGGTCAGTGTTCCCTGTAAAGTCCATCTCAAACACAGACCAGCAGAAATACATCAGATATGCACAGCAATAGTGTTGACAAAGCTCTAATCTTTGTGTGTAGGCCTTTTCATGTTCAGCTCTTTGTAGAGAACTTATGGACGCCCACAATAAAGGATCTCTCTGATTTGTGTGCCTCCTGTCCCATCAGAGGCAACTACATTATTTCATGTGCCCTTCTCCGCTTGGCGATTCTGCCTCTATAATTTTCATCACTTGCTATTGATGTCTCCACCAGTATCTTCAGGGGAAATAAAAACAGCTGGCCTCCTGGACAGCAGCAAAGTGTTCTTTCTGCAAGCTGTTCATTTATCCATGTTAGGTAGTTATTACTAGCGGATGGGTGATGCATTGGGGACAATTAGATTAAAAAGCAATGCACAATTGCTCTCATGGGAAAAGTCTACACCGAAGTATTTGAATTTGTCTACGATGAAGTGCATATGCAAATCAGTCACTGAAACTGGAGAATGAGAAAGCGTCGACCTGTGTTATGCCGCCTTAAAACTGTCTGCAGTTCTCAGACTTGAACAGACATTTTAATAATGTGGCAAAAAAGCTGCAAGTGGACACCTGCAAATGATTTCAGACTTCACATTGAAACTTTGTGTGGATGCAGTGAACGTCTGCACAGTATATTTCCCTTGGGGAAAATGCCACGCCCCAATATTTTAAAGCAACATATATCTCTTCACCAGGGCAATGTTGGCCCTTTACAAATGTCCTGAAACTGTGCTCTCCTCAACATGGAAATGTTTCTGTAATGCGACCTTACATTTGTTAGAATGTTCAAGCAACCCACAGAATGTTAGTAGAAGCCGAGGTTCCATGGGAGAAATGACAGCACAGTGTCTGTGTGGGCAAATATTATCATCAGGCAGCATGTTTCTGCGGAAGTGAAGGGATGCGCTAGAATTTCCTTTCTGCCCGAAGGGGTACACAACAGTCCCAATTCTCAAAAAGCCTCACAAGCAATGAAGCATTTTTTTTAACTTGCTTAACTTTAAGAAATGTTCAAGTCACCTTTGCCTCGGTGTCTAGTCAAATGGTCGACAGACAAATGGTCGACACAATTTGGTCGACAGGTCAAATGGTCGAATTTTCTTTTTATTTATACATATACTTTTTAGGTTTTCGTTCAGGGAAAAAAGGGGGTTTTTAGCAAAAAAAAGGGGGCTAGGGGTGACCCCGCCAAAAAAAAAAAACGTGAAAAAAACCAACAAAAGAAAATTCGACCATTTGACCTGTTGACCTTTTGGTGTCGACCATTTGTCCTGTCGACCATTTATATTCGACCAAATGACCTAGAACCGTTTGTCTCAAAGGTAACCTAACTTTTTCTGGGTGCCGTATGCCGGTGCAATTGATGCGCTAGCCAACCCCGTTGCCTACGTTAGTGTTCGAAGCACCCTCCCCACGGTAAAAGATCAGAGGCTGTGTGCATGCAAATGGGTGCTGCGAGTGCATTTCACGGTGCCGTGCCCCCTGTGCACACGCACAGGATATTCAGTGCGTGCAAGTTGGACCCTTCTGTGAAATTATTTTCAAACAGGACAACAACGGTGTCAAACGCTGCTATCCTGTCTAAATTTCAATCTCTTAAATAAGGATAGAAATCGTGTCTATTTTACATTTCACATTGAGAGAGCATTTAGGACAACAATAAAAAGATGCAAAACAAACCACGCCTACAGACACACATACCATTTATTATTGTTATTAATTCGGAACTAAATGACAATGCAGTAGACCTCAGTTGTGAGGAATGATGTCTCCCTCCTGACAATCAAGGACCTCCAAAATATGTTTGCTTGACAAACCAATAACTTTGTAGACCCTCTTTTAACATTCTTAATCACAAATAACCTTAATTGTTAGCATCCCTATTGCAAATATTTACTTTCTCAAATGACACGCCCTTTTTAATGATGATTTCAGTCACTTCTACCCCAGAACACCATTCCTTTCTGGGCAAGACATTCGAAACTGATGAACCTTGTCAGTGAGCTCTCGTTGTTCCACATCCATTCTCAGAACACGGAGTAGTAAAGAAATAGGCTCCCTGCAGCTCATCAGTGATGCACTATCCATAATGCATAACGGAGAGTTACCAAATATGTACCGTTCTCTTACTCGACCACTCAGATTGATTTAACAGAGTAGATCAAGTCATCTTTCCAAGCATCCTGAAGGTTGCATTGGTAATGGGGTAAAGTGCCCGTTTTTCATCTTTCTTGAACTATAACATTCAGCATATCACAATTTAACAGACAGAGGGGGACAGTTACTATTAAGTGAAAATTGCATGCCAATTGTGCCGTCAACCTTAGCATGTATCTGCTGTTGGGACCCCTGCATGCACATTTCAACTTTTGCAAAGCAGATTGCAAAGGTCACGTCTAAAACTAGGCAACATCAGCCTTACTCCTTACATTTATGGCCCGTTTTTAAAAACAATAAAGGCCAAAAGCCAATTAGGCATTGCAGATAACACTTGCTCACTGCCTGTTTTTAGCAGCTACAAAATGGAGAAGGATTCCAGGGGAATCCATTAGTTTTATGTCTGCATGACAATCTCATGCATGTGTGAAACAAATGTACTTTAGAGAGGAAGGAGGAAACGACGACAGGGATCTTAACTCCATGTGATGATGGACTAGAGAGTTAAATGAAGGTGAAAACGCTTACACCTCGCTTTTGTGCCTTTATTTCCCACTCCACCCCATATTTAATTACCACCAAAGTCTTCACGTTTACCAATCCCAATCACTTTCATACTTTCGTTTCAATATTTTCAGAGATCCCCTAGGATAATTAATTGACAGCCTGCATGTGACAGGCCACTAATATAGACATTACACAGAATTCTTTCCGAAATAAAACTATGCATTGGAAAAGCCAATGGATCTGATCTTGTTAACATGTTTGGGTTTGGTGGCTTCATGGAATCAATACACTGAGGAGCACACAATGTAGTTGTAGGACTATGTTTTTTATGTATACATGGTAATGTATCATACATGTACTGTACTGTGGCATAGGCATTCCATTAGATGTATTGGCTACTTAATGTCTGCAATTCTTGAAAAGCCAATGTCTGACTAATATCTGGAAACTGTACATATGAGGTCAGAATGGGACATCATTCATTTGCTGGCCCTTCCAAGAAGCAAGGCACCACTTCCATTTAGGCACATATGGGATTTGAACAGCAACATCATGACGTGATATATCAGGAGGGATTGGCGTATGTTTCTAGTTCTTTAATGAGCAACACAGCCAATCAGCTAGGGCTCTTGCTACCACATCAGATGACATCACAGAGAAAATTCAGGGCTCATAAACTAGAGTGATTTCTTCTCCTATTGCCTACAGCCATTCACACCTGATTCATTCTCCTGGAAGTCCCCTGGCATGGTTTTGTAAATAGTATTAGATTCAGCTGGCTTATGTTAGTACTGACAGGTTTCCTCATCCGCCCAATAGCACCCCATTGGCATTAGCCTGGTATTTTTGACAGAACTTTGATTACTGACATGCTGATAATTAACATGTAATGATTATGGAAAATAATGGTGATCATTCTGATGTCATTTTATTTTATTCGGTTATTCCTGTGGCCATGAACTCTGATGGATACTTCATTCCTCGGAAGTGTATTTGAAACTGGTCCACGACCTGGCAGATGACTTATGATAGGTATGTTTTTGCTAGGATCATCCCATGTTTATTGTGTTGTATTTGTGCTGTGTTCACTGCAAACAGAATCACTTCATGACACTGCAGCTAGATGTGTCCAAGTGAGAAGCCATAATAATGATTGAAAATACCTTAATAATGGTGGCAAGCCTCACCAGAAACCACTGGGCAGAACCTTCTCTGAACCCCACTGTGGCGCTGTCAGTCTAAACACCTCTGTACCACAGAAGACCAACCACCCGAGTTACAGAAAACAGTTTAAAACCTGGCTAGTCAACTAACAACAGGATGCGTCCAGCACCAAAACATTAACCCAGGTGCACCCTCTCATGGTGATTTTGACTAAAGGACAGCCGTCCTTCCTAAATTAGAAGAACATGCCATGAAGCACATGCAACTTCCCGAAACAAGACTATTGGGGAATGGAGTCCTTTGGGTTGAGCTCCATACAACCCAAGCATAATGTACCCAATATTCTATACAAACATATGACAAGTCCACAATGAATTCATCATCAAAAGTCTGTTGGAAGCAGACACGCTTGGGTCAGACTCCATGCAACCGAATAGAATTGAATCTCTACTGCTGCAAATATGCAGCAGACTGCTCCAATCATATTCCTTTTTGGCTCCCAATTACTTTGCTCCTGGATGGCACCTAACACATTCATGTACCCGTCTTTTACCGAACCCCCTCTTCATCCCACCAAACTGAATGACCATTCAAACACATACTCAAGTGTGAGCACCAAACACATAGAGCCGGTACTTCAGTCGGGATTCTGGTAAGTCTGCGCGGCACCCACCAACACCACAAGATGTGCATGTTGTCCTTTTACCTTTGTGTCTGGTCCTTAGAGTGGTGAGCAGGCTGCTATCTGTTGGATGTAACTGTCCTCTCAGATTGTAGCTGTGTACTTAGTTTGCAGCTAGGTTCATATGGTAGACTGAAGACATTTGAACACCAAGCTTTGACGCGTGAAAGAACCTCCAGCAAATAAAACGGAAGTTGCCATTTTTGCAGAGGATCTGTGTGATTATTTTGAGTACCAGTGCTAGTTGGCATTTGATATTCAGCCCTTGGGAGTTGATAATCTGGCAGCACCGCATATATGTGGTGTCAGATTAACCCAATAGGGAGGTGGGGGGGTAGCATGGTTCCTAAAACAACTTGATTGGTTTTCCTTTAGGGTAAAGTGGTCAATGTTATCCAAAAGTATTTGCTGGAGGAAGGAGGAATACTCTACTGAGTCAAACTATGTTGCGGTTAAGGTCTGCATCTCACATCACTCAGTGCTTCCTGACCTTTTGTTTAAAGGATAGTTCCGGGACTTTTTTTTTATTGTCCCTACGGTTCGGCCATGTGTTTTTAAGCATAACTCGGTAGATCATAGAAAACTTTCCTATGGACCTTACCCGACTTTTCGTCCATTAACGCACTCGAAATCAGCCGCCATTTTCTGATAATCCTATCATTTCCCCCCATCGCCCTGGCTCACCTGCTTTTGCGGCACTAAATCAAATCCCCCGCCCCTGAAACAGACTTTATCAAAACATTCATATTCCCCGCCTCTATCCGTGACGTGACTGTGCTGCGTAGGCAAACGCGCCCAGGCGTCTTCTACGCGACTCCACACAGAACCCGGAAATCAACACAGATCAGCTCACAACACAGCGCGCCACAATTCGGAATATGAAACTGTACTTTTAAATCAAACCGCAAGATTGTAAATTTGGTAAAGTACATTTATTTGACATCAAATGTTTAGAGAATATTCAGCGATTTTCATTTTTATTTGCTCACGTTCCAAAAAGTTCGTTTTGAGGCACGCGATGTTCCTTTGCTGTACACAGGGTCTTAGATCATCTCACAATACAGCGCCACAATTCGGAATATGAAACTGTGGTTTAAAAGCAAATTGCAAGATTGTACATTTGGCAAAGTACATTTATTGGACATCAAATTTTTAGAGAATATTCAGCGATTTGCATTTTTCTTTGCTCTCGATCCAAAATAGTTCGTCTTGAGGCAAGCGATGTTCGTGTGCAGTACACAGGGTGTTGGTTTACAATAAAATAAGCTCTTCGGTCGCACTGATAATCGCATGGCTGTTCCAACAACGAGGCACTAGGCCACCACAACGGTCTGTATGTTGCATCTAGCCATTAGTACCGCATAAGGGCATACTTGTACTTGGCGATCGTCCCACAAAATGGTCAGGGTGCTAACGTTGTTCACGCGGAGAAGCAATTGGCGATTATAGAAGCCATCCGCCGGTGCCTGGTACTCGTGACACAGACAATAATGGATGAAGTACCTGTTTGAAAAACATAAAAAATGAAATTAGTCTCACCATCAGATCTTTATTAAAATTATTCATTTTATATATTAGGTCGGGAAATTATTTCATAGCTAGGACAGTGCAACTGGGTTTTATACGTCAAGGGGGGGCTGTAGGATACTGAGACATTCCCCCAGTGCAGGGGTTGACAGGGAGTGCAGGTGGAGAGTGGAAGGGCCCAGGACCGAGATCGCAGACAGTGGATCAGTTGTAGCAGGGGAGAGGGAGAGAGAAAGCAGAAGCAAAGAGGAAGGT
Organism: Ambystoma mexicanum; assembly: GCF_040938575.1. Lineage (NCBI taxonomy): Eukaryota > Metazoa > Chordata > Amphibia > Caudata > Ambystomatidae > Ambystoma > Ambystoma mexicanum. The sequence goes on from NC_090922.1 coordinate 363,509,691, forward strand.
TTTGAGGTGCTTCCGTAAAAGGAGACCGTTCTCCCCAAGATAGTGCGCGGTACAAAACAATATGCCACATAGAACGAACAAGTACAACTTAACCCGTCTTTAAAGCTACTGTATAGTAATTAAATTGCGGTATAAACTCATCTAAAGAGTTACTTACATTATATTTGCATTTTCCATTGTGTCTGTGCGTAGGGCAGCCCCGAAATACCACTCCTTCTATGCCGACGTTATTTCTTCTAATGAACGAACATGAAATGGCTTTCGTTTCTGAAATTATATTCATTATCGTTTCTTACGTGGTCCCGGCCTGTCAAGGTCAAATAACAATAGAACCTTATACTGAGTCGTGGGCCATTCTGGCACCCGAGAAAAAATCAAAGCAGCTGACCTTCACTTTGAACGAGCACACATTCCTAGTTAGCTACATTCAGTGTAAGGCCATCTCACAGGACTTGAAATTTACACTCCATCTTTGCATTTTGTCTGCGTGCTTTGCAGCCCCACAGAACCATAAATACGGAGACATTCTATATTTTTGGAAAAATGATTTATATTACTGTTTGGTTTAATTTAATGCGCAAATGAACAAGGTTGGATAGATACACATATTCAATGGGCCTGCGACATGAGGAGACTCGAGAGAACAGACAATCAAATTACAATCATTTAAACCGTGATGTGTATTTCTCAATGAGCTCTTCTTTAGGTGGACATGGAACAGAGGCAATGTTGGGTGGCAATGCAGTTGTCCCCTGCACAGGTTCGTTCACAACTCCATTTATGTGCCTATCTAGGACGTCAACAATAAGTCTCTCAATAAACTCATATTGCATATCCTCAAACACTGGTTTGATCACCCATTGTTTACTTCTTTTAGTGAAGGCCTTATTGTAGCGAAGCGTCCCTAAAGTTCCGGTCGTCCTACTTTGTTGACGGCCAACATTATGGTTATGTGCCAAGACCGCTAAAAGAGTCCGATTTATCATGCCCTCCATGCCAAAATGCAATCGTTTTGGCCTGTACTTTAGGCACATATTGTGGAACACCTCCAAATCTCCTGTGTGACAGAATTCCGTGAGTCCCCTCAAAGCTTTTGTTATAGTTTTATCAAATACAATCTTTTCAATGGCTTTGTGAGTGGGTGATGAAGGAATCAACCACTTCTTCTTCCGTGCCTCCTCTGTGGACAAATGGCCATGTTCACAATTGTGGAAATGTTGGTTCGTGTTCCATCGGTGAACGTTTGTACAGTGTGGCATTACTGACCGCCATTTTTCCAGTAGAATTTCCAACGACCCTCCACATGTTTTTGAGCTCCACCAAAGATGGTTGCTGATTGACTTGGACCACTGTGAAATACCTTGCATATCTTTTTTTTTACCTGCAGCCGACAATTTTTTATTGATTGTTTTTGCAAGATGCCAAACGTCAAATTGGTGATTTATATTTTTGTACTGTTCTCTCATTGTCTTGGCAATTGAAACGTGTCTGTCCGTGGCTATCAGGTCGATCACCATTCCCCGCGATTGTAGTTCTTGCAATGATGCTACAAAGCCAACTTTCTCCATGGCCACTGAGGATGTACTTTGTGACACCTGCACGACCACCGAACTCACAATTTTCTTACTTTCCATGTCCTGAAAGTGGTAGGTGCAGTACTTGGCTGAAAATCCTGGGCTGTCGCACTGTCCATCACCGGCTAGCCTGAACCGTTTGCCCGCGAATGTACTATCAATAGACATTTTTTCCATTCTCCAAGCTTCGCTAATGGCTGGAAATAGATAATCGGTTTGGTATTTGTAGAACTGAGTTTTCGCAATGAAATGGATTCCCACAAACTGAAAGAAAGACTCTAATTTTTTAAAACTTGAACCACTAAAAAGTGCAGCCGCTGCACAAAGTAGATTGCCTGCTGGCAGTTGTCCCAGCATAGGTTGTGCAGACCATGTGAAAGGATGATATTTTGTACAGGTGGCATGTATTTTAAGGTTAGTGCCTCGAATTGCACGAGTCACATTAATCAATGGCTCCCCACATACTTCCCCACCAACCGAATGCCCACATTTCATCCGAATAATAATATCAATCAAACAACTATCGAATACAATGAATTTGGCCTCTTTCCTTATACTGTCACTCTGCATCCCAGCTGGTTCGGCCTGTAACGTTGAGGACATGTCACTCACATGAAAGGTAGAATCTCTGATATCGTCTTCCGCTATGTTCAGTGATATTGATGGTGTTTCATTGTCGTCCACTTCATTCTCTTCCATTGCAACATCTGTTCCTTCTCCGGCGATGGGTGAATAAAACAATTTCTTCAACTTTCTCGCGGTCTTAGTTTTTGCGGGTGTGGATTCTGTGAATTGATCTCCGACTGCATCCGAACTACCAGGAGGACCTTCACTATCAATGGCTGGTGGTGGTATAGCTCCGTTGTCAATCACTTCATATTCTTCCCATTGGCACGATGCATCTCCAGTCTCAAGTCCCTGCCAAAAGGCTTGACAAGCAACATCTCTCGTTCGCTTCACTGTCTGTGTAGATCTAGTTCGTACACCCACTCACAACTAGAGGACAGATTGGAAAAGGGATGTTCAGTTTAAACACAACTTACAGTATTGAACTATTAACAGTGAAAAACAACATAATATAGTGACCAGGACACTAACCTTCTTTTGCTTTCTTTTCTTTGAAACTTTCTTGCCTCGAACTTCAACATCAGGACGCTGTTGCTCCGACTCGTGTGTGCATGTCTCCACTTCCTCTTGCGCTGCAACGACTATATTTTCCTGATAAGCACATCCATCACGCACTGACGCTCCATCGACTCCCTGAAACATAGAACTTTCATTAGTATGTACAATAATATCGAAAACACAAAATGTACTTGGGGACCAATACCCACGTACATCTCAATAGCAAAACACGAATGAACGCTTTGTGTAGAACATTTAAACGACAATTATTCACGCATTGTTGATCTAGTTAGATGGAACTGTCAAGATCCATACCTCGGGCTCCTCATAGACTTCCATTGATGATATTATTGAAGATGATGCTTCAGTGACTCCCTGAAACACAGTAATTGCATTAGTATGGTTTTCTATTTTGATAAAAAGAACAGAAACTTTGTGCAGGCGTGAACGGCTCATCTAAATAGACCTGCACAAATGATCAGTTGTCTAAAATAAATAATGGATATGTAAATATGATTTGATTTGCTCGATCGTTGGAAGTGTCACCACCCAGAGATCTGCATCAACTACTAGGGGTGATGTTCTTGTAGAAGAAGCTCCGTCATCTCCCTGAAACATAGTACTTGCGTTAATAAAGAAGGAAGTATAGCGGATGTAATCACGTCATATGATTTCGCTTGATTGAACTGTCAGTATCCATACCTCGAAATGCATAAGAACATCAAGGGACGATGTAACTGCGGTGCACACTTCTGCAAGCTGTTGCGCCGACCCGTAACTGCACGCTCCCCCTTCTTCTTGGACTAATGCTCCATCGACTCCCTGAAACATAGGACTTTCATTAGTAATGAACACAATATTGAAAAAAGAAGACACATAGGAGGGCGACGACAGAAGGACATATCAATGGCTAAAAACGAAAGAAACATTGTGTGTAACAATCACGCTACAAGAATGCAAGATCTGATGATCTCCATCGATGGAACTGTCCTGAAACGTACCTCGAGCATCTGAGTGACATCAACGGTAGTCGTCAATACGTTGGACTCCTCAGCATCTCCCTGAAAGACAGTACTTGAATTATTTTGGATAACAATAATTATAACTGAAAACAAAGACTAGAGGACGAGTACAAGGGTGTACCATTAGGTAAAATAATTACACGATAAATTAAAACTATTGATTTACATGCCTAAAACAAGTCAGTGGCAGAATAGCCAAGTAAGATTACCCGATAGGCGCTTGAAGTGGCTGATGACTGCAATAACGACACGGATGGAGAATCTTCCGCCTTCATATTGAGTGGATACATAAATGGGGAAATTATTGTTAGCTAATGCTACACACTACCGCAAGGCCGAGAGATAAATACGTAAACTTGACTCACCAGTGGAGGGATGTGGACGAATAGAGTGGGAATAGCGGTTGAGAGCAATTTTCGCCTCGCTCGCGGTGTGTTCTTCTTTATTAGCAATGATGTGGAGTACATGTCAGAGGTAAAGTGCCTGCTGCAGATGCGGTATCGATCACCCCTCTTGTCTGCAAAGACTTCTAGGACTCTACTTTCAAGCTCAGACGGTGGATATCCGCAATATCGGACCCATTCTCTTATCTGATCTATTGTCTTAGGGAAAACATGCATTATAGTACCTTCAGATTTATTATGGGTCTTCGAAAGGCAACCGCCAATGGAACAGGCAGGCATTGTGGAAAGTTCTGAAAAGTAAAGATCAAAAATTCTCTATGAATACCAATGTAAACTCAGAACATGTGACTAGTTCCTTGCATGTACTGTCTTGAACGAAAAGAAATTGGACGCAAAATGATTATGGTACATGGCCTTACCTTGACGAACAAACAGTTAGATGCAGGGATCAGAGTAGTTTCTTGTCGTAGAACAGGGAGCAGTTCACAGGTTGCAAACTGAGGAGTTTCCTCGAAGTGGTCACGGAAGTTCACAGAGACGAAGAGCAGATAGCCAGCACCTTCACGGGTTGACTAGCAAAGCGCAAAGAAGTGCTCATTAGAAATATGAAGTGGGTTATAAAGAATTCGAAACAGGGGTGTGTTTGTGAATGAATGACGTGTATAAGTCGTGGCATTATGCGGTTTGCAGGGGGCCGTCCAGCGTGAGGGGGGATGCTTGGCAGGAGACACGGGGTCTGGAGGTAGACATGGGAACAACAACCCATGCTCTATAGACCACTTTGAAGTGTACATGGTCTTTGGCACCTCTTGGCCTTTATCGCTCCCTGACAGCTCCACTTGCCAGCGCAAGTACCCCGGTGCGAACTGCCTTTGATAGGGCGGGGGGTGGATTGGGGTGGTGGTCGTGCAGGCAAGACACAGGAAGACTTGTGAATGGAGACACACTTATGTGGATTGCAGGGGGACGTACAGCGTGAGGGGGATGCTTGGCAGGAGACACGGGGTCTGGAGGTAGACATGGGAACAACAACCCATGCTCTATAGACCACTTTGAAGTGTACATGGTCTTTGGCACCTCTTGGCCTTTATCGCTCCCTGACAGCTCCACTTGCCAGCGCAAGTACCCCGGTGCGAACTGCCTTTGATAGGGCGGGGGGTGGATTGGGGCGGTGGTCGTGCAGGCAAGACACAGGAAGACTCGTGAATGGAGACACACTTATGTGGATTGCAGGGGGGCGTACAGCGTGAGGGGGATGCTTGGCAGGAGACACGGGGTCTGGAGGTAGACATGGGAACAACAACCCATGCTCTATAGACCACTTTGAAGTGTACATGGTCTTTGGCACCTCTTGGCCTTTATCGCTCCCTGACAGCTCCACTTGCCAGCGCAAGTACCCCGGTGCGAACTGCCTTTGATAGGGCGGGGGGTGGATTGGGGCGGTGGTCGTGCAGACAAGACTCGTTTGCCGCAGGGCCTCACCAAGGAGAGGCCATCTAACTGCATGTAAGAGGCTGGCTGCAGGATCTAGTACATGGAAGGCAGGGGGGTGAGTTTATAAATACCTCACCCTCCCAGGAGAATATATGGGTGCAGTTCACCCTGGAGACCCTGGATGCCTAGGCAGTTAGTCAGCAGCAGGCTGGCCTGTGGTGGCAAGGCGGCACGGGCCAGAGGTGGTCATCTCTGTACCCGGTGCCCAAAAGGATGATTTATTATGATCAACCATATTGATTATTTACCTATAACCATGTTTTGTATCAATAAAATCCAACGGCCTTCCTTTTATTGCCAACGCTTCAACAAAGTGGTGTGGTAAGTATTTTTGGGGGAGGAGGCAAGGCCGGGAGGCTTGATGCCAACCCGCAAAATAACATATGTATGTCTGCTGCATATGGGTTCAACGGTTATGTGGATTGAAGGTGGGCGGCCAGCGTGAGGGAGGATGCTGGCCAGAGACATGTGGTGTGACAAGACAAGGCACAGGAATACTATTCAATGGAGACACACTAGATTCATTTAAAAAATCAAAACAACCATTGTTAAAATATATGTTGGGTTTTATTTTAGATCTTAATTTCAATTGAACATAAATAATAAACATTACACATTGTAAAGTTGCGGTTGCAGCACATCCAGGGAAAATCCGCGGTATTGTCCACTGTCGCTGGGGAAATGTTGTCTAATGGCAAGTACTGCACAGGCAGGTATTACTCTCCGAACGCGGTGTCCGAGCCTCCCGTGAAGCCACCAAGTGAAGCAACGATAGGCCACCAGCCTGTACCACCTGTGAAAATGAAAGATGCAAACTGTATTAAAATGACAAAACTTTCTTATCACTGTCGATTCAGGTAAAAAATGTCATTCTGCTTTGAAAAAAATTCTATCTAGAAAATGCACAATATGGAACCAATTTACATGCATTCGAATGATATGTAGATGTAATTTTATATGTGGGAGACGACCATGACATAGTAGTGGCATCACTGACATCACAACCAGAGTATACTTACTCGTTACTCGGATTACGCGGACGAACAGTGCCGCGAAGTTCGTGCATAAGCACCATCATCATCCTCAACACGGTCCGTGAGAGGCAGGCTTCCCTGAACTCTGGCAGCTCGGTGATGCATTGCGGACTTGGCTCGCCTTCCGAAATGTAGGCCAAGCACCCGGAATTTTCACGGCAGCAGCAGTTCTCCTCCTCAGTTGGCATTAGCTCTCACCGATTGCACGTGCACCAGGTGGAGACGCCGTCCATGCGACATGGTCCAGGCTCTTCATCCGTTGACTGGTCCTCCCAACTGCCGTCCGAATCCCCATCGTTTTCGCGTGCTTGCCTTTCCAGTAGTTCTTCCTCGGTGTACTCGGGCTCGTACATATACGGCATTATTGTAGCCATTGTGTGGTAAAGAAAGTAAAATAATTTATAGCGGTGGTACTGGTATCTGTTCACACGGGCTACAATCAACGAAGGTAGCTGACCAGAGCACAGAAACGAGTCACAGAATACTCAAAGTAACACAGAGAGAAGAATCGATTCGAAAATCTGCTGCTGTGTGTTGTGAAACGGTGTGTTTATACTTATTGAGGAAAGAGGCGTCCTGCCATTTCCATGGCGACACTTCATTAGCTGAGGCGCAGCGATTGTTGACACGAAACGTGCTTTGGCGTTGGGAAATGGGCGGTACGCGTCTGCTGATGTCAGGATCAGGGGCGGGGGATTTGATTTAGTGCCGCAAAAGCAGGTGAGCCAGGGCGATGGGGGGAAATGATAGGATTATCAGAAAATGGCGGCTGATTTCGAGTGCGTTAATGGACGAAAAGTCGGGTAAGGTCCATAGGAAAGTTTTCTACGATCTACCGAGTTATGCTTAAAAACACATGGCCGAACCGTAGGGACAATAAAAAAAAAGTCCCGGAACTATCCTTTAATGGGTACCATTTTCATAAAATATAGATGGGGCAGTCAGAAATTGTTGATTTTGCCCCTCGTTCAAAGATTTCATGTTTACTGTTGTTTAATGTGACGCTATTATTTGGTTTATCACAGTTTCCACTGACCTAAGCCTTAAGAAATTTTGAAGAACTATCTATACTGCCTGTTACCCATAGATATATGTGTGCGTTGGCAAGTATGAGTGGGCTTGGAGTTGGTGATCCTGGAGGTGGTTGGTTAGTGTCCTAATGTATGTACTAAAATGGCCACGGGAAATAGGGTATTCATGGAGGATTTCGAAAGCAGGGCTGTTTGAACAGGGTCATATGTTGGCTAAGCCTCATATCCCTGCCGCTCTCTATTCTCCGAAAGGAAAGCATGGAATCATCTTAGTGCTGTCTTTGATAGCATTCTGACTAGTAATACACACTTCAAGGGTATGGTGCGATGAAATGTGATTAATGCTACTTCTAGATCAAGCAAGACCACCTGTCTGATAGAGAATGTATCTAGTTACATTGCTGGGATTATTTCAAAGACCAGATTGGCGCACATGCATCATATGACATGTTTCTGTTTGTTTCTTTTGTTATGTTGTGAATATCCTTTTCCTTGTTTTGATAGTGAGGGGAGACCAGCAATTGTTCTATAATGACTCGATCCCTCTAATTCAGCCTCATTTAGCAATGGGGTGAAAAGGGCACACTTGACTTGCTGGATTTTTTTTCCAGATTGATTTCATTTTTTCATTTGAATTATTTGTACAACGCAAAACCCAAGTAAGGTACTGAGCAAAATAAATTGCATTTGGGTGCAGGTGGTATTGGCAGAGAAATTGCAGAGAGATAAGTTGACATGAATGATGTGATTTGATTAGAATTATTTTTATAGTGCAAATAGATTTCGTATAAGATTGGAGAGAGTTGTTCATGAAGACCGTTTTGGGTTTTAACTGAGTGATATAGTTTTGTTGCTGCTGATAAGGCAGCTACATTTGGGCTTACTGGCTCCTTTTCTGGTCTCAAGTCTTCAACAAGTGGGTTGGTTGTACATTTCAACACTTAAGGGCACATGAGTTGATCTGAAGTGGAGAGATTGTTAATGGGTACCCTATTAGATTTTTGGGTTCTGCTTACGTTTTAATTGATTATCCTTGTCTACGTTTCTTTAAAGACGCTGCCAACTCTGTCAAAGTAATCTTGGAATCAGCGGGATGCACTGTACAGTGCTACAATAAATCAGTGAAAACGTTGAATAGCTTCCGGGGCACCCAACCACTTTTTCAATTTTGTTGGATCTTGAGTCTTATTTTGGAGTCAATATTGATTTGCAGTATGTGGTTTGTCTGTTTTCCATTTCTGGTATGCTTGATTCTGTGGGCTTGGTGATTTATTGAACCAATGTTTGTTTTTGAGATCTTCATGTTTCATTTGGAGATTGGGGCATGTCTCCAATTCATGTTTGATACTTAGTTTAGAATGTTGATAACATGCTCTGTGATTTCATTCGGTTTTGAGGGTTTTCTGTAACTGAAAACAATGTTTTACTTGATTGGCATGTCTCTGGCTTATTAGGTGGTTTGTCTATTTTGGGTGTATGGGATATATGAGTATCAAATAATATAGCTATCACCCCTGCTTCGGCGGGCATACAGGTCGGATTACTGCATGTCAGGCTGAGCACATGCTCAGGGCCATCACCAGTCCTGTAACCACCAGACAAGGGGGTGAATGCTACTCATCTTGGTGTGAACAGTTTTTTTTCTGTTTTTTTTTTTTACTGGAGGCAGACTCCCTTATTGGCTAATTACCCTTCCCTGGGTGTGAATGTGGTATTCAGACCATGCTTCATTGGGGGGCAGGGGGTCAAGGTTTTGGGCCTGGAGTCATGGTTCAACGATGGTATCCAGACAGTTATTTTCTGGTATTTCATTGTACAGGATTATAAGACTGAACTTTTGGAATATGTTTGTGAATTCCTCCCTTCAGTGATCGCCCGTGTTGCACTAAGAACATGTTTGTAGTTGATGCAGGCAGCAGCGCAAAATAGCCATTTCATTGCCTGAAAGCTTAATGTTTTGCTGTGCCAAAATAGCAGAGCTTCATCATCTATAGTCAGCTTCACATTAGCTCCAAGATATTGCTCAAGCATTTCATCTGCTGTCCATGTTGATATGGGCATTTGTTCCCAAAGTACACAGTCTTTGGGCCCGATTCATGGAATATTTGCCCGGTTCGAAGTGAATTTGCACTGCTGAAAAGTGACTTTGCATTGCAGACACATGTGCTTAATATTGAACCCCCCTCTGTTTTATGTTTATTGAGGTAAGACGTGGGATGGACAGGAAGAATAGAAAGTGTATGCTGATATTTTAGAAAGCACTAGGCATATTAATTACGGAATGCAGCAAACTTGCTGAGATGCTATGCAACTGGCTAGGAAATGTTGCTGACCAATTTTTTGCATTTTGTAACTCTGGACGTTGCACTCCACTGACTTTAGCACTTTTGCACTGTTGGAAGATAATTCACTCACCAATGAATGCAAAGTTGTATTGTAATTGGGACAGCTTTTACACCTTTACATTTTCATCAGAATAAGTGAACTTTATTGATGTGTGTGCTATTTATGCAATTATGGTCAGGATTTTGTAATTATGCATCCAATTATGGTCAGGATTTTGATAATTGTTTACAGCGAGCAAAGTTAATTTGAACTATTGGCGCACTAAATACATTTAAAACAATGTGCTACTGGTGTAATAAAAATGTCTCAATCAAGTGTGCCTGCAGCCCATTTATTTACAAATGTCCCTTTCATTGAAGTCCTCTTAAAAGCCAGCACTGATAAAGCCAACAGTTTTATCTGACTTTCTCATACTGCTCACTCCTAACATGGGACCTTCAGAGAGCTGTAGAGTAAAGTGATTTAATTAGACTACCATATATAAAGCAGACTGCCAACCTGTTCCAGACTTGTGTTCTGGGTACAAGTACATGCATCCATTGTGCATTGTGAAAACTCATGAGTAGGTTTAAACCGACGATGCCCATTTCACACCTTCATTAGATTTTATTAAATGAATGTCTTCTTAACACCAATGATTAAGTGCCCATCACTTGGTCCATCAATGTATATTTATATTTCTTTATGGACGAGGTTCTACTACCAAAATAGCTTTCACAGTGCTCTACCGCAAGTAAGAAGAAGCACGCAGAAACAAGGACACAAAGAAAGCCCTACATTTCAAATGCAAGAGTGTTCAGCTTTTTCCAAAATGATAGATGACTTTCAGTCTTGCACAGTTCTAGTTGAGGTGGATCCAGAGCTTAGCAGTCAGTACAAAGCAAGATCGTCCAAGTGCTCTTGGTCCTTTAAAATGAGGAATGAACACATGGTTAGATGTGGATGCCTGAGACTCACACGTAGGCACCCGCCATGTGTATCTTTGCTTAATATAGTGGGGGGTCGGTGGGGGCGTATACATAGAAGGCTGCATGTGCTAACATCAAGAGTTTGAAAGAAATTCTACTCTGGATGGGCAACCATTGTAATTTGCAGAGGTTGGGGGTATTCTGAGCATACCTCGGGGTGGTAGAAACTATCCTCTAGCCTAGCTAAAGATGTCTGCAAGATTTGAAGTTGATTAATCACTGATAGGCTGATAGAGAGGACACTGCATATAATGAGAAGCAGTAGTCCAGTCTAGAACCGACCCAAGCAGATGCCAACACATTGCAGTGATCCCGAGAAAGGAAGGACCCAATCTGCCGTATTCTTCAATACTTCTAAATAATCTGAATCGAATGAACTATCAAAATGCCTTATTCATGCCTGACCTTCATTACCTGAATATCTTTGGTAATTATTGGTCTAAACGTTTTGCGGACGATGGGTAAGAAAAGACATGATATTGGTTTTCGAAAGAGAATTATTCATTAGCAACCAGTGCTGTTAGTGTGTTGACCTGCACAGCTGCACAGTGGCAGCTTTCAAAAGGTAATATTTCAATGTCATTGAGAATTTTATAGTTCGATGCAAATGTGTTTTATTTGTGTTATACTCTCCATTCGTAGTTTGTATAAGCCTATGCACACATTTGTTTGTGACTGCTTTGTGACTGGTCATGTGCCATATTCTTGCATTTCCCATAACATTTCCACAACAATTTACAGCAACTTTTCCAATTGCCATGTTTTCAAGAAAGCATTTGGGGGCTTGAAGGAAACAACTCTAGAGGTAAATCACAACATACCTCTCTAACAATTGGTTTGCAGGCAGAAGCAAACCGAAAAAAGGTTTCTTAATGTATGTTTGAGCTCACTCAAATTGCAGTACGAGCTTAAATGGTTAACTCTCATAAAGTGGCATGGAGGGTGGATGCACAGAGGTTGCAAGTTTTGCATGGGCAGGTGTGTGCTGTGAGAAGGCCATCCAGGTTTGTTTTTACTATGAATTCTGGGACTTGTAGTTTTCGTAAATTACAAATGGGAAAGAAAAAAGCTGCAAGTCCTGGTATCCAAAGATAGAAAAAAGACTGGATGACATTTTCACTCATGATAAATGAAAACTTGAGATCCCTGGAATCAGATGTTGACAATGAAGTGGTACTGTAAGACCTGTCTATAAACCAGAACTATTAGTATGAGAAGTGAAGCTAGGAGAGAGATGAGATGTGCGGGAACACATAGATGTTTTGGGTATTGTTTGTCTATTTTTAACCACCACTCATGGCCATGCTAGTCCCTATGACCATTCTCACCCACTACCTGCCCCACTACATCAAAAACATTCACCCCCAGGATCGCTTTCCTCTAGTTCTGTGCTTTTAAGGGGAAGTCTTTGTTATTTCTAAGCAGTCTTCTGTAAATTAATGCCATAGTTGCAACTCCCTGTGTAATAAAAATGGCTCAACCAGGCACTCGATTTAATCAATATGTGTGCCCATGCATTTCTTCCTTGCACTAAATTTCTGTTAATTACAAGTATTGACAGTTTTGGCTCTTGAATAAGGATTAGATGGGTATTTGCCAAACACTGTCCTAATATACAATTTGTCCTTCCCATGCTTACATAAAAGCCAACATTGTTGTCTTTGCCAGTGCTTGTTATGAATATTTTTTTATCATGCTTTATTAGTTGGAGTTGATCAGGAATGTGTGTATTATGTATTGAATGACAAATTGGCCTTTGGTTTTTCTATCTAACATAATTTAGCAGTAAACACACGTTCTGTTCTTTAATGATTTCGCAGAAGTAATTAAACAGAAATGTTCTGTTCTAAATGGTAAAACCATGATATGTTCCTGAAAAGATGATTATGCCAAGACAATGGGCCTTATTAGGAGTTAGGTGGAAATTTGGAGGTAAATCCTCCAAAAAATAGACCTGAGGAATTACCATTACCGCTACTCGGTCAGGTGGAATTTCTGCCTGATTACAAGTGGTGGTGGCGGTGTAATTCCCCATTTATTTTGGGTCCATAGGAGCCAGTGCGGCTTTTTTACGGAATTATCGTGGGGGAATTACTGTTGCAGCGATTTTTCAGCATTGAGTGAGAAGCTTTACCTCTAGGGTTTTGCTGGAGGTAAATCATCCACTCAAAGCCAAAACTCAGAATTTGACGTAGTGCTATAACTGGCAGTAAATCAGTTACCACCAATTTTACCACTTACGGCCTAACTCATAATGAGGCGGAATGCATTTTCAAAATATTTCAGCAAGATTTTATTTGCAAATATACTGATATTTAATTCCCCCTCTCCCCCCCATTGTTCCTACAGTGTATGGTGCCCTTAAATGTACAATTGGGTAATTTCTAAATATGCCATCAGCGACAATCGGGATTGAACAGAAGATTGGAATGTAAGACAGTAGCACAGAAATGGTCTCCAAGCTTTAACAGGATCTCTTCTTTGACTGTATGGTGGGGACATTTTAAATAATTGTGAATAGGGATGGCATTGCGTTAATTAGTAGTCCAGGGTGAACATATTCAGATACATTCAAAACCACAAGAAATCCCACAGATCACGTCATGCTGAACTTTTCCAAACTTCATTCGATGTTCGGATGGGATAAAATAGGCTGAGTTCATATATGGTAGACCGCATCAGAGGAGAAAATAGTTAGTTGCTGGTTTTGTAAGTAACTGCTGATAGGAAAGGCCGTTTTCTTTGTGTTACAATTTGAGAGAGGAAGAACATTGAAATAGGATAGATTTTTTTTTTGTTATCCGAATTTGTCGAAGCAGGCAGAATATTTGTTTCTGGTGACTGTTAGGGAGAATGACATTCCATAACTGGTTGAAGGCAAGCAATTATAATTTAGAGATTTTAACTGAGTGCAAAAGCTTTTTTGACTACTTGGGAGGTGAGAATATCATTGAGGAGAAACTACGACAGATGACTGGAGGTCAGAGGTTGTTTTGATGGCTGTGACTGAGTGTGCAACATGGATAATATTTTTGTGAATATTGGAGAGAAAAAAATAACAGTGGCCAAATGCCTTGCATGAATTATGTGCAGCTGAAATATGCTGTCAGTGCCTACTAGGAGGAAGAAAATCCCAGAATTGATTGGAGTCAGGAAAACAAACGCAGCAGTAATAGGTGAAAGTAGAGCATAGATCTAGAATTGTATGACCACTAAGGAGGAAAATATCTGTGATGACTGGCTAGGAGAACATCACATAATTAGTTGGAAGCAGGAATTTACATTAAGTGGCTGCAATTGAGTGTGCATGCAGCACAAGTGGTGTCTTTTTGTCACTACGGAAGAGGAATTACCATTTTAAGTGTCAATATGTCCAGAGGCCCCAAAAATGGAAGTTGAAGGTATCCAGCTGTAGGGATGTGTACACAATCAGATGATGTGTGCACAGGGGATGCCACAACTGTGCATTGCAACTTGAAAGCATTATTCACACATTCATCATCTTGTTCCACAAATCACTCTGGTGTGCATGATCAAGTAATACATGCTCAGGTATTGCTTCTGAAGCAGTGCAAGTGTACCTTCTACTGGGCAGGTGCCAGGGAGGTACACATTTTATTTTCATAGGAACAGGAAAAACAACACACAGTGTAGAGAGACAGGTCAAAGGAAGCTCCTGGTCTCCCCCACCAACCAGATGCACTGAGAGAGTTAGGAACTAGATACACCTGAGGGCTAGACAGCCTCCTTCACCATATAAACATGGACCAGTAAACAGATCATTGAACACTTTGCTCTGGGTCAAGTTGCTTTTTCCTAACAATGACAAGGGGTCCTAAACTCCTAATCCATAGGGCCAACAGGTTCATGAATGTTGGTATCAGGGTGTGTTGTGCCTTGAAGGATTGATGACAGAGGACCCATGGGAATAGACATCAGGGAACAGTCAGTGACTAAGCCCCTTTCCATTGAAGGATTTGACAGCAGAGGCCACAAGGAGAAGACATCATGGTGGCACAGTATCTAAGCCATTGACAGCTACAGCGGGTATTTATTGCTGATGAAAGTGAATCTAGTATCCTTGCTGCCCTATGAATGTGCCAAAAATGCATGTCTGTAGCTTTGTGTACATCCAATAAATTGTCCTGTGTAGTAAATGTTTGATGTGGTGAGCAGATTACTTCATATTTCAGATGGGATTAGTAGGCAATAAATACATGGTGCTAATAATAGATGTGCCACTGGTTGCCACTGCATAACTTGAAGACCACAGTTGCCACACGTTGAATTACACTTTGCTCATGTTAGACCAGCTGATGAACAATGTAGTGCAGATTCGCGAATTACAGCGCTCCTGATTAATACGGGGAGATTAACACGCTTACCAACACATTTGTTCACGACCTTGGGTGACACGGCCACCCGAGACTTTTTCAGACCACATCTTTAGAGTCCACGTGTCTACTGAGACCCCGGTGTCGGGGTCTCATAAAGCCCCCAGTCACACCAGTAATCAGAAGATTCCTTTAACTGATGATTACACTGACCTCTGAATAGCCTGCACTGAAGTCCACCCATGCAGAGGCCTTCGATGGTTACAATCCGAAGCACGTGAATTCAAACACCTGCTGCCCAGCCTGGACAGACTGCCAGCCTCAATTACTGCACCATCTCCATCCCTTCCACTCACAGCCCGGATCCAAAAGCACAAGGGTGACACAATCCAGAGGCCCAGAAGAAGGCACCATACCTGGAAGACGAAACGTCCCTGAATCAGGCTTTACCTACCAGCCTGTTGGCAGTTAAATCTGGGAAGTTCTTTCCCGACGTTGACCAAGGATTGGTCATTACCAAATTATCCTCCTTAGAGGACAGTGATTCTTTTGATTTTCTCGAACTTTGAACGCCCTCCCTCCACCCCCTCATAGAACTACGAATTGATGAAAATGGTTCATTATTGTATTATTATGTTGATTCTTATTTTCCTTTGTTGTTTTTCCAAAACTACTGCTATTGAGTTTCACTAATGTACCGCAACAGCCCTTTTCCTTCTTTTTGAACTTATTGGTTTGTTCATCTGATTGTTAATTGTTTCTGTTTATATGAAATATAATTAGATTGCACAACTTTGAGACTGCTGCTCAGTTTTGAAGCACACTTCTAGACATTTGCATCTCGCTTGTAAGCATCTTTTTACCTATGTTGGCCAAATGGCATGTATCACCTTGATTGTCTTACTACCATTGTGCTTAACAACATGTAATTAAATGAATGTACTTTTGATACTAATGCGACTATGAATAAGACTGTGATTTATTCCAAATTAGTAGTAGCAATTCAATGCATTTGAATTTTAGCAAATCCATCTTTGGGTCATTGGTGATTCATTAGAACACCAAGGGCCTCATTAGGACTCCGGCGCTAAACCATGGTGCTATTAGCACCATGGTCCATGCCGGAGTCCGCCATGGCGGAATGGGGAATTACCACCCCATTCCGAGATTGGTGGGGCGGTAATTCCCCATGCTGCCATGGCCCTTCCCCATTCCCATTTCTGCCCCTTAGGGCTCAATGGGAATGGGGAAGGCGCTAATTACGGTACCGCAAATTGCGGGTCCCTACTTTAACGACTGGTAAAACCAGCCGTTAAGGTCAGGTCCCGCAAAGGGACCTCGTAATTAGGCGCTAAGTGTTTAACGGCGCTGCAGCCTTTTACTGCGCCGTTAAACACTTAGCGCCTGGGTCATAATGAGGCCCCAAATCTGTTTTGTTAGAAGTATATAACATACAACACTAAAGGTATGTTCCAATTCTAAACCGGCGGCTACCACCCCCACCCCCCAGTTATACACAAACAATGTAGTGAGAACACAGCCAAGAATTATGTTTCAAAATTCATGTTTCATAAAGCTGTATAGAGGAATCACTGTACAAAGAAAATGAAACTCACACTGAACCAGTAAGTGATGATCCTGCACCACTGGGAAGGACAGAGATCAACTAAAAACAATGTTAAAGTGCACACAATGTTCAGAACATCTGACAAATTCCAGCTACATTTTTGGAAGTGCTCCAGTGTTGTTCATTTTTAGACTCAATGCAAACCACATAAGCATTGTACAGGGACCATCATCGTTGGGCAGTAAACATCAACAGGCAGACGTGTTGATTTACAGAGAAACAAACAGCATCAGCTTGGGGTAAGAAAAAGATAAGTATTGAACACAAATATTACATTTTCAGAAGACATCACAATTGCTCAGAAAACAAGAGAATCTGGCAGCAAGGCATAGTAGGCAAGAATTGTGATAAATGTCAAACTTGAATATAAACTTCATAAAGGGGTAGAACAATCAAGATTAAGCAAAACATATGAATTGTGCAAAAAAAGACAGGTTTCAGAAGAAACCTCAGGATTTGCCAGAAACATCAGTGGGTTGTAACCTCAGTATTAGACGAGAACATCACAATAGAGAAGTTAGCAGAAATATAACTTTGTTAAAGGGACGTTTTGGCTAAAAGTAAAACTGAAATCGCCCATACATTTGGCAGTCATGTTAAGCTAAGCATCCATAACTCATGCCACCACAGTGCACTGCTAAGACTAACACCCAGGACATAAAAGCTGACATCTCAAATATCATTGATGGCATCACAAATCTCGGCCACTTGTTTTTGTACACTGACATATCTAGGGTATGTGGTTTTGTTCACTGATAGAGAGAATTTTACAATTCAAAAGGTGCTACATATGTAGACATTAACCTTGTTCTATGTTATTAAGGTACTTGCCTTAGGATTTGGCATTGGCTCATGGTGCACATACATGGGGAAATAACCAAGCCTAAAACACACAATTCATTTGTGTACATGATGATGATGTCTAATGTTATTGTCATTATTTAATTTGCTACAAGTTCCTTATATCATACTTACCCCCAATGTAGCAGCTGTGGAGTCCACAAACAGTACAAATGTCTGCAGACAGCAGGTAGCTAAAAACCTAGAAGCACAGGGTCAAAAGAACATTTTGTACCCTTCAACCAACATAAACATATAGGTTTTATTTTTTATTTTACTTATAAAAGTGTTTTTGAGTTTACAAGAAACTTTTACACTCAATTAAAATACGATAATGCAAAGTTATTCAAAATTGTTTCAAAGGCTCACAAGAAAAATACATATCCATGGTCACTAGTGACATCATCTTCTCTCACATCAAAAATCAAATCAAGTGAATGATCACAAGATTAGTAGATAGCTCTAAAAGCTAAGGCCAAGCTCTGTCCATGCTGCTTCACCCTCTGCGATTCAGTTCTTCAAACCCAAAAGGATTTCCTCCAGGAGCAAAGTTAGAGCAATAATGAAAGTCTGAATTGAAGTGGTCATGAGCCTTTCCCACAAGTCAGTCGACAAATTACGAGCAGTTGAGTGTACAGGGAGCCCCAGGTGGTTAATTCTCTGCAACTGGAACAAAGGGCACTCAAGCACTAAGGGAAATATGATTTAGTTAAATATAAACCACACATCCGACATTTCAACATTCCCCTGGGTAGGCCCAATTTGGGCCCCATGACTTCTAAGGTGGGTAGAACATTTAACAGAAATTTAAAATACAGATCTTGAGGTTTTTAGATGGAAACTTCGCTAGATAGGGTTGCATCTTAGACAATGGAACAAATAAATGGGGATTATTTTTATACAGTGCCAGTCTATTTAGGTCTCCATGTTCTTGAACTCTATCCCATGCACTCATTTTCCTTTTTTCCCACATATTGACTGTCTGAGACAACCAGCAAAACCATATCAGAGAAATTACTGCATTTTCTATGAAACCTAGCTAGTGATGAGTTATGAGCCAAATTACCCTCCAGAAGGTTCTTCCTATAGGAGCAAAGGGAAGTTCCCTCGTCCACCATACTTTTTAAATGCAGAGACAGAAACCTTTTTATGTATTGGGCCCACCAAGAAGTGAGGCCGAGTTCTAATTTAAAAGCACTGATGGGTGTGGATTTAGGTAGGCCAAAAACAGTCTTCCAAATGTTCCCTTCCAGTCTATCTGGAAAGGATCTGTCTCAAAAAGGCATTAATTCACAACCATACAGAATAATAGCAGTAACTTTGAGTTTGTACAATTCGATCAATGGCAGAAGAGAAAAGGCACAAAGTTTACTCTGAAGGGCCTTCATGAGGATGATGCTGGGCCCAGGTTTTGTGATCATTCTTTCCCTTTGGAGCTGAAATAGCTTTTTTGGGGAGATTAGGAACCCAAGATAGATTATTGCAGGGACCTGCTCGATTTTGGCCTGATTTAAGGTCCAGACGTAAGACTTCGACCTATGCTTTGTGTGAGTAAGCTAGCACAAATGATTTCCAGGGATTCATTCTCAAATGATTTCGCTCCATGTACCCATTTATCCCATCCAAAAGTCTTTGCAGCCCCGGAGGGGTGTAGTTCATCAACAATAGGTCATCTGCATAAGCAATGATGTTTACACTTAAATCACCCCATTTCATTTAAGCCCCACCCATAAGAGCGACTCTGTCCACAAATCTGCCAGGAACAGATTAAAGAGGATAGGTCCAAGAATACAACCCTGGCGGACCCCCCTTGTGAATATGATTGTTTTTGATAAATCGCCACGGTTGTTTAGTCTAACACTTACAGTATTATTACTGTATAATAGCTGGATCATTCTCAGAAGTCCTGGACTGATCCCCCACCTTGTCAACTTCCCCCAGAGTAAAGCAAGGTCGATGTTGTCGAAGGCTAGCATTAGATCTAAAACTGCTACATATTGTGTTTTGCCAAATGCACCGCCTATATCTGAAGTGCAAGTGGATAGAGCCAGGGCACTTATCTAGGTCCCACCCCTTTCCTGAACCCTGTTTGTAGCGGGCTCATCAAGTTCTTACTATCCACACATTTATTTAGAGCTTTCAAAAGTAGTTTAGCAAAAACGTTGCTCGAAGAATCAATCAAAGCTATCAGTCTATAGTTAGCAGGATCTGATAAAGTTCCTGATTTGAAAATAGGGATGATGGTATCTCTGTTCCACAAACTAGGGCATCACGCAGAAGCCACAATCAAAACAGGATATCGGCCAATAATGAGGCATCATTTTTGAAGAATAAATTTGATGCCCCATCCGGACTTCTCACTCTAGAGTTGCTTAGCTTCTCAATCACACTGATTATGTTCGTTTTATCATGGTTAAATGCCCAAGAGATACCCTCCAATGAACTAGAGCACTCTAAATTGTTTCTCTCGGACCCTGAATTACATTGTTTGAAAAGATGTTCAGACAAAGCCTTTTCCGACGCACAGCAGACTTGCAAGGCAGATTGTTTAGAAGCAGTGCCATTGATTACTCTCCATAAGGCACCCATATCTTTGTTAACCAATTTACTGAACAATTTCTGGTTTTGCTCAATATACAGATTCAATCTGCAATTCTGGAGCCACCTAGTAAAGGCCAGTCTAATAATGTATTGCCCCTTGACAAAGGTGTCCGACGAGAGCTTAGAGTGAGATATTTGCTTGAGGGCTCTTCTTTTATCCCTTTTCTTCTCATTGACGATAATGTCAAAAGGTTGTTTATGGATAGGAGCGATGGGGAAAGACTGTGCATTTAGATCCTAGCCCATCCCACCCAAGTGACTGAGTAGATGACTGAAGGCACTAGGGGATGTGCTCACCACTTTCTCAAAATCGGAGAGTCCAGCCCACCACACATTGAGTCTACTGTTGTCGCTAGTCAAACTGCCTCCCCTCTTGATTCTAGGCTTAGTACCAGACACTGACAGATTCACAAGTCCTGATTGATTTACCACTGGAGGAACACCCAATAATAAAGCTAATCAGAGCATTGAATGATCACTATGACAGGTCTTAGCTCCCGTGATCAATATTATAGAGAAATAAATTCTCGATAGCAGATTCAGCCCCGAGGTTGTGCCAGTAGGTCTTTTCGCCCAGCATCCATCGAAGAGCAGGTTTGTCTGTCTGAAGTCCCATCGTAAAAAAAAGGACAACCAGGCCTTACCATTGGAGGCACAAGGCCCCCTGTCTCTAGGATGGGAAATTAGGATCATCAAGGCATTTGTTCCTGCCTCAAAGTCGTTATCTTCATGGTTGATGTCACACAGACAGTTGAAGCCGCACCCTACCAAGATTGGTGCCAAGGGGTGAAGCTTTCCCCATTTTGTCATTAAGGTATCTAATTCTTCTAACACAACATAGAATTGGTTGGGTTAAAGTAGATATTGATAATCAACAAGTGCATACAGGCCTGACCAGATTTATCAATCAGTTCTGGTGCTAATAAAGCCTCAGATTTGCAGCACCAATTCTTGGATGAGCGACCACAACTGGTTCTGATAGCGATCAACAGCTCACCTTTGGGGCGCCTCGTGTGCCTTTTGTAGATAGCTTACAATTTACCATTCTGACATCTAACCCTGTTTTCTTCTAAGAGCCAGGTTTCTTTGAGCATAATAATGTCAGTGTCAGGCATAAGAGGAGGAAAACCAGGTTGTAAGAATGAATTATCACCTTGTGAGTTCAAGGATAGAATAGAAGTAACAGAAACCTGGCTGCCAGTTGGTAAGGGTGGTATGGTATTAGTAAGCCAGTACCACCTATCGTCAGGCTCAGAGCGATGTGCGGCCCAACGACAGTCATAATCAAAATGCCTGGTTATTGAAAGGTTATGTTTGTGAGCACTGCCCTGAACAATCATGTTATCAGTATATCAAATCCATTTATCAGAAAGTCGTCTTGATGCTGGTATACCAGAGTTTCAATCAATTTAGAATGGAAATAGGCTGCACATCGACCCAAACGACTTCGGTCTAAAAGAAGAACACATTTTATGTCTGATGATGAAATTCAGGATAGTTCAGTAATAGGGGACAGGAAAGATAATAGTCTTGGACAATTCAAAGGAATGATAATGTCACCTTTAAGCACTGAGTCAAAGTTCAAAGGGGTCAAACAGCCATCTAAGAACCTAACATTGTCATAATCAGCACATTGATTACGGTGTGTAATTGGAGGACTGAAGCGCTCATAAGATGTTCCCTTCATGGGTAAATCCTCTGGTGTGGTCAAAGAGGATAGTTGTATCATTTCGCTGTAAAGTTTGTAAGCTTTAGCAGGAAAAGACTGGAGATTTTCCCTTTATCGGGGGCTTGCAGAGTAGTATTCAGTGTCATAGCAGGTTGAGGGATGCTGGAGAGTGGGGGTGTCACGCCCCCACTTCGCAGATCATAGCACTTTCTGGATCCATTCATAGTGTATGAATTCCAAAAAGCAGTAAACAGTTGTTATGTGGTTTACAGGAGAAGCAGAATGCAGGCTACAGTCACTATTTTCTTGCCCTCACTTTACAGCCACAGCTATGTTATGTTAATTTAAACACTCAATCACTCCCACTTCCGTTCTCAGCAACCCACGAGCCTCAGGGGAGGAAAGTTGCAGACCCCATCTATGAACCTCTTGAAAGTTGGAGGCTAATTGCCAGAGCTCAAAGGGCAAACTCGACAGTCACCAGTCACCATTGTCAAAAGGAGCGGGTTACTGTTTCTCAAGTGTTTAGAGTCAAAAGGGTTTTGATTTGGCACTGGCAATAAGTACTGTGTGGTGTGTCACTCTACTAGCACCTCTCCATGCTCACCCCCATGATTATGTAAGAGAGAACCCTCTCAACAGGTTGCCACCCCTCAAAAATACTCCAGGTTGCCCTACAGAAAATGGAGGAGGGAGGGTCAGGAGTAGAGGGAAGGAGAATGAGGGGAAGAATGTGGGGAAGATGCACCCAAGGCCATCTCGACACTGGGTGCAGTAGTACAGAACCCCCAGAACAAGTCATCCAGGGGGCTCACCTCTAAAGCTGCCCTAGCTGCTACCTGGCAACCCAGGTCTCCAGGTCACTGAGAACTCTGATGAGACACTGCTCAATATCCAAGGCAAACCCGACAAGCAGAGGTGCTTCGATGGTGATGCTTCGATGGTGATGGTTTCATGCAAATCGCTTTACGCTCTCTGGTCTCCCACTCACCAGCCGGAAGAATTAGAGGAAGGGACCTCCAAGAACGTTGTCACACGTGTAGCTACTGCATCAAGCTACTGTGTCATGCCGCACCAATTCACAAACCATAACTGTGCACCAAATATTATTAGTTCAGTACAACTCTTCATACAGAGATACAAAAGCACCTCATTGCAAAACAACCTCTCACCAAATCAAAAGTACAGTGTATTTATTTCTCTATTATTACCATTCATTATAGAAACATTTCCCATAAGCAAATATCACCATTTTTTATTTTGACAGAAATGGCAAACACACTTGAATGGCTAGAAGAAAACTTTCCCAAAGATGAAATGAGTGATGAGGAAATCTCTAGTGGTAAACAATACATATTTCGATATAAACAAATAGTGTAATTTATATACAGCTCATTGAAATAATAATTTCTTCTATTCTAAAAGTACATACTTTACTTGAAGACACTACGCAACACATTAATTATGGAGTATTGCAACAATCAGAAAGACAATCCCAATCCCCAACTGTCCACAATGAAATCATGATCATGTATGCAAAATTGGATGAACTTAGTAATGAATTTAAAGAACTTTTAAATGATGTTAAAACTCATGTTATTAGAAATGGTGATTATCATTGTCTTACTTGCACCTGGCCCCTTGCCACCAGCAATCACCCAATCAAATTCACAAAATATAAATGAAAGATGGTTTGTTGACACTTCTTTCCCTCCCACCTCGATGATGACTTTCTAAAAATTCCAAATTCTCCCATTAATGTTTCCCATTCCGGTACCCCATCCGTTTCATAAATACATTTTTTCTATACTATAAATATCTTGTAGAATATTCTGTGATAAATTCCTTTTTTTTAAAACTCCAATTAATAGTCTGCCGACTATAATACTGTTTGGGATGTCCGTTTACGAAATGGGCCGTTACGGATATCACGCCGTGTCCGCACATGTCCGCTCTCGCATGACGCACTTCAAATTGGTCCGCAGACAGCGTGTCTGATTGCGGACATACCTGCACACGTGCCCGGTGTCTCCCACTCAAAGGGGTCCATGGACACCCAGCGCCACCGTAGACGGACCCCAGATGTCATCATGTGACTGCACCCAGGCAGCATGATGGCGTGTCCACGCACAGTGTCTGTCACTTTGAACAGTTTGAAACTGAATTATCAAAGTGTTTCAAGTTGAAAGTGTACCCTTCCAGAGCTCCTAGACCCATTTATAGATGATATGTTAACTTTTACAATTTTCTGAGGCCTATTTTCAACTCAATAGTTCACAGACTACCACCATGTCCGTGGACGGGATGGCCAATTAAAGGGGTTGGGGAGGTATAAAACCCAATGTAAATTTATTTATTCTGCAATGGTGGCTCTCAAAAGAACCTTTTTTGGGGCGGTTATATTTAAAACACCTTTTTTTCCTGTTTTTGCTTTTATCTTCTATAGTGACACATGCCAAACTGTACTCATGTGTTTTTTATAATATTACAGAAAAAGCTTCAAATTGTTTTAATCCTTTTTCTCAAGTTTATATCCTACACCTACTAACAAAGGATTTACTATACAATCCACATCTTCCCTTTTAATTTGTTCACAAAAACTTTTTCATTGTATTTTGAACATTCAAAAGAAAAATCTGATTGCCAACATCAGTCAAATGCACTCCATCTCTTTGAAAAGTATTTACACCATCCAACGTGATTGTCACAAGATGCCATTCCTAAACCACATAGAAAAGTACATACTTCCTTACTGACATGCTGTCTAGCTTTTTCTGTTTGTGGACAAAACAAGTTTGGAGGTCTCCATATTTGTCTTTAAATAATTTGGGAAAACATTATCTTTGCAGTTGGAAACAGTTCCATTAGAATGGATACAAGAATCTCCCAATATCCACACACTCTGCTTCCTCAAAGCCATCGCCATAGCCATCTTCACTGCACAGAACAAAGAAAGCACTTGCTACCCTGTCTTCCTGTACACCACAACCACGAAACCTGATTAACTAATCCCCTGATGTCCGCAGACATCCACGATGGTGCACGGTCATCGGCAGTCCCCTTTCGATGCCAGGCATCCTTAAAGGACCCGGATGATACGCCGATGCCCGTGTACTACCACGGGGTCCGTGGACATTGTAGCACAGGACAGCCCTTCTACCGATTTTACTTTTATATTTCAACAATCCCTTATTGGTTGCATTCAACCAGTTACACATCCATCCACCAATCACATCCAGAAACTCTGCATGTCATCTGTTATAGACAATTGCATTAAAAATTACTCTGAAACTCTCCAGGATTTCAATTTGCAGATTCAACGACATCTGCATCTAACAAGACATAGTACAGGTATGCTTATATTTGTGTAAGTATTTTCTTTCAACACTTTTACATATACATGTATATATATATATATATACAGGTGTCCAGCCACTTACTTTGTAATAATCTTCTCATTAAGCATATTCTCTTCCTTAACCACTCTATCACATGCCATACATTGCATCACTCTGCACAAGCTCACATCAAGTTCCAGTTACTTACATGTACAGACAACATACTAAGGGGGTAATTCATAGAATTCAATGCACAAGTGGCGCACACGGCTGGTGCACAGTGTGCGCGTGCGACAGTCTGCGCCAGCTGTGTGCGCTAAAATCCATTTCCGCGCACAGCGTATTCTTGGATTTTAGCTTCCAAAACCAGCCGTGGCACAGAGTGGCGTAGCGACCCTGCAGCAGCGCCAGTAATGCCCCAACCCCTCCCTGTGCGCCATGCACAGCGCACAAATCCCGTACATGGCGCACAGGCCATTGGACCAGCATACAGCCCCCAAACATGTAAACGCCTGTAAAACTCCCCACGCAACCCTCCGAATACATGTACACTCCTGCGCGGGGAGATTGACACACAATTGGCCTTGTGCGAGCGGGGTACGTGTATCCCTGGGGTTCGCAGGGAGTTTTACACGCGATTGTCCCTGTGCGAGCGGGGTACGTGTATTTTGGGGGTTCGCGGGGAGAGTCACACTTGATTGGCCCTGTGTGAGCAGGGTACGTGTATCCAGTGGGGTGCACGGGAAGTTTCACACGCGATTGGGCCTGTGCGAGCGGGGTACGTGTATAGCTGGGGTGCGTGGGAAGTTTCACACGCGATTGGCCGTGTGCGAGTGGGGGACGTGTATCACTGGGGTTCGCGGGGAGTTTGACATGTGATTGACCCTGTGCGAGCGGGGTACATGTATTTCGGGGGTTTGCTGGGAGATTCACACGCGATTGGCAGTGTGGCTCCTCCCAGGTGTGCCCTCTACCCCCTCCACGGCCCCTGCAGGCAGCCCACACCACAGGGGACTACCCTGCACCCCTGGTCATGTCCCGCAGGCAGCCCAATACACCATGGGCATGCCCCCCAGCCAGGCCACATGTCACCTTGCACTAGTGATCACCAACTCATGTCCCCCTGCACCCCCACCCCCCAGCAGTGAGGGGCACCTGCCAGCAGGCCCCCACTCCTGTCCCCCTGTACCCCCACCCCTCAGCAGTGAGGGGCACCTGCCAGCAGTCCCCCACTCATGTTCCACTCATGTCCCCCTGCACCCCCACCCCCCAGAAGTAATTGGCACCTGCCAGCAGGCCCCCACTCATGTCCCCCTGCACCCCCACCCCCCAGCAGTGAGGGGCACCTGCCAGCAGTCCCCCACTCATTTCCCACTCATGTCCCCCAGCACCCCCACCCCCCAGCAGTGAGGGGCACCTGCCAGCTGGCCCCACTCATGTCCCACTCATGTTCCCCTGCACCCCCACCCCCCAGCAATGAGGGGCACCTGCCAGCAGGCCCCCACTCATGTCCCACTCATGTTCCCCTGCACCCCCACCCCTCAGCAGTGAGGGGCACCTGCCAGCAGGCCCTAACTCATGTCCCACACATGTCCCCCTGCACCCTCACCGCCCAGCAGTGAGGGGCACCTGCCAGCAGGCCCCCATTCATGTCCCCCCCTACATGACATAAAGATGCACAATAATGGCCCGCTTCTACACCAAATGACCACAGCACGCCACCCCAGTCTTGAGACGCAATGCTTTCCCAATCCACCCCACACTGACATGCCTATCTCAAGACACAAACCAAAAGTCAACTATATACATCAACACATGTCCGTCGCACACACACACTGGTTGGCATTGATTGCGTAAACCCACATTGTCACATGCATGAACCCAATGAGCGAATCACGCACATGGAAGTAAAATATCAAAATGTATTATGGACAAAAATAATGAAATGAAGCATAAATAATTGCAAACATGAAATGAAAAGCATGTCCAAAAGATGAGCAAATGAAAAGTATAACCAATCCAAAGAAATCCAAAAGAAAAATAGTCCAAACTCTCCCTCCACCAAAGCAAATCCAAAGGAAATGTAAAAAGAAAAATCCATTAATCCATGTTGAAATCCAAATGAAAATTTCAAATTAATCCAATGTCCAACTATGCACAATCTATTGTCAAGGGTCCATGAGCTGAACAAAAGAAATGAAACCTACCTAAGAAACTACCTAAGAAAAAAACTATATACAAATGTGTGGGGCATAGTCCAACCACCCCAAATCAAAGGAAAATGAAAATGAAACCTAACACTAACAACTATTTACAATGGCAGTGGGCTAGTCCAAAGGCTCACTTTTCGATGTCCCGGGCCAGGGCATCATCGAACTCCCGCTCAGTGTCCTGGAGGCGGTCCTCTTCCATGGCCCCGAGGGTTCGCTGGGACGATGACATGTTGACCTCCCTGCGAATTGCCTCGAAGTACTCGGCCCGCCTCAGTGCCCTCCGCATGGAGTTCTCCACCCTGACCATTGTGAGCCGTGCCTCTTCCGCCCGCTGCTGCTCCGCATCTATGGAGTGGCCCAAACCCTGCCACACGGAAGACACTTGTAATCCTGGGTCCTCATTCCCTCTGGCTGATGCCTGCCCCTCGGATGTCGATGGCCCCGAGCCATCATTGCTCCCACCTTGTTGCTGCTGCTGCTGTGCCTGTGCCTGCGCCCTGGCTCTTGCTGCCTGCACGTGCTCCTCCGGCTGGGGTGCAATTGTCGTGGTGGCCAACCCTGCTGGACGTCCGACTCCCGACTGTGGCAGGGATGTGTCCTCCAACAGCCTGACCGCTGGGTCAGAGGCAGCTCCACAGGGTAGCCAGATGATACATGGGTGGGAAGATGGCATGGAGGACGACTGTCACATAGGGGGTTCATGTGAAGAGGGGGTTGCAAGAAGGTCGAGCACACAGACGAATCCAGCACTGGTGACCCGTCCCAGTAGGTCAAAACGGTCAAAGAGGCATCCGAGATGACTGCAGTGTCTTCACGAAAACACTGCAGGTCACCTCGCATGCCCCGTTGACGCAACGCTATCTCAACCAGGACAGGCTCAACCTGGTTCCGATAGCCACGTCCGCAGGGAGAGGAAGGCCAGTTGTTGTGCGCTCATCCCCTCCCTGAAAACGGGTCTGGACGTAGGCATCCCTGCTGGTGCCGGATGATGCAGTCACAGGATCAGGGACAGGATTACACACATGCACCTCCGCGGCGTCATGTGCTGCCTCCTGTCCCTGCCCCTGCACTGCACCACTAGAACCAGTGGAATTCCTACCTCCAGATCCTGTGTGTGTCCCTTCCACAGCCTCCTCTTCCACCAAACCCCCCACCAACCTGGATGACTCCATGCCATCTTCCTCTGTCAGACCCTGTGGGGTCTCAGCTGCTGCTGAGGAGTCCACCTCCAACCTCCGCCTCTTGGACCTACCCTCGGCAGCTGCGGCCTGGGATGCGGCACCAGACTCCTCACTCCCCGACGAGATGACAATCTGGGAGGGGAGCTGGGCCTTGCGTCTCCGGCTGGTTGTGCGATCCCTGCCGCTTTGCTCCACAGCACCCTCTCCGCCCTCTTCATCAGTTGACGCTGCAGGCAGGGAGAGATAAAACACAGGCATCAGGGCACTGTACAATGGATTGATACACACATGACAGTTGTACATGAGTGGCAGTGTCAAACTTCAGACATGGCATCACACTCCCCAACACACATGTCATTTCAACTCACACAAATGAGAAATTCTACAGCAATATTGCACCAGGCAGCACCATCTATTCACAAACAACAGCACGAGCAGCCAAAGGTGAGCCTGACGTCACATGAAACACGGGGAGTGCACAACACATGCACACATGCTTCCAGACCTACATGCATGTGTACATCTCCACAAACTGTCGCAGTGATGACATCCCCATCCATGTCACATCTGGCATTCTGCCTTCTACATGGCAGTGTCACATGCATCCATGTTGCATCACAGTTGCACACTTGTCAAAAACACACACATGCACATCTACACAGTGCAGATACATGCAGCAGGAACCACCATCCATGTGTGACAGCACAACCATGCCAACGTACATACACAGAAATTCAAACATGTGTGCTCCCACACCTGCATTTGGCCAGCATGCTTACCAACACATACACCATCGATGTGTCTCACACATGAGAGGTATCACATGTGTCAGCCTCACAACCCTGTACATACACATCCATACATGGCCCTACAAAAACACATGTGCACCTGCACACAACTGACACACCACAACACCCACAGTGTCCAATCAGTATGCATGTACACTTACAGCTCGACTCCAGACGGGTCTGCCTCTCAAGGACCTGAACGTGGAGCGCTGGGCCTATGCGTTGCAGGACCCTCATTTGGTGGTCTGACAGCTGGCCCAGGCGCCCCTTGGCATCTGCTGCTTTCAAGAGGCGCTGGGCCTTGTCGAGGGTCCTGGACCTGAAGTCCTCCCAGCGCTTCCGGACATGTTATGTTTGATGTCGCAGACTGCCACTCCCTCCTCATTGATGGCAGTCACGATGTCCATCCAGATCCTGGTCCATCCTTCATTGTTGGCGCGTGAACTTCCAAAGAGGGCATCATACTGCCCCAGGACTTGCTCCACCAGGACACCAACTTCCCTGGCACTGAAGCTGGTGGCCCTCTGCTTCTCTGGCTGAGGGTTGCCAGTGGTGCCAGATGGTGTTGTGCCCGACATGGCAACCCCAGAGGCAGGTGTGGGTGGGCAACTGGGTCCTGGGGCTGGGCTGTGGAGCGATGGTATCCCAGTTGGGAGTCTTCGGTTCCAGCAGGGGTGGTCACAGCAACTGTACCCCTGGCTGACGTGCAGGCAGCAAATAGCAGGGCACGTGGGCAGCAGGCAGGCAGGCAGCAGCAGATGGCAGGTGGGAGCGTGCTCGGGGCTTTTGGGGACAGGAAATTTTGGACAGGATCATGGTCTTCTGTGTGTTTTCACGTGGACAGCTTGATACAGAGTCATTTGGCACGTGAAAAAATCGCACGTCAGCATGAAATCCGAGGAAAGGCCCTTAGTGCGTAAGCGCGTCAGTGATGTTATGGGCGCGGGCATTGCCCACAACACGGGTGCATAGTGAATCAGCATGTGAGAAAACTGCACGTCACGTGCTATTGGAGGAAAGGCCCTTAGCGCGTAAGGGATGTTTCACGTGAGGGGCTGGCTAAAAAGGTATGAGTATCACGCTATTTCCTTGTACGTGCTTTTTGTGGAGAGCGAGCGGGTGTATCTTGTACTTCTTGTTGGTTCACATGTGATTACTTCACAATGTTCCAGTTCGTACTCCCGGTTTCCTCAGACTGCGTTCTTTTCTTCTTTTGGCGGGGGTGTTGCCTATGCGCACACACACGTCTTTTTCACATTCTTTTTCAAGGCAGACAGTGAGTCGTGCACGTATTTTCCAACTGTGGTTGCCCCGTGTGTCGCGTACCCCTTCAGAGGTCATTGTAGGCTGCGTGTAACACGTGTACGCTTATTTTTGTGTTCCTGGTTGCCACAGCGAAGTGTGGGTTTATTTTTCCACGCACGTGGTCTACCAGGGGTTGCATGCACATGTGCTTTTGTTTATGGGGTGCCTGTGCATTGCGTGACCTGACCATCCCAGCTCAGCCCTTGTTGGACCGGCCCATTTTGGCACCTGAACCGGCACAGGATGACTCCCGGATGTCTAAGCCACGTGTGGCGGTGCAAGTTGCCAGCAATGTCATCTGCTGCCCCAAGTAGGCAGTGTGGGGAGGCTGCAGGGGCAGCTGCAGCTCTATCCACCCCAGCTCTGAGTCTCCCAGCCGAGACAGTGTTGGTCCAGGTTCATTAAACCGACGTTGGCCCTGCCAACGTCACCCTGCAGCCAATGCCTGCACCAAGACATATGGTCATTGTGCATTTGCACACTTCTAGTAACCAATCCACCTGCGCTCCTGCCCCTACTGACCAGAGCGGCGTAAGCCACTCAGGATCCGCACCACGTTTGAAAAAAAAGAAGAAGGGTGCTCTGGCACTACAGGCTGAGGCCCCAGACACGGCTACACACTCCGGCACGTCAAGGAAGTCTAGCTTTAATGACGCCGAACTTGATGCACTTGTGGCCTATGTGTCAGCACATAGCCACAAAATGGTGGTGACTGCAGGGTGCAAGACCACACCTGCTCAACGTAGGGCACACTGGCAGACCATCACGGACCACATCAGTGCCCTTGGATTTGTGAGGCGCACAGCTGATGATTGCTACACGTGGTGGAATGACATGAAACGCAGAGCAAAGAACAAGCTGGCCTCAAATCATTCCTCTACTCTGGTGACTGGCGGTGGGTCTCCACCAGAGGACAACCAACTCACTGAACATGAGTCTGTTGCTGGAACCTTCATCACAGAGGAACAAATCCAAGGCGTGGGAGACGATTACGACGCATTGTCCGGTGAGTGCCCATGCATGTGTGTGTAATCCATGTGTATGTTGTTTGGGTGACGGGTTCTGATTGAGTGCCAGGTGAGGGTGTGTACTCCTGAGTGGTATGGGTCACCCATGTGCTTCCTCCAATACATTCACTGGCCTTGGATGTGGACATTACTAAAGTTGCCCTTGAACTGTCATCTTGCTACAACATTGTTCTGAATTTTTCAGTGTTCATTCAGGCTGATTGTTTCAATTCTCCCATTTTTGCAACACATTTTTCAGCCCTAATGCCACATATGTGACATGCTTCTGTCATTGATTACACCCCACATTAGCCCACATGTGTTGCCTTGTAATGTGAATGATTAGACCATTCAGGCTGATTGAGTATTGGCCTGCTCACATTAATTTTTGGGGCCTGTTTGAATGTGGAACATGATAGTTGTTTCCTGTCATGTTGAAGTGACCAACCATTGATGTGTACATCTGCCTGCGATCACTGTATTATTGTACACTGGATGTGTTGCAGTGTGTGGCACATGCGTATTTTGTCACACTATTTAGCATTTTTCATCTCATCATGTCCATCTCACATGGATGGGTGACAGTACTCATTCACTGACATAGGGCTGTACTTGTCAAATGTACCATGGCTAGGCTACATGCCATCTGTGTGCTGGCATGTGTCATGTATGTGTATTGGACATGCCACTCACAGGCTAATGTGTGATGCCAGTGCTACCCAGCATGCAGCAAATGTGTTGCTTTTCCATCTTGGTGTCCTCAGTGTCTGCTTTTTGCCTCTCCTTCCAACTCATTGACAGTGCATGCATGCCAGGGTTATTGTCATGTGGGACATGTGTAAATCATGTACTGGATCTCTGCCTTGTCAGGCCTATGTGTGTGCTATGGTGCTCATGCCTGTTTGCATTTGTTGTCTTTCATGTGTTTGCAGTTGATGACGCACTTGATGCTGTTGAGGTTGAGGAGATTGTGCAGACCCAGAAGGAATCTCAGGCACGACCATCAACCAGTGGAGGATGTGGTGTGGTGGTGGGTGAAAACCCAATCTTATTGCAGACCATACTGTCCAGGGGTGTCTCTGGTTGCACCTCCCAGACCTCTATGATTCAGGTGCTGAATCGGATAATGAGACTAATGTGCTGTCGCAGGTGAGTGTTTCTGGCAGGGATTCTGTTCTGTCCAACCCACCTGCACCAGGGATAGAACCCTCTATGGGGATGTCAGTGTTGGTAACTCCGCCTTTGGGAGTTACGGATGCAGGGTCACACTCCACAACATCTGATCCTGTTCCTGGGCCAGCAGATCAGAGGGGGAATGCAGTTCTGCAGCCTCAGGCAGTGCCGGCACAGCAAGGTGCAGAACGTCTTGCTCCAAACAGGTGTGGTGCCCGCCGACACGGTGGCCATGTGCCAGCAGGCAACTCTGTATGGGAAAACTCCTTGTACGGTATAGCAGCACAACAGGGAGCATCAGTTGAAATGATGGCTCAGGCAATGGAGAGGGTGTCCACTTCCATTCTCCCCCCTGAAAGGCAGATGGAGCAACGACAGCAGGCAACAGACTCCATTTACCAATCACACAGGGAAGACATGTTGGCGTCCAACAGGGACCGATGGGCGGCACTGGAGACTCTGCGGGAAGCCATTTCTGTGGAGTCACAGGGCCACAGGGAAGCCCTGAGGTTAGAACTCCAGTTCCTCAGGCAGACTCTAAGTGAACTTGATGCTTACTGAAATTTAAGGTCAGAACAGCAGCTGGAGCAGCTCACACGTTCGCTCTCAGCTGAGCTGCAGGCAACTCGGGAGGGGATCCGGGCATCACACGAGGCCATGCGTGCAGAAATGCAGGCGACCCGTGAGTTGCTGCATGGGGTTCTCCGCACTATCATCCTCCAGAATCAGACCTTCAACACCCGCATGCTTGCTGCCATGGAGGATCATACCAGGGCTTTGCGTGGGCTGCCTCTCCCATAGCACCACCACCTCATGGTTGCAGAAGCAGAGGGTGAAGAGAGCGACAGCAGCAGTTCTCCCACAATAGCGTAGCCGTGCAGGCCATGAGCCCATGGTGGTATTTTTTTTTTTTGCAACATCCACGCAGATGGGTGTTGGTATGCACCCTGTCCTCGAACCTCCTGGATGCCCCCCCTACCCCCACATGGCCATTTTTATTTTATTGTTATTTTTTTAACTTTTTTTTACAGTGTGTTGCCTTGTGTGGCTCCCGTGGGCATCCACTGTGTATTCCGGCTGGGCACATGCAGGCTTGTCCTGTATTTGGGTTAGATGCTTGGGTTCCTGACCCACACAACCCTCCTGCTTCCCACTTCCATGGGCTACCAAAGGGTGTGACCAAGTGACAGTGACTTACACAGTGACATTGGGCTCCCATAAGTTGTGTGGGCAGTCTGTAGTCAATACTGTGTGGACATCCCTAGTGGGTATTGTTGTATTGAACACTGCATGGTGTATTGATATGTGCTTGTGCATCCATGTCTTCCTCCTTATTTGCAGGTACCTTCTTCATGTCTTCACAAGGCCGTCTCCTTTGCAGATGCAGTTCATGTTGTATGCAGTACACTGACACATTTGCGTGACAGCAACACTCTGCAGTTGGATGGGGTCGAGGTGCTGGCTTATTCAGGTTGTAAGACTTGCACTACTTTGACTTTGTACTGTCATATTTTTGCTGTGTTTCATGCTGTGTTGCTGTATTGTGTTGCTGGTAAGTATTTGGTCATGTGTGCTGTTTGTTATTGATTACTGGGAGCATATTGTCTGTGGCCTGTTTCCATTTTGACAGTGCACTTTGTGGCACTTGTGTCAGGTGTTGTGCATTCCTTTGTTTGCTTTCACATTGCATGACATGCCATGGTGTGTTGGGTGGCGGAGATGGGGAGGGGTTGGGTGACATGGTGCTATTTTCATGTTGTATTTTGCAAGGTGGTAGTCAATCATGCAGCATAAATGTGTGTCTTTTAGTGACACAGCATTGGTTGTCTTTTGGTAGGTATGGAGGCACACAATGTAACACTTCCAGGTGACCATTCTCAGGCTGGTATGGTTGTGCAGTTGACTGTCCCTTATGTCATCATCATTGATTGTCAGCTGTTATGTGCCAGGGCTGTGTGCACTCCACAGGGGTGTGATTTTAGGTGAAGTAATTAGCCACCAGCTGTGTACGGGCTGCCTCACCACGTGCCCTTTCCCCTCAAATGCGCAGCGGCCGTGCATGTAGTTGTGGATGTGGGGGCACCACCATGTCCACCGGCAGGCCCCGGCATGTTGCAACATTGTGCAGGACACATGCTGCCACTATGATCCTGCACACTACTGGGGGAGCGTATAGCAGCTGCCCACCAGAGCGGTCAAGGGAGCGAAAGCGTGACTTGAGCACTACGAATGTGCGCTCCACTATGCCCCGGTTTGCAATATGGGCTGTGTTGTATCTTACCTCGGGTGGTGTGGTGGGGTTCCGAATTGGCGTCATCATGTGGGTGCTCAGAGGGTAGGCACTGTCCCCTGGGGAGGTGATGATGGGAATCATTAGTGGGGTTGTGACATTACTCAGTATCTGACATGCATGCATGTGCAGTGGAATTTATACTCACCAAGCAGCCATGTATCGTCATGCCGCCCAGCTTCTAGGTCCCGGTTTAGGGTTGACATTCTGTAAATGAAACTGTCATGGGTGGACCCTGGATAGTTGGCATATACTGAGGTGATGATTCCCTTGGCATAACATACTACCTGCATGTTGATGGAATGCCAGTGCTTGCGGTTTCTATAGATCTGCTCAGATGCCCTGGGAGGACGTAGAGCCACATGGGTGCAATCAATGGCACCTAGCACTTTGGGGAAGTGTGCCACCCCGTAAAAATCCTGGAAGGCAGCCTGCCTTTCTGCAGGTGTTCTGGGCAGGTATATGTGCCTGCGGACTGATGGGTGTGTAGTCATGATGGCCAACACCTGGTGTCGGCAGCATGACTGCGTGGCCTGTGACACCCAACCACTATGGCACTTGTCCGCTGAAATGAACCAGTGGCCAAGAAGTGCAGTACATTGCACCTTTTCTGACGGGCTCAGTGCTTAGGAGCACAGGGTGGGTGATGTGAGGTCATCCTCCCACTCACTCACCAGGTCGAGTATTATGTGAGGTGGAAACCTGTACCTCCCATACACCTGGTCATCAGGCATCCCAAAAAGGCTGGTCCTGGGTGTAAAAATTCTAGCCCTGACTATCCTCCTCCTCCTCCTGCAGTATCCCACGACCACTGCTGCGAGGAATGGTATATTCATCGTAGCGTCTGAGCTTGTTTGTTGTTTGTGCGCACTTTTATGCTGCGCGGGTCCGCTTACGCCTGCTTCCTGCTGGCGTACGTGTTTCCGGATTAGCGTGTCTTTTTTGGCGCACGCGTTAGCCCTGTTCAATTCCATGAATACGTGTTGTAGGCGTGCGTATGGGCATTCCGCACATTTGCCTCCTGTACTTCCCCCGTTACGCCCACATTTTCATGCGTTGTTCCCCATTCCACGTGTTGCGCCCCGTGGTCAGCCTACTTTTGTTGTGTGCGCCGCGCTATGTGCGCTTTCGCTTTGCGCGTAGCGCACGCTGTTTGATGACTTGTGCGCCCACGTGCGCCACGCAGGATTTTAGCACACATCCATGGATTTACACGCGCACAGACTTCCATGAATCGATGTGCACGGCTTTCGCTGTGATTTTCGCACTTGCGCTGCGATTCGGACTCTTTTGCATGCTTGCGCAGAGATTTTTGGCGCACATTAATTCCATGAATCGGCCTGTCAACCTCCACACACCAAGAGCCATGTACTAATATTTTGCAAATATTTTAAATCTACTTTTCCTTTCTTTTAGAAAAAAGTTAGACACAATGCTGATGTAAATGCACATATGCATATTTTACTTAGAACAAAATGTTCCTAAACAGAATTATTATTAAACACACTGCATTAGCAAACAATATTCTCAAAGGTGCACAGGATTTCCCAACCCCAAGCTTCCTGCCTTCTTGGCAATTTAACAACTATTCACAAGTTCATCAATCACTGGTTTATCATCTTAACCATCTGTAGGCTTTCATTTTGCCAACTTTCTCTTCTTCTTGTCAATATTGCTCATTCAGGGTTTTTCTCACTTTTTTCTTTGTCCACTTTTCATTTTTCTAACTTGTCACTTGCTCCCCTCGGGATTCTTATTCACTTCTTTCATTGTTTTTCTATGTTAGGAGGCTTTTGAAAATGTGCTGTCCACACAAAACCACTCCACTACTCTGTATTAGTTCCTTTGACATGCACACCGGGTTTCTCTCAGACTTAGTTACTCACCGGTAGCAGCGTACACTGTTTTTGCTACTTGCCCATCAGGCACCCCTAGACTGCTGCTTCCAGTCCAAGGCTCCATTCTATCTCACTCTCTGGCTCCCTGGAAACACAGCTCCCTCATCACGCAGAGGAACTCTACTCCAGTGTGTCTTCTTCCAATGTCTCAGTGTCCTGTTCTCTATTGATTTATCTGAGGTTGTGCTGACCTTTTGGTTCCTTTCTCCATTCTCTTAAGTACACTGTGCTGGAGGTTCCCACACCTGTGACCACAGTATGGCCACTTGCTTTGGGCCCCAAAGTCTCCTGGGATCTATGCCAGTGACCTGGCTCTGGTCCCAGTTCCAACATGGCTGCCTCCACACAAAAAGGGATCCTCTGCTGGACTCAGCTACACAGTCTCCCTGGTGCTCTCCTAACTGCTGACTTACTGTCTGTTGTGTGCTCCACCTTTTATAAACCTGGGTCCCGTCAAAGGGTTTCAGGTGTGAGTCCTTGGCCTTCTTTGCCTGACTTGCCAGACTCCAATTACACCAATTATTGGGACATGCCTGATTGACAGACTCCTCTTCTTCAATCCAGTACCAAAGTGGCGCTTTCTATGTGTTATCTGCATTACTCTAGGTGTTGTCTTCCTCTTTCCACTACTTGGTCGGATTTCCGGAAGAAAGACAGGATATGGACAACACTATATTACAAAGGCTGAGGGAAGATAGCTCAGCGGCAACGTGTTCGCCTTGGAAGCAAAACGACACGAAACAACACAGGTTCAATCCCCGGGTCCGGGCTTAGAAACCTCTGGGTATTTAAGCGTCTTATAAATACGCAACTAAGAAAAAAAAACAATTACGCAACTAAAAAACAAACAATTCCTGTAATAGAGCCTCAATGGAGGCGGGCTGTGTGAGCGCTTTAAAAATGCGAAATAAATAAAAATAAAATAAAACAAGATAATTTAAGTCACTATCAGGAAAAGGGGGATATGTTGTTTTGCCCTCAGATATCCTCTTCCCACTCCCCAAGGACCCCCACTCAAGTGATCCTCCCTCGCTTGTCCCCCAGGGTTGGGATACAAAAGCGATAGCCGTTCCATGGCCATTTGGGCAAAGGATCGCAGGGGAGTAAATGTGAGGACATCCTCAAGTTTCTCACAATTACCACTAGGTCATGGTTTCTCTATTCTTCAAAACACTGCAACACATTACAAATACATTGCACCAAAAACACAGCATTTCTCTTATTAAAATCATCAGATATGCATCTTTTTCACACACCCATTTTTGCGCTGTTTCTCATAATGTCCCAAACAACACTAGTCAGTCCAATTCTTCTAAAACACAGTTAACATTCTTTAGTACACCACCCATGACACAAATGTATTAAATCGTTTTTCCCCAACAGCTCCTCCTACCTTAATAAATAACAACCTCTCTTACTAAAAGTTGTTCACCATTACCATATATAGCAAAAAACTTTATTTTACAATTACAGTAAAACAAGAAGATTGACGAATACAGCTACTGAAGAAAGAACACTCTTCATATTCTAAAAAATAAGTACATCAGTATAGCATGTATATCTCTCTAGTTGTAACAATGTATGTACACTATAAATTAGCCTACAGTATTTGTTTCTACTCAACAACATTATATTTCACTCTTACTCATTATGTTACACCATTCACACTCTTGTATTCCCATCTAAACATTGCTCTTTATTCAACATACCACCCATTCCTTATTGCCTAACCACACACCCATCTCTCAACTTCTATACCACAATTTCACTTCCTTACTATTGCATACCCCTAGCCACACGAGCTTCTAATGCCAACCCAACAATTCTCAAACTCATTGAATTCCAAATCTCTAACACACATTAGCACACATACACACACTTCTTCACACATTTTCCATTACACCCACACAACCCTCATACCTATGCACTAAATCACTGTTTACCTCAAAACATCACGATCCCACTACTTATTCAATCACACCACCGCTCCCTTACTCACTAATCCAAACTCATCACACCTGTACATCCTCTTACTCTTGCAACCTTCCCAATCACACCTATCATCCCACTGCACAATCACACAAAACTCTATTCATCTGTATAATCATATCCACACACCCATGCATGATACATGCACAAACATTCTGCAACTTTTAAATACAAACTTTCTTTTTTTCCAACAGACAGAACATAATGCCTACTAAAAATCACCTCTGTAGAAAAGAAAGAAAAATAGAGCAGATGAAAAAATAGAGACAGCTAGTAACCTCACTCAACAAAACTAAACCGGCCACCATTAAAAAAGTAAGGCACCTCTTGCAAAAACTAAAAGTATAAAAAGATGTAAAAACAAAAGCAGACCTACTAATGAACTTACCACTACATCTACCAATGTTAATGTAGCCACAGTAAAGCAATCCAAAACATGTATTTTACATAACATTTTCCACCATAGAGTTCTCAACAATCTTATGTACACAGCTAAAAAGTAATGATCTGCCCTTAAAAACTACTGCAGAAAACTAATCCTTGAAGCTCTAATTGACAGTACATTTCTACCAAAGACAATGTGTATATTAATTTTAAACAGAATGAAACTGTTAACTAAATTAATCAATACATTATAGAAAGTACTTCTGGACAGGCGCAATGCCAATATAGATTGATTTTCAATCTTCTGTGAAGGTCAATGGATTCACACAAGCAGCACAGAACCATATTTCATTGAAGATGTTTATATACGGGAACAAAAAAAACCTGATTGCCATAGACAATAATAACTGAGGGTATGAAATGGAAGGAGAAACCATTATGGCGAAAGAAACCCTTATAGAAAAAAGTCCCCAACAAACCTTCGACCAAATGTTACTTTTGCCCAAACACACTGTCCAGTGTACAAATGGACAAGCAGCTCAATATGTAACATACACCAACTATCCTTAAAATGTTTATGACAATTCCTCAATCACTATGTGAAACTAAAAGACAAAAGTAGAATAAAAACTTTACAAACCATGGACTCAGGGCCAGTGCGCAGCCACACTGGACTGCAATGACATTCATTAGCCTGCTTTTCAGTAACTGCTCGCAAACGCACCTTCCACCAGATCATAAGATTAGCAATACACCATTCTGCTCTATGAAAGCTTGTGTGTAGACTGTACTATGCAAACATTGCAGCTCTAGAACTGCAACATGTAAATAACACTAACCTACATGGAACAGCCAAAGAACTCCTTTGAGAAATACAGCACATCCACAGTAAATATTTTGGATCTGAAGGTAACTTTAGAAAACAGTAGCGAAAACCTCGCAAACACCAACCTCCTTGCAAACATGTACGAAAAATAAATAGCTACTTTTCAAAACACATGTGCTGAAACACCAGACTAAGTATATGTCTGTTGTCGTAGTACCTTTTATAAAAAGAGCAAAACAATAGTAGATCTAGCCTACCACAACCAGTCCAGGCCACTATTCTGAATATATAAAAAAAAACAAGTGGTTGGTTTGAAAGTAACAACACTTCCATTACTCAAAAACATAGGTTACCAGCAAATCTAACAAATGCCCAATTAATATTCCTTCAACCTACATTTACTCACTAAGTATAGTACAATACACATTTAGAATATGCCAACGGGTATCTAACTACATCGATAGTACTACAATAACATTTTAAAATCTAAAACAGTTAGAATATGCCAATACGTATCTAACTGCTTTAAAAATACTTCTCATTGTAATACACTTAAAAAAGGCCATCACAGTTATTGTTAATGCAAAACTTCTTGTAAACTCGAATATAGTAAGAATACGCCAACGGGTATCTAACTACTTTAAACATACCCTTAATAACAACAGACTTCAAACAAACATCCATTCCACTTCCACTCACATAATATATCACTGCTACAACACACAAGTATTCTTTAACATGTACATTCTTTACAACTATGTAAATGCCAAACACTGTATGTAAGTAACAGTAGGTTTTTTCAATCCACTGTGGATTATTTTCCCAATGACCCAATGATTATTTCATGTCAATACAACAACAGCGTATCACACACTAATGTTGTATCAAACATAGTACGGAGAATGTATTATTTAAGACGGTAAAAAAGTGAATCTATATGCACAATTGAATGCAATAAAAGGTTTTAACCTATCTTGTTTAACAAATTGCACTTTTTTCACAGAAAAAGAACCAGTGTAATTACCACATGCAACTAAATAACCATACCCATTATTATCTTATTTTTTTCTTTAAAAATAAACAAATACAAACTCCATGAACACTATCATCAATTCTACTATGATCATAAATACCATATACACTTGGGCCTATGGTCAAGCCCCCAAGAATCTAGCCACTAGCAACAACTACCACAATAGAATTAAACCATATAACACGTATGTACAATACACCTTCAAATAACAAGACTCACTCTGAAGGTAAGCACTTCCAATGATGTCTTTGGAAAGTAAAAGTGACTCAGCAGCAGCTGCACTGCTATTTTTCAACTATAAAACCAGCTCCCTTTCAACGTTTTTCCACTCCACCTCCCTTTACATGCCCTCTTTCGACCACAAAATAACTCAAAATGTAATTTTCAGACTGTTTACTCAATGCGCTGTCCGCGGACCACAGCCGTGGTCCGCGGATCCAATATGGCGACCATCATGTTTTTTAAACATCCATTCACCGTGCGTCTTAGATTACTCCAGAGGTATCCGTGGATTCCGAATCACGAAATTAGTTCGCAGACTGGACCCAGATATCACTAATTTTGTTTCACCTACTTTTGGGCATTTTTTTTAAACTTTAAAACTACAGGACGGATTTACACCTAATTTGCAAGAGCATGCTTTTGGGACCATGCCATGCCTTGGATCATTGCGCAAGTTTGGTGAACATCCGTACAGCGGTTTGGGCTGAAGGCATGATCAAATGTTTTTTCCATTGTGTCAATGAGGATTTCAAAACGTTTGGGACACACCTATAACTTTGCCCCCCCTGTATGAAACCGTGCCAAACTTCGCAACATCTTTCGAGGTGGCCATATACTTTTTTTTCAAATTTTGGTGAGGATTCGTCAAACGGGGTCAAAGCCGCCCAAAAAGTGCTATTTCTATGAGTTGAGTAACTTAACCATAGGTATAGGGCTGCTACCACAGGCCCTGTAATATATATATATATATATATATATATAACACGACCCACAGTAGTGGCCGTGTAGTTATGGTTAAGTTGCTAATCCCATAGGAAGAGCACTTTTTGGGTGGCTTATAACTTCGCTCTCCCTGGACGAATCCTCACCAAACTTTGCAAAAAAAAGTATATGGCCCAACATTTTATTGCTAAGTTTGGTGAGGTTTAGTACAGGGGGGCAAAGTTATAGGGGGGTCCCAAAATGCCTTTTGTTCCCATAGACTGAATGGGGAAAAAGCTTTGCTCACTCCTACAGCCCAAACCGCTTGACGGATTTTCACCAAATTTGCGGCAGGAGCAGCGGCTTGGTCCCGAAAGCATGCTTTTGTAGATTTGGTGAAAATCCATCCAGTAATTTTTTATAAAACGATCAAAAAGTAGGTCACACAAAATTAGTGATATCTATGCCCACTCCACGGACACACTTCCCTGTTCGCTCCGCGGACAGGGCACCGATTGGTTAACCGGCTTGCGTCATATCCGCGGACATGTGACGTGTTCACTGATTGGTGAGAATGAAGCGTGAGGTGCATCGTATTGGTTTGATGCGCCCGCCATCTTGGATCCGCGGACATCCGCAGACAGCGCAGTGACAAAAGGGGGAGAAATACAACTTTGGGGAGTGTGTTGGTGTGTAAGAGTGCTTCAGGCGGGTGGGGGAGTACGAGATGGGTCAAATGCTGTATTTATTTAGGTGGCAGGTGCCCCTGATGTGTTTGCCATGTCCATGGTCACCGCAGCTGTCCGCGGACATAAATAGATGCAGTAGCTCATATAGCCAGTTAAAATGTTTGATTTTATGGGTGTGATCTATGGGTGTGATATGCTGCAGTGGTTGTGGCCAGGGCCTAGAGTCTTGGGTGCATGGTCGAAGGCTGTAGGCCGAAGGCAATGCACCCAAGACT
The DNA here is from genome assembly GCF_040938575.1 of Ambystoma mexicanum. Classification (NCBI taxonomy): domain Eukaryota; kingdom Metazoa; phylum Chordata; class Amphibia; order Caudata; family Ambystomatidae; genus Ambystoma; species Ambystoma mexicanum. Next base: position 363,553,073 of record NC_090922.1, read on the forward strand.
CTAGGCCCTGGCCACAACCACTGCAGCATATCACACCCATAGATCACACCCATAGAATCGAACATCTATCAAATATTTGCAAATCTACAGTTTGTTTACTGTTTACTTTGTATAGTTTGTATGTGATGTTTTGGCTACCTCATGCAATTAAGATTGTAGAGTTTGGTAACAAGCACTGCAGTATAACATATCCATGGAGGTAAACATTTTGTATTGTGGTGTATGGTTAGATGTTTGTTTCAATGGTTGTGTTATGGAGCAGTATTTGTGAGTTGTATTATAATATACTTACTCTTTGTTTTTTTGTGATTGGATATTTTTTATTCATGACTTGGGTAACTGGAGCAGATATTCTTTTTTCAATTTCTGTGATAAAAGAAAAGATCATGTTAGCATAGGTAGTTTATAAAGACTTATTGCATTGCATAATAGACATTTCTGCTTTATTTCGACCCTCATATTTAGTAGTTTACAAACAAGTGTAATGTGCAATTTGCTTGTTTGCTTGTTGCAGATTGTTAGATACCTGTTGTCGAATTGTAACTGGTTATAGTGTTTTATTTATATTCTCAAGTTGCTCATCCATCTGTTGGGTTTTTGCAGATTTTTGGGGCAGTTAGATATCTGTTGGCATATTCTAACTGTTTATTTCTTGTTATATTTTAATGGTATTGATTTATTTGTTTGGTTGTTGCAAAATCTTGGGGCAGTTAGATACCTGTTGGCGTATTCTAACTGTTTATTTCTTCTTATAATTTAGTGGTATTGATTTATCTGTTTGGTTGTTGCAGAATCTTGGGGCAGTTAGATACCTGTTGGCGTATTCTAACTGTTCATATTTTTCTAATTGAAGTTTTATTAATGTTTATGCACAGATTAGTTATTAGTGGTATTGATTTATTTGTTTGGTTGTTGCAAAATCTTGGGGCACTTAGATACCTGTTGGCGTATTCTAACTGTTTATTTCTTCTTATAATTTAGTGGTATTGATTTATCTGTTTGGTTGTTGCAGAATCTTGGGGAAGTTAGATACCTGTTGGCGTATTCTAACTGTTTATTTCTTCTTATAATTTAATGGTGTTGAATTATCTGTTTGGTTGTTGCAGAATTTTGGGGCAGTTAGATATCTGTTGGCGTATTCTAACGGTTTATAGTTTTCTAATTGAAGTTTTAATAAGGTTTATGCGCAGATTAGTTAGTAAATTTTGGTTTTAAGAATATTAAATAAGTGTTTATAAGATTTTCTGGTAATCTCTGCTTTAGAGTAATGGTACTATTATTACATTCGAACCATCCACATTTTTTTATATATATATGCAGTGGAGTGACCTGCATTGGTTGTGGCTCCTGTGTGGTAGATTATACCTATTGTTGTGAAGGTTCTCTTACCAAGTGATACTTGACCATGTGTGAATCCAGTCAGCTTGCAGTTGTTTTGGTATCATCTGCATTGTAAAGTAGAAGCATTAGTATTACGTATTTATTATGTGTTTGTATGTGTAAGGTGGAGTGATTATCTGAATTGCAGGTAGTACATAATCTGTCATGGTTTGCATTTTGTACAAGTTGCTGAAATGGAACAGATTCACAGTTAGGTATGGATACATACACACAGAGTTCAATAGGGATTTGTTCCTGTGCCACATTGTTGCAGAGAGTGCATGCATGTTTCCACATGTATGAAATCTGGAAGATTTCATTTATAGTTGTTTTTGTTTTCCAGTACTTGTAGTAAGTACATTAGAAATTCTTGCGGATCTTCTTGTGAGTTTATAGTTAATTTCACCATTCCAGCACAGTAGTCCAATTCTTGTCTTATTCCATGAGCACTGTATGTGTTGTCAGGATCGTTGCTTGCATTTCTATGAAGGACTAACATTTGAAAACACAATTGGTCTGTATTGTGTAGGTAAATGTTGTCAACAATTGGTGGCAATTGGAGTAGAATACTTATTGCTACATTTGCGTCGCAATTTACACCAGTTATATTTAAAAATTTGAATGGACCTGATAGTTCTGTGTCCAAGTCATTTCTTTGGAGTGTGTGTTGCTTCTTTGAAGAAGTACCCGAGTAGTAGAATCTTCTTTGGTTGTAGTAATTGATGAAGTATTAGCTTCTTATACTCTCTTTGGAGGATTTGCAGTGGGATCCTGTTGCATTTCTGTTTGAAGCAGTTTTCTTTTACAACGTTTTGCTTTTTGTGGAACAGGATAGGTTTTTAGATGGGGGTGTATAGTGAACATAGTCCATTGTATTCTAAAATGCAAGGAATATCAGCGTTTACTTTACTTGCATCAAAGTTGATTAGAAATAGACCATCAAGTCTACGTAAGCGTGACAGTGCTTGGTAGCTCATGCCTTCTTTAAAGACTGTGTTCCCTATATCTATTAATGCTTTATCAAGGGTAATACCTTGTGATTTGTGAATGGTGACTGCTTATGCTAGAGTTAGAGAAAATTGCTCTCTGCGTACATACATGTCTTTGAAAAGAAGGAATCGAGCTGTTGAGCCTTCTATCTTTTTTACTTCTGAAAGTTTGCCAAAGAGAATATTGACAAACTGAATGTTGCTGTCACATGGGTTTTTTTGAAAGCCAACAACTGTACCAAGTGCTCCATTAACTAGTCCTTGCTCCACGTCAAGGTTACGTTTAATCATTACTCTACAGTTTAAATATAATTTTAATATTTTCTCCAAACCAGCTGTGTTGGAAATAGAGTTTTCTAAGGGATTTAGGGGCCGATTCATAGAATTCAGCGCACAAGTGGCGCACGCGGCTGGCGCACAGTGTGCGCGTGCGAATCCCTGCGCCAGCCGCGTGCGCTAAAATCCATTTCCACGCACAGCGTATTCATGGATTCCAGCCACCAAAACCAGCCGTGGCGCACAGTTGCGCAGCGACCCTGCAGCAGCGCCAGTTACGCCTCCAAGAACGCCTCTCGCGCAGGGAAAAGCCATCAAAATCCCCAACCCAGCGCAAAGGGTAGCAGCAAACGCAGAGCTGGGAGCGTGTATTCCAGGGGTGTGCGGGTGTTTCCATACGCGACTGGGCTGGGTACGTGTATTTCAGGGGTGCGCGAGAAAGTCTACACGCGATTGGCCTGGGTACGTGGATTTCAGGGGTGCGCGAGAAGGACTACAAGCGATTGGCCTGGGTACGTGGATTTCAGGGGTGCGCGAGAAAGTCTACACGCGATTGGCCTGGGTACGTGGATTTCAGGGGTGCGCGAGAAAGACTACACGCGATTGGCCTGGGTACGTGGATTTCAGGGGTGCGCGAGAAAGTCTACACGCGATTGGCCTGGGTACGTGGATTTCAGGGGTGCGCGAGAAAGTCTACACGCGATTGGCCTGGGTACGTGGATTTCAGGGGTGCGCGAGAAAGTCTACACGCAATTGGCCTGGGTACGTGGATTTCAGGGGTGCGCGAGAAAGTCTACACGCGATTGGCCTGGGTACGTGGATTTCAGGGGTGCGCGAGAAAGACTACACGCGATTGGCCTGGGTACGTGGATTTCAGGGGTGCGCGAGAAAGTCTACACGCGATTGGCCTGGGTACGTGGATTTCAGGGGTGCGCGAGAAAGACTACACGCGATTGGCCTGGGTACGTGGATTTCAGGGGTCCGCGAGAAAGTCTACACGCGATTGGCCTGGGTACGTGGATTTCAGGGGTGCGCGAGAAAGACTACACGCGATTGGCCTGGGTACGTGGATTTCAGGGGTGCGCGAGAAAGTCTACACGTGATTGGCCTGGGCACGTGGATTTCAGGGGTGCGCGAGAAAGACTACACGCGATTGGCCTGGGTACGTGGATTTCAGGAGTGCGCGAGAAAGACTACACGCGATTGGCCTGGGTACGTGGATTTCAGGGGTGCGCGAGAAAGTCTACACGCGATTGGCCTGGGTACGTGGATTTCAGGGGTGCGCGAGAAAGTCTACACGCGATTGGCCTGGGTACGTGGATTTCAGGGGTGCGCGAGAAAGTCTACACGCGATTGGCCTGGGTACGTGGATTTCAGGGGTGCGCGAGAAAGTCTACACGCGATTGGCCTGGGTACGTGGATTTCAGGGGTGCGCGAGAAAGACTACACGCGATTGGCCTGGGTACGTGGATTTCAGGGGTGCGCGAGAAAGTCTACACGCGATTGGCCTGGGCACGTGGATTTCAGGGGTGCGCGAGAAAGACTACACGCGATTGGCCTGGGTACGTGGATTTCAGGGGTGCGCGAGAAAGACTACACGCGATTGGCCTGGGTACGTGGATTTCAGGGGTGCGCGAGAAAGTCTACACGCGATTGGCCTGGGTACGTGGATTTCAGGGGTGCGCGAGAAAGTCTACACGCGATTGGCCTGGGTACGTGGATTTCAGGGGTGCGCGAGAAAGTCTACACGCGATTGGCCTGGGTACGTGGATTTCAGGGGTGCGCGAGAAAGACTACACGCGATTGGCCTGGGTACGTGGATTTCAGGGGTGCGCGAGAAAGTCTACACGCGATTGGCCTGGGCACGTGGATTTCAGGGGTGCGCGAGAAAGTCTACACGCGATTGGCCTGGGTACGTGGATTTCAGGGGTGCGCGAGAAAGTCTACACGCGATTGGCCTGGGCACGTGGATTTCAGGGGTGCGCGAGAAAGTCTACACGCGATTGGCCTGGGTACGTGGATTTCAGGGGTGCGCGAGAAAGACTACACGCGATTGGCCTGGGTACGTGGATTTCAGGGGTGCGCGAGAAAGTCTACACGCGATTGGCCTGGGTACGTGGATTTCAGGGGTGCGCGAGAAAGACTACACGCGATTGGCCTGGGTACGTGGATTTCAGGGGTGCGCGAGAAAGTCTACACGCGATTGGCCTGGGTACGTGGATTTCAGGGGTGCGCGGGTGGTGGGTGTGCGGGAAGTTCAAGACGTGAATTGGCAGTGTGGGTCCTCCCAGGTCTCCCCTCTACCCCCTCCACGACCTCTGCAGGCATCCCACACCACAGGGGACTACCCTGCACCCCATGGCATGTCCCACAGGCAGCCCATCCACCATGGCCATGCCCCCCAGCCAAGCCACATGTCCCCTTGCACCCCCACCCCCCAGCACTGTGGGGCACCTGCCAGCAGGCCCCCACCCATGTCCAACTCCTGTTCCCCACCACCCCCACCCCCCAGCACTGTGGGGCACCCTCCACCAGGCCCCCACCCATGTCTCCCAGCACCCCCACCCCCCAGCCACCAGGGGCAGCCTCCACCAGGCCCCCACCCATGTCTCCCACCTCCCCCACCCCCCAGCCACCAGGGGCAGCCTCCACCAGGCCCCCACCCATGTCCGACTCATGTCTCCCAGCACCCCCACCCCCCCAGCCACCAGGGGCAGCCTCCACCAGGCCCCCACCCATGTCTCCCAGCACCCCCACCCCCCAGCCACCAGGGGCACCCTCCACCAGGCCCCCACCCATGTCTCCCACCACCCCCACCCCCCAGCCACCAGGGGCACCCTCCACCAGGCCCCCACCCATGTCTCCCAGCACCCCCACCCACCAGCCACCAGGGGCAGCCTCCACCAGGCCCCCACCCATGTCTCCCACCACCACCCCCCCCAGCCACCAGGGGCAGCCTCCACCAGGGCCCCACCCATGTCTCCCACCACCCCCACCCCCCAGCCACCAGGGGCAGCCTCCACCAGGCCCCCACCCATGTCTACCACCACCCCCACCCCCCAGCCACCAGGGGCAGCCTCCACCAGGCCCCCACCCATGTCCGACTCATGTCTCCCAGCACCCCCACCCCCCCAGCCACCAGGGGCAGCCTCCACCAGGCCCCCACCCATGTCTCCCATCACCCCCACCCCCCAGCCACCAGGGGCACCCTCCACCAGGCCCCCACCCATGTCTCCCACCACCCCCACCCCCCAGCCACCAGGGGCACCCTCCACCAGGCCCCCACCCATGTCTCCCACCACCACCCCCCCCAGCCACCAGGGGCAGCCTCCACCAGGCCCCCACCCATGTCTCCCACCACCCCCACCCCCCAGCCACCAGGGGCAGCCTCCACCAGGCCCCCACCCATGTCTCCCACCACCCCCACCCCCCAGCCACCAGGGGCAGCCTCCACCAGGCCCCCACCCATGTCCGACTCATGTCTCCCAGCACCCCCACCCCCCCAGCCACCAGGGGCAGCCTCCACCAGGCCCCCACCCATGTCTCCCAGCACCCCCACCCCCCAGCCACCAGGGGCACCCTCCACCAGGCCCCCACCCATGTCTCCCACCACCCCCACCCCCCAGCCACCAGGGGCACCCTCCACCAGGCCCCCACCCATGTCTCCCAGCACCCCCACCCACCAGCCACCAGGGGCAGCCTCCACCAGGCCCCCACCCATGTCTCCCAGCACCCCCACCCCCCAGCCACCAGGGGCACCCTCCACCAGGCCCCCACCCATGTCTCCCAGCACCCCCACCCCCCAGCCACCAGGGGCACCCTCCACCAGGCCCCCACCCATGTCTCCCACCACCCCCACCCCCCAGCCACCAGGGGCAGCCTCCACCAGGCCCCCACCCATGTCTCCCACCACCCCCACCCCCCAGCCACCAGGGGCACCCTCCACCAGGCCCCCACCCATGTCTCCCAGCACCCCCACCCACCAGCCACCAGGGGCAGCCTCAACCAGGCCCCCACCCATGTCTCCCAGCACCCCCACCCCCCAGCAGTGCAGGGGCAGCCTCCACCAGGCCCCCACCCATGTCTCCCAGCACCCCCACCCCCCAGCCACCAGGGGCACCCTCCACCAGGCCCCCACCCATGTCCGACTCATGTCTCCCAGCACCCCCACCCCCCCAGCCACCAGGGGCAGCCTCCACCAGGCCCCCACCCATGTCTCCCAGCACCCCCACCCACCAGCCACCAGGGGCAGCCTCCACCAGGCCCCCACCCATGTCTCCCACCACCCCCACCCACCAGCCACCAGGGGCAGCCTCCACCAGGCCCCCACCCATGTCTCCCAGCACCCCCACCCCCCAGCCACCAGGGGCACCTTCCACCAGGCCCCCACCCATGTCTCCCACCACCCCCAGCCACCAGGGGCACCCTCCACCAGGCCCCCACCCATGTCTCCCTGCACCCCCACCCACCAGCCACCAGGGGCAGCCTCCACCAGGCCCCCACCCATGTCTCCCACCACCACCCCCCCAGCCACCAGGGGCAGCCTCCACCAGGCCCCCACCCATGTCTCCCACCACCCCCACCCCCCAGCCACCAGGGGCAGCCTCCACCAGGCCCCCACCCATGTCTCCCAGCACCCCCACCCCCCAGCCACCAGGGGCAGCCTCCACCAGGCCCCCACCCATGTCCGACTCATGTCTCCCAGCACCCCCACCCCCCCAGCCACCAGGGGCAGCCTCCACCAGGCCCCCACCCATGTCTCCCAGCACCCCCACCCCCCAGCCACCAGGGGCACCCTCCACCAGGCCCCCACCCATGTCTCCCACCACCCCCACCCCCCAGCCACCAGGGGCACCCTCCACCAGGCCCCCACCCATGTCTCCCACCACCACCCCCCCCCAGCCACCAGGGGCAGCCTCCACCAGGCCCCCACCCATGTCTCCCACCACCCCCACCCCCCAGCCACCAGGGGCAGCCTCCACCAGGCCCCCACCCATGTCTCCCACCACCCCCACCCCCCAGCCACCAGGGGCAGCCTCCACTTGGCCCCCACCCATGTCCGACTCATGTCTCCCAGCACCCCCACCCTCCCAGCCACCAGGGCCAGCCTCCACCAGGCCCCCACCCATGTCTCCCAGCACCCCCACCCCCCAGCCACCAGGGGCACCCTCCACCAGGCCCCCACCCATGTCTCCCAGCACCCCCACCCCCCAGCCACCAGGGGCACCCTCCACCAGGCCCCCACCCATGTCTCCCAGCACCCCCACCCCCCAGCCACCAGGGGCACCCTCCACCAGGCCCCCACCCATGTCTCCCAGCACCCCCACCCACCAGCCACCAGGGGCAGCCTCCACCAGGCCCCCACCCATGTCTCCCAGCACCCCCACCCCCCAGCCACCAGGGGCACCCTCCACCAGGCCCCCACCCATGTCTCCCAGCACCCCCACCCCTCAGCAGTGCAGGGGCAGCCTCCACCAGGCCCCCACCCATGTCTCCCAGCACCCCCACCCCCCAGCCACCAGGGGCACCCTCCACCAGGCCCCCACCCATGTCCGACTCATGTCTCCCAGCACCCCCACCCCCCCAGCCACCAGGGGCAGCCTCCACCAGGCCCCCACCCATGTCTCCCAGCACCCCCACCCACCAGCCACCAGGGGCAGCCTCCACCAGGCCCCCACCCATGTTTCCCACCACCCCCACCCACCAGCCACCAGGGGCAGCCTCCACCAGGCCCCCACCCATGTCTTCCAGCACCCCCACCCCCCAGCCACCAGGGGCACCCTCCACCAGGCCCCCACCCATGTCTCCCACCACCACCCCCCCAGCCACCAGGGGCAGCCTCCACCAGGCCCCCACCCATGTCTCCCACCACCACCCCCCCAGCCACCAGGGGCACCCTCCACCAGGCCCCCACCCATGTCTCCCACCACCCCCACCCACCAGCCACCAGGGGCAGCCTCCACCAGGCCCCCACCCATGTCTCCCACCACCCCCACCCCCCAGCCACCAGGGGCACCCTCCACCAGGCCCCCACCCATGTCTCCCAGCACCCCCACCCACCAGCCACCAGGGGCAGCCTCAACCAGGCCCCCACCCATGTCTCCCAGCACCCCCACCCCCCAGCAGTGCAGGGGCAGCCTCCACCAGGCCCCCACCCATGTCTCCCAGCACCCCCACCCTCCCAGCCACCAGGGGCAGCCTCCACCAGGCCCCCACCCATGTCCAGGAACAGAGACTTCCATGCTGTCATGTGTGTAATCTGCACAGGGCTCCCCATGTCACATTCAAACACATGCAACAACCATGCGGTTCACACATTACAGGTCGCACATGCATTACCATGATGTCCCTGCACACATACATGCGTACATGGCCTATGTCACACATGCAGGCAAGTATCAGACAACCAGCACACTGCAACATGCCCTGTCTCACACAGCAATGCTTGGCCACTTACCGCTCAACTCCAGACGGGTCTCCCTCTCAAGGACCTGGCTGTGGAGCGCTGGGTGTGCGCGTTCCAGGACCCTCAACTGGATGGAACTCATGCGGCCCCGGCCCCCCTCCACAAGGCGCCGGGCCTTCATGAGGGTCCTGGACCTCAAGTCCTCCCAGCGCTTCTTGACCTTCTGGATGGTGCGGGTTGCCACCCCCTCCGCGTCCTCTCCCGTCCTTCCCTGTTGGCGCGGGACGATCCGAAGAGGGCATCATACTGCCCCAGGACATGCTCCACCAGCATGTGAAGCTGGTGCCCCTCTGCCCCTCTGGCCGGGGGTTGCCACTGGTGTCAGATGTGGATGTGCTCGACATGGCAACCCCAGGGGCAGGAGTGGGTGACCAACTGGGTCCTGGGGCTGGGCTGTGGAGCGATGTCATTTGAGTCGGGACTCTTCTGTACCAGCAGGGGTGGACACAGCAACTGGACCCCTGCAGATGGCTGATGTGCAGGCACCAAATGGCAGGGCACGGTGGCAGCAGGCAGGCAGGCAGGCAGGCAGGCAGGCAGGCAGGCAGCAGCAGATGGCATGTGGGAGGCTGCTTGGGGCACTGGGGGCCAGTGAATTGGCCTTCTGGGCAGGAGCGTGGTCTTCCGTGTGTTTTCGCGTGGCCAGCTTCATACGGAGTGATTAGGCACGTGAAAAATCTGCACCCTGCGTGTAATGCGCGTAAGCGCGCGTGAAAAACTGCACGTCCACGTGTAATAGGAGGAAAGGGCCCATGCATAAGCGTGCGCGCGTGAAAAACTGCACGTCCGCGTGTAATGCGGGTAATCAAACGTGAAAAAGTGCACGTCCGCATGTGACGTGACGCGCACGTGCGTTTCCCTCAGCACGGGTTAAAGGTGAGCGGGCCCAGCAGTTCGCTGTACGTGCCTTTCGTGGAGACCGACGTGTGTTGCTGCTTCCAGTTGTTTCGCGCGCCATCTACTTCACAGCTCTCAAGGACGTATCTCTTCTTTTGGCGGGGGTATTGGCTATGCGTGTTTTTCTGCATCGCGCTAGTCAGACGGTGAGTCGCAAACGCTCCTTTTCCCACTGCGGGTGCCCCTGTGTATCGCACCCATTTTCGATGTCATCGTAGCCTGCGTGTCCCACGCGTACGCGTTATACGTGTTACTGGGTGCCACCGCGTACTGCGGGAGGTTTAATCCACGCAAGTAGGCTGCAGGGTTGCGTGCACGGTTTTACTGCAGTTTTGGGGTGCCTGAGCGTTGCGTGACCCGTCAACACATCACCGGGGTCACATACAGCCTTGCAGGTGCAGGGGGGCTGTTAACATCTTGCTTCCCACCCCCTTCACCCCAATTGCCCAGGTCAATTGTGCTGTACACCTCCCATTGGCACCACTCCATCTGTGCCAGCACTATAACATCTGTGCCATGGTAGGGAGGCTACCAAAGGTGAGGGGCGCCTCAGCTGGGCGTCCTCCTAGTGGCGGGCGTGGTCGGGGACGTGGCCGTGGTGACCAGGGAGTAGGGGTACTCCAGGGTGTCCAGGGCAGCCACAGAGGGGGAAGAGGCAGGGGTGCGCCACTTGAGCACAATGTTGTGCCATGTGTTGGTGCAGCCATGCCACCACCCCCTGTGGTTCAGGGGGATGCAGCTCCTGCATCTGGCACTGGCACCCGTATGACCCGGCAGTCCGTTTCATCGACTGCCACGGGCCCAAGGGTAGCGGTAGCTGCAGGTGCAGCTGTGGACACCGCCACCCAGGCTCAGGGTCTGCCAGCGCAGGCTGCATTGGCACTTGAAGAGCCCTTGGTAGATCTCCAACAGGCCAGGGGGGAAACCATTGGGGCAGGCCGGGCTGCTCAGACCAAGACACGTGTCCCTGGGGCAGTCATGTCATCTGCTGCCCCGAACAGCCGGGTGTTGGCAAGTGCAGGGGCAGATGCACCCAACAGCACCCCGGTTGTGAGTCTGCCAACAAGGACCGTTGCGGTCAATGACCCTGCCACAGCTGATGTTGCTGCGCAGGGTCCATTAGTGGGCACCCAGCTGCCACTGACACAAGTCAGGCCTTTGGTCATCCCTCCACCTGCCACTCCCTCGGCTCAATCCACCCAATCCAATGGCCATACTGGTCAGGGCGGCATTAGCCAGCCAGGGTCTGCGCCACAGTCCAAGAGGAGGAAGGTTGCATCTGCAGCACAGGCTGGGACCCCACACACAGCCACGACCTCCTGCACGTCGAGGAAGAAGCCTTTCTGTAAGCAGGAACTGGACTTCCTCGTGGACTACGTGCGGGGACACAGCCGTGACATGCTAGTGGGTGCCAATAGTCAGACTACGGCTGCCCAACGTGACACCCACTGGAAGCATGTGGCGGAACATGTCAGTTCATTCGGCCATGAGGTGCGCACGGCGCAGGAGTGCAAAAAGCGCTGGAATGACATCAAGCGCAGCACTAAGGCCAAGCGTGCCTCAAATTACAACTTGACTCTGGTGACTGGCGGTGGGCCTGCACCAGAGGAGGAAGAACTCACTCCGCATGAGGCTCTCGTTGCGGAGTTCATACCACCAGAATTGGTCGAAGGTGTGGGAGAGATGCTGGACTTTGATGCCCAGTCCAGTGAGTGTTGATGCGTAGTTGTTGAGGACGTGTGTGTTTCACTTGTGGGATGTGTTGTGCATGATTGCTGCTACATGTGACGTGTACATGGTTCTGATGTGTAAGTAATGCAATGCCACCGTCATGCATGTCTCCTCTGCCTGCATGCGGGACTCCATGTGGCCATGCTCCCTTGCCCCTCCTCCGCCACTCTGCACCCCAGTTCCACCTTTGCACTGGTCTGCTACATTCTTGCCAATGTGTAGTTTCATGTTCATGTGTCCTGTGTAGATGCTAACTTCCAGCTTAGAAAGTGCCAGACATATGCCGTGTGGTACAGCCTTAGTACTCGATGCAGGGCATCCCACTTGTACTGTGCATGGGTCAGATGTCCCGCAGGGACATGAGTGCCCATTCATGCTCCATGTGCATTGCACGCATGCCCCTATGTGTCCTTGACTGGATGATCACTGTAATATGAGTCCTTGGTTACATACATTGCCTGCCATATTATCGGCCTCCCCATGTCAACTGTGGCTCAGTCCTGCGTTGCACACATGTTTAGGCTCTGACAATCTGTGTGGCTCACAGGCCTCAGCCTGTTCAATGGCCAATGACTCTGTCCAACTCTTGTCGTGTCTTCTTCACACGTGGCCGGCCGCCGGATCTTCCATCATGTGTCCTGCCCACTGTCCCAGCATCATTTGCAGTGTTGTAATTTCAATCACATTAAGCTGTTGATGCCAGTCAACACTGCTTGTCAATACACAGGTGTATGGTCAGCCTTTTGATACCATGCTAGGCATCCCTGCTTTGGTACTGGGGTGGAGGGGTGCTTGCATTCTAGACATGGTATACATTGAATACACAATGCACGTGATGTCTGATTTTGACATTGCACTGCCTTCACATTTCCTGGCACACACCATGGAGTGCTTGTACATGTAGGTAGTGAGTGGCGTACACATTTTCTGCACTGCATAGACCCACTTCCATGCAAACTGCCACCTTTCAACAGGTCTGATCACAGAAGCTATTCTAAGTAGACCCAGCATGCATGCAAGGTCATATGTTGTGTGTCACATGTCTGCCGGATGCCTTTGCTGTCGGTGTGTGTGTGTGTGTGTTGTGTGCTTCTGACATGTGTACTGACCTTTTCCTCTCTATTTTTCAGGTGATGACGCAATGGATGCAGAGGATGGTGTTGTCATGCCAGACACAGGGTTGGTAAGACCACATCAACCCGGCACTAGTGGGGGTCATGGGGTGGTAGGCCACGAAATCCCCCAAGTGCTGCAGTCCATCCTGTCTCTGGCTGCCTATGAGTCCAGCCTTGATGACGACTCTGACGTCCATGTTGAGTTGGATGAGCATCAAGTCCATGTGTCAGGGGTGAGTGATTCTGATGTGGACACTCCTCTGTCTGCGACCCCTGCACTGAGGGATCAGACAGTCTTGGTTCCTCCGCCTGTGGTGGATCGGGACGCAGGGTCACCCTCCACACCAGTCACTGATGTGCCTGGGACATCACGTCGACGGGGGCATGTAGTCGTGCAGCCGCAGGCGGTGCCAACACAGCGAGGACCCCCGGTCCTTGGGTCCCGCAGGGGTCAAGCCCGGCAACGCGGTCGCCGCGCGCAACCGCTGTATACTGAGTGGGAGCAAGACATGACTGCCAATTCAGAACGGCAGGGGGCAGCAATGGAGAACATCGCTGACAGCATGGAGCGTGTGGCCCGATCTGTGCTCCCCCCTGCTAGGCAGGTGCTTCTCCAGCAGCAGGCGGCACGGTCCACGGCCCGCTCACTCAGGCTGGGCATGGCGGCCTCAGACAGGGCACGCCAGGCTGAAATGTCGTCTCTGCGTCAAGCAATTGCTGCTCACGCAGAGGCGCACATGGATGCCCTGAGGGAGGAGTATGCCTCCCTCAGATCCACTCTGGGTGTCCTTATGATGTCCCAGAGGCAGCGGGCAGAGGAGAGGTTTGCACAGCTTGAGCGCACCATCTCGGCTGAGCTACAGGCTTGCCGGGAGGTGCAGCGGTTGTCCAGCCAGGCCTTGCAGGAGGAACTCCGTGTTACACGTGCTACCTTGCAAGAGGAAGCACGTGTATCACGTGAGGTCCTGCATGCAGACCTATGTAACATCGCCACACAGAACCAGGCTCACCTGTCCGGCAGACTTGCTGCCGACGAGGGGCAAGCTGCGGCTAGGCGTGGCCAGGCTACTGTGCCACGTCCTCCTTACCAGGATGAGCCAGACTCGGACGACCATCTATCTCCCACATAGGTCGTGCTGTGAAGGCGTTGAGCCCATGGAGGTATTTTTTTTTGGCTCAGCATCATCGCATGTGGATGTTGAGCAGCACCCTGTACCTCCCCCCTCCTGGGTGCCTCCCCTCCCCCCCGGGTCGTATGTGGCCATTTTTGATTTTTCTTTTAGTTTAGTTAGTTAAGTTTCTGTTTGATAGTTAGTTTAAATAGGTAATGTAGGTGTTCCATAGTTAGTGTAATTAGTTAATAGTTGAGTTAGTTTAAAATTTGTAGTCTATTGTGCTTACATGTGACAGTGCGGTGCCTTGTGGTTTTTGAAGGCATCCACTGTCTGTTCCAGCTGGGCCCTTCATGGTTGTCTTGTGTATGTGTTTGCTGCTTGGGTTCCTTGACTCAAATATGCCACTCCTGCCTCCCTTATCCATGGGCTCGCAAGGATGGTTCGGTGTAACAGAATTTTACACAAGGGCTTTGGACTGTCATATCTGTGGCATGTCTGGTGCTTTTTGACTTGTGTTGACACCCCTAGTGGGGATGATTTAGGTGTAATTGTCCACTGTTCAGCTTTTGCTAGATGGGGCGTGTCATGATTAATGTGGACATTGATTGCTATGCATTGTGTATTATGTTTCATATCTTTCCTGTACACGTGCTTGTTGCAAATCATGCTGTAGATAGTGTTCCACACTTTGGAGGTGAAAGACGGACTGATGGTGTGATTTGTGATGTGACTCTCTGACATGGTCAAGTAATGAGATGCCTGATGAGACACACACAGATCACTTTGATGCATTAATCATGTGTTTCATGCACTTTCTGCAGGGGGATGAGGCACCAGAGCACCTTTGCCAGCAGACATGGCCCATTGGACGACGTAATTCCTGACCCGTTTGTTGGTGCCCACATGCACATGTGTGCACAAGCAGAGCCACAGTGATTGCAGACCCACATCCTAGAACTGCTGACATGTTCCAAGGAACTCCAGGCAAGGTGAGCATCACAGGGGGGCCACGAGACAGCAAAGCTTGCACCAGGCGAGTTGCACGTGCAGGCTTAGTCACAGCACTGAGGGTGAGCTTAGACAAATATTGGTGTTGAAGCACACAATGCAGCTCAGATGTGTTTGTGGACTGATGGCTGTTGATAGTAGGGTTGTCTGGGACACATGCGGGGGCAGTGGCACATACCCTGCGGTACACCAAGGTTCATTGAGGCACTTGTATCAACCATGTAGCCTTCCAAGACATGGAAAGGGGCAGCTCACAGGGACATACAGCAAGGGACATACTCGGGTGCAGTGCATGTCTATTCCACGTACTTCATGATAAATGCACTGGCAACTTTGTTTTGGTCATGGTGGTACGCAACTTGCTCTGTAGTCATGGCTTGCCATATGGGTCTGTCTGCTTACCCAGGGAACATTGCATGTTGTGTGAATTGTGACACATTGGTGTTCCATTTGCCAGGCACCCACCAGCGGCTGACTTACTGCATTGACTGTGAATGACCCGTCACAGGGGTGATGTTATATATGGGTACGAAGCATGGAGCACAGATTGTCTGTTTGTAGAGTTGTATGTTGTTATGGGGCATGTTTTGTGTTGTGTTTTTGTGTAATTGGCAGGTACAGGTTGCTGACTGTGTCTCTCTTTGCAGCATTGCAGTGCTCCTGTAACCGGACCTGAGAGTGCGCAGGCAGGAGGCCAGCACTCAAAACCAGAGCTAAGTGTCTTGTTGTATTTTCTTACAAACTGGCCTGCATAGGCTTGCTGGGGAGTGTACTGATGCATGGATGTATGTGTGGTCCTATTTGGTATGTTATTTACCCTAATCACCCGTGATCCTATGCAATTTTGAAACCTGTACCCTCTACCCGGTGTTCCTGCTTCCCATGCCTATCCAAGCAATGTTCCCTGACCCTCTTTCCCCACTGGGGTTGCGGATGCCTGTGTAAGCCCCGAACTTGCAGGCGCCAAAACCCTAGAGTGGGTGGTTGGTTCGTACCACTCCTGAGCCTGGACTTCAGAAGGCCATGACAATGATGTCCAAGTTTGTTTGGATTGTGCATGTGTTCATGCAGGTTGTACATTTTCGTGCATTCCCTGGTTTCATGTTTCATTCCTACTCCCCTCACCTGCCACGCATTCCAGTCATCCAGTGTGTCTACACCTGTCCCGACTGCATATCCCTGAACCTCATTCCCCACCAGGATCTCAGGGGCCTGTGTGAGTTTGACCTTGCAGGCCCCCGGGACATGGTGTGGGTGGTTGTTTCATGAGACTCCGGCGCCTGTACAGGGGACCCGTGACAGTACACATCCATTCATGGTGCATCATCCTATGTCATGTACCACACATGTCTCACATCCTGTCGTGACATTGTTTTGCTGTGCTACCTTGGTTGTTGCATCATTGTGGTAGTACTTGGCCTTTGAGACGTACTGCTACGTCAAGTCATCTACTGGAGGGTGTTTGGGTTCCTTTTCATGCCTTGGATTATGTGATTTTGGAAATGAGTGTGGATTCTGAGGGTTCAGGCATCTTTTTACACACATGGTGGGAGATGGACACGAAGGGTAAAGGTGATCCTGTGGCCAGGTGGGAATGAGGGTTGGAGGCTCCATGACCCAGGTGCAGTTGTTCAGTGGGCATGGTCATTTGCGAGGGGGGGGGGGTTGTTGTTGATAGTTGCGTTGCCCTGCAGTGTGATGGGAACTCTGACATTGTAATGTTGTTGTCCTATGTACATGTTGTGTTCTGCTGATCAATGCCTGTTCATGTGTTGTGTTTTCCTTTCAGGTGCGAGGGGATAGTAGTGGTTTGACATGCTGGGGTGTACACATGGTGGATGTTCACATGTGATGTGTAGGGAACACTGATGGTTACTTGAGTGCACATGCATATGTGGAGTGCATGTCCCTGCAGAACCACACACTTGCACTCGGATGCACTCCATGTACTCCCCCCCCTTGCATATCCACGTGTACACTGTTTGCCTTCTGGTGCCCATTGTGTCCCGGCAGCACATGTTCTGTGACCGGTTATGGTTCCAGGACATGCCTAATTTGATGTTTGATTTAGTCTGTCACTTAGATGTGATGCTCAGGGTGTGCATCACACGCAATGGCTGTTCACTGTGCTGTGCGCTGAGCAGTGTGATGCAGGAGTAGGACACTGCACACATGAGCTGCAGTGTTGATTTTGCAATGCATAATGTGCATATTGACAGGCATTCATTGTGATGTTACGTCTACGACTGTTGTAATGCATTTGGAATCGACGTATTTTGGGTGGGACTTATTGTTGGTCTATCATTTCATCGGATTCCGGGTCAGGCATCATTGTCCGATGCCACTGTACATTTAGGACATGGCAATGTGTACCTTATCGTTACTGGGTCGGTGTATGGGTATTGCTTGCCATGTCATGTTGATGTTTGGGAGGGTTTGACTGACATGACAGTGATGGCCATGGCCTGTTTTGCAGGTGTGTGTGATGCACACCTTGCATGTCCAGGTCATCCGCTTCTCAGAGCAACTAGCTGGGGGTAGGTTTCTCTCTGCAGCAGGGCCCTCCCCCTCGAACAGACTTCCTGCCTGACTTGAACTTGAGGGGAACCATCTCCAGTTCTGGAAGCACCTCAAGACCTTCCTCTTTGCTTCTGCTTACTCTCTGCCTCTCCCTTGCAGAATTCTTCACTGGAACTGCACAGGAGCTGCAACTGGGACACTCTCACCAACCTCGGTCCCTGGGCCAGCCACTGTCCACTTGCACTGCCACCCTGGCAACCCCTGCACTGCGGGACTGTCTCTCTATCCCTACAGCCCTCCCTTCACAGCACTTGTCTGCACTTACCTTTGCAGTTGCCACCAGGCGACCTATGTATTATTTTTTTGGCCTACTTCCCCTGTACTGGACTCCCCCCCACCCTTCCCCTTGCACTTTTCCCTTCCCCCTACCCCTGCACTTGCACAATCTCAATGACACCTGGCCTAGTAGTACCGTTCTCTGTGTTCCCTTGTTCCCCCCCCACTGCCTCATTGTGCCTTTGAATACTTGTGTATGGCTCATGTCATGTCACATGTCATATGTGTGCATTTTGGTTGCACAGGATAGCTTGTGTTTAAGTAGCTAGGGATGCAGACGATGTGGCACTTCCATGGGTGGTAGGGTTGTGACAGTTGACTGTCACTTTGTCATCATCGATTGTCACCTGGTATGTGCCAGGCCTGTGTGCACTCCACAGGGGTGGGAGTTTAGGTGAAAAATGTGGCCACGAGCTGGGTCCGGGCTACCTCGCCACGTGCCCTGTCCCCTCCCATGGGCAGCGCCTGTGCCTGTGGTTGGGGATGTGGGGGCACCACCATGTCCACCGGGACACCCTGCCGTGTTGCAACATTGTGCAGGACACATGCTGCCACAATAATCCTGCACACAACTGGTGGTGCATAGAGTAGTTGCCCACCAGAGCGGTCAAGGGAGCGGAAACGTGACTTGAGCACTCCGAATGTGCGCTCCACTATGGCCCTGGTTGCAATATGGGCAGCGTTGTATCTTACCTGGGGTGGTGTGGTGGGGTTCCGGATTGGCGTCATCATGTGGTTGCTCAGAGGGTAGGCACTGTCCCCTGGGGAGGTGATAATTGTTGAGATTATTAGGGTTGGTATATTTGTCTGTGTGTGACTTGCATGCATGTGCAAGGGCATTTGTACTCACCTAGGAGCCATGTGTCGCCATGCTGCCCAGCTTCCAGGGCCCGGCTCAGGGCGGACATTCTGTATATGAAACTGTCATGGGTGGAGCCAGGGTAGTTTGCATAGACAGAGGTGATGATTCCCTTTGCATCGCATACCACCTGTACATTGATGGAATGCCAGTGCTTGCGGTTTCGGTAGATGTGCTCAGTGGCCCTAGGTGGACGTAGGGCCACATGGGTGCAATCTATGGCACCGAGCACTTTGGGGAAGTGTGCCACCCTGAAAAAATCCAGGACAACGGCCTGCCTTTCTGCGGGTGTTCTGGGCATGTATATGTGCCTGCGGACTGAGGGGCGCGCTGTCATGATTGCCAGTACCTGGTGTAGGCAGCGTGACTGCGTGGCCTGTGAGACCCCCCCCACTATGGCAGTGGTCCGCTGAAACGACCCAGTGGCCAAAAAATGCAAGACATTGAGCAGCTTCTCCAAGGGGCTCAATGCTTGGGAGCAAAGGGTGGGGGATGTGAGGTCATCTTCCCACTCCCTGACCAGGTCTAGGATGATATGGGGTGGAAACCTATACCTGCCGTAGACCTGGTCGTCAGGCATCCCAAAAAGGCTTGTCCGTGGTGCAAAAATGCGTGCCCTGGCTATTCTCCTCCTCCTGCGGTGTCCCACAATCAGTGCAGCAACAAATGGGGCATTCATCGTCGCTGTATATACGCGTTTGTTGTTTGCGCGCACTTTTATGCTGTGCGCGGGCGCGGGACGCCTCCGTGTGGGCGGACTTGTTGGTTTCCCGTATTCGGGTGTCATTGCGTGTGATCGGAGGGGCCTGGCCTGGGTACGTGTGTTTCGGGGTGCGCGGGTAGTTCCACACGCCATTGGCCTGGGTACGTGTGTTTCGGGGTGCGCAGGTAGTTCCACACGCCATTGGCCTGGGTACGTGTGTTTCGGGGTGCGCGGGTACTTCCACACGCCATTGGCCTGGGTACGTGTGTTCCGGGGTCCCGTGAACTTTCACACGCGATTGGTTGGAATCCACGTGTGTACTGTCATCATGTGCAATGAGGGATACTCCCTCGCACGCCACGTCACAGACGCGCTCACGCGCTGAGGGCCTTTGGTCCAATGAAAATGCGTATGCGTGCAGACGCGCTTACGCGCTAAGGGCCTTTCCTCGAATTACACGCTGACGTGCAGAATTTTCACGTGCCAAATCACTCCGTATCAAGCTGGCCACGCGTAAGCACACGGAAGACCACGCTCCTGCCCAGAAGGCCGAACTACTGCCCCCCAGAGCCCCGAGCACGCTCCCACCTGCCATCTGCTGCTGCCTGACTGCCTGCTGCCCACGTGCCCTGCCATTTGCTGCCTGCACATCAGCCAGGGGTGCTGTTGGTGTGACCACCCCTGCTGGAACCAAAGACTCCCGACTGGGATTCCATCGCTCCACAGCCCAGCCCCAGGACCCAGTTGCCCACCCACTCCTGCCTCTGGGGTTGTCATGTCGGGGCAAACTCCATCTGTGACCACTGACAACCCCCGGCCAGAGAGGCAGAGGGGCACCAGCTTCAGTGCCACCGAAGTTGGTGTCCTGGTGGAGCAAGTCCTGGGGCAGTATGATGCCCTCTTCGGAAGTTCCCGCGCCGACAAGGAAGGACGGACTCGGATCTGGACTGACATCGTGACTGCCATCAACGCGGAGGGGGTGGCAGTCCGCGACTTCCAACATGTCAAGAAGCGCTGGGAGGACTTCAGGTCCAGGACCCTGAACAAGGCCTGGCGCCTCTTGAAGGCAGCGGATGCCAAGGGGCGCCGGGGCCACTTGTCGGAAGAACAGATGAGGGTCCTGGAACGCATATCCCCAGCGCTCCACGTCCAGGTCCTTGAGAGGCAGACCCGTCTGGAGTCGAGCGGTGAGTGTACATGCATCCTGATTGCGAGCAGTGCGTGTGGTGATTGTTCAGTAGTGTGCAGGTTGCACATCTGTTTGTATGGGGTCGAGTATGGGTGCGGGTGTACAGGGCCGTGGGGCTGACACATGCGAGGGCTGTAATGTGTGAGACATGGATGGTGCCTGTGTGTGTGGGCTTGCATGCCATATGCAGTTGTGTGGGCACACAAGTTTGTATGAATGTGTATGTGAGTAGACATGTCCGTGATGTCACGCATGTATGTTGTTTTCAGCTGCATGTATCAGCGCTGTGTACATGTGCATGTGTGTGTATTTGACAAGGGTGCAACAGTGATGCAACATGGATGCATGTGACAGCTTTAAGTGGAAGCCTGATGGGCAGATGTGACATGGATGCCCGTCTGAACACTGCGACACTTGGCAGATGTGTACACATGCATGCAAGTGTGGTGGTGTGTGTACATGTGTGGTGCACTTCCTGTGTTGCATGTGATGTCTGGCTCACCTTTGCCTGCTCATGCTGTTGTATGTGTATGGATGGTGTTGGCAGTTGCGAAATGGCTGTGGTATGGCTCGTGTGTGCGAGTTGTAATGACATGTGTGTTGGTGATCGTGATGACATGTCTGAGGTTTGCCAATGCCACTCATGTACAACTGTCATGTGTGTATGTGTCCATTGTACAGTGCCCTGATGCGTGTGTTTTGTTTCTCCCTGTCTGCAGCGTCAACTGATGAAGAGGGCGGAGAAGGTGCTGTGGAGCACAGCGGCGGGGATCCCACCGCCAGCCGGAGACGCAAGGCCCGGCTCCCCTCCCATGTTGTCATCTCGTCGGGGAGTGAGGAGTCCGGTGCCGCGTCCCAGGCCGCAGCTGCCGGGGGGAGGTCCAAGAGGCGGAGGTTGCAGTTGGACTCCTCGGCAGCAGAAGGGGCAGCTGGGACCCCACAGGGCCCAACGGGGGAAGATGGCACAGAGTCATCCAGGTTGGTGGGGGGTTTGGTGGAGGAGGAGGCCGTGCAAGCACCGGAGACGGGGTCTGGGGGGTGGGGATCCCACTGGTGCTAGTGGTGCAGTGCAGGACCAGGGACAGGAGGCAGCACAGGCCGCCGCGGAGGTGCCTGTGTGCAATCCTGTCCCTGATCATGTCCCTGCATCATCTTTCACCAGCAGGGATGCCTATGTCCAGACCAGTTTTCAGGCAGGGGATGAGCTGACGTCAACTGGCCTTCCTCTGCCTGCGGACGTGGCTATCCAGGCCCGGGTTGAGCCTGTCCTGGCTGGTGTGGCGTTGCGTCAACGGGCCATGCGAGGTGACCTGCAGTCTTTTCATGAAGAGACTGCAGGTCATCTCGAATGGCTCGTTGACCACGTCAGCCTGCTGGGACAGGTCACCCAGGCCGGATTCCTCCGTCTGATGGGGCTTGCCACGACCCCCTCCTCAGCTGGACCCCCTACGCGCCAGTCGTACTCTGTGCCATCTTCCCACCCATCAGTCACCTGGGTGCCCTGTGGAGCTGCCTCTGACGGTGCGGCCAGGCTGGTGGAGGAGGCATCCCTGCCACAGTCGGGAGTCGGACGTCCAGCAGGGGTGGCCACGTCAACGACTGCACCCCAGCCGGCGGAGGATGTGCAGGCAGCAGGAGGCAGTGCAGGGGCAGAGGCACAGCAGCAGCAGCACCATGGTGGGAGCCATGAAGGCTCGGGGCCTTCGACATCGGAGGGGTAGGCATCGGCCGGAGGGCAGGAGGACCCAGGACTAAAAGTGTCTTCCGTGTGGCAGCGGTTGGGCCACGCCATAGATGCGGAGCGGCAGCGGGCGGAAGAGGCACGGCTCTCTATGGTCAGGGCGGAGAACTCCATGCAGAGGGCCCTGAGGCGGGTCGAGTGCCTCGAGGCAATCCGCAGGGCTTTGGAGGTGGACACGTCGACGGCCCTGCGGACCCTCGGGGCCATGGAGGAGGACCGCCTCCGGGACATTGAGGAGGAGTTCGATGATGCCCTGGCCCGGCACATCCAGAAGTGAGCCGTGGAACTAGCCCGCTGCCCTTGTACATAGTTATGTAGATAGTGTTAAGTTTCATTTTTGTTTTCATTTCATTTGGACCTTTTGGACATTGGCCACATTTTTGTATATAGTTTTTTTTATTAGTTAGTGTAGTTAGTTAGGTTTCCTTTATTTTGTGGGGATAATGGACCCTGGCTTCTTGCATTGTACATAGTTGTGGATTTGTACATACTTTCTTTTTTGACATTCTCCATGGATCAATGGCTTATTATTTTTATTTCACATTGGATTTTGTTTGGTGGACATTGACTTTATACTACATTACTTTGGATTTCTATATTCTTTATTTTTTTAATTTTTGAACGGACATGCTTCTTTTAATTTTTTTCCATTCACATTTCTGTTTCTTCATTTTTGTTTCTATTCATCTTTCCTTTAATACATTATTTTTTTGTTGAACTTCAATGTGTGGTATCTCATTGTTTTCATGCATTCCATGTTATGCGTTTTGAGAATCACTGACACCCATTGGTTGTATGTGAGGGACATGTGTTTGTTTTGGAACTTGCAATTGGTGTTCTGTGATGTAATTGCAAAATATGAGTGGGTGGATGCAAAACTCGGGTGGGTGTTTTGCATTTGGGGGCTGACCATAGAGACCAGGGATCTGGACTGTGATGACATGTTGGGTGGGGAAAATGAGTTGGACATGGGTGGGGGCCTGCTGGCAGGTGCCCCAGAGTGCTGGGGGGTGGGAGACATGAGTGGGAGACATGAGTTGGACATGGGTGGGGGCCTGCTGGCAGGTGCCCCACAGTGCTGGGGGGTGGGGGTGGTGGGAGACATGAGTTGGACATGGGTGGGGGCCTGCTGGCAGGTGCCCCACAGTGCTGGGGGGTGGGAGACATGAGTTGGACATGGGTGGGGGCCTGCTGGCAGGTGCCCCACAGTGCTGGGGGGTGGGGTGGTGGGGAACATGAGTTGGACATGGGTGGGGGCCTGGTGGAGGGTGCCCCTGGTGGCTGGTGGGTGGGGGTGGTGGGAGACATGAGTCGGACATGGGTGGGGGCCTGGTGGAGGCTTCCCCTGGTGGCTGGCGTGTGGGGGTGCTGGGAGACATGGGTGGGGGCCTGGTGGAGGCTGCCCCTGCACTGCTGGGGGGTGGGGGTGGTGGGAGACATGGGTGGGGGCCTGGTGGAGGGTGCCCCTGGTGGCTGGGGGGTGGGGGTGCTGGGAGACATGGGTGGGGGCCTG
The DNA here is from genome assembly GCF_040938575.1 of Ambystoma mexicanum. Taxonomy (NCBI): domain Eukaryota; kingdom Metazoa; phylum Chordata; class Amphibia; order Caudata; family Ambystomatidae; genus Ambystoma; species Ambystoma mexicanum. The sequence continues at coordinate 363,576,911 of NC_090922.1, forward strand.
GTGGAGGGTGCCCCTGGTGGCTGGTGGGTGGGGGTGCTGGGAGACATGGGTGGGGGCCTGGTGGAGGCTGCCCCTGGTGGCTGGTGGGTGGGGGTGCTGGGAGACATGGGTGGGGGCCTGGTGGAGGCTGCCCCTGGTGGCTGGGGGTGCAGGGGGACATGCGTTGGTGGGCAGTAGTGCTAGTTGATATGTGGGTTGGCTGGTGGGCATGGGCATGGTGGATGCAGGACATGGCTGGGTAGGCCCCTGTGGTGTGAGCCACCTGCAGGGGCCGTGGAGGGTGTAGAGGGTACACCTGGGAGGACCCATACGTGCAATCCACGTGTGCTGCTCCCCGCGTACCCCTGTAATACACATACCCCGCTCAATCGCGTGTGGAACTTCCCGCGCACCCCCGGAATACACGTACCCCACTCAATCGCGTGTGGAACTTCCCGCGCACCCCCGAAATACACGTACCCCGCTCAATCCCGTGTGTAACTTCCCGCGCACCCCCGGAATACACGTACCTTGCTCAATCGCATATTTGACTTCCCGCGCACCCCCGAAATACACGTACCCCGCTCAATCCCGTGTGTAATTTCCCGTGCACCCCCGGAATACACGTACCTCGCTCAATCGCGTGTGGAACTTCCCGCGCACCCCTGAAATCCACGTACCCGGCCAAATCGCGTGTGGAACTTCCCGCGCACCCCTGAAATCCACGTACCCGGCCGAATCGCGTGTGGAACTTCCCGCGCACCCCCGTAATACACGTACCCGCTCATTCGCGTGTGTAACTTCCCACGCACCCCCGGAATACACGTACCTCGCTCAATCGCATATTTGACTTCCCGCGCACCCCCGAAATACACGTACCCCGCTCAATCCCGTGTGTAACTTCCCGCGCACCCCCGGAATACACGTACCTCGCTCAATCGCGTGTGGAACTTCCCGCGCACCCCTGAAATCCACGTACCCGGCCAAATCGCGTGTGGAACTTCCCGCGCACCCCTGAAATCCACGTACCCGGCCGAATCGCGTGTGGAACTTCCCGCGCACCCCCGGAATACACGTACCTCGCTCATTCGCATATTTGACTTCCCGCGCACCCCCGAAATACACGTACCCCGCTCAATCCCGTGTGTAACTTCCCGCGCACCCCCGGAATACACGTACCTCGCTCAATCGCGTGTGGAACTTCCCACGCACCCCTGAAATCCACGTACCCGGCCAAATCGCGTGTGGAACTTCCTGCGCACCCCTGAAATCCACGTACCCGGCCGAATCGCGTGTGGAACTTCCCGCGCACCCCCGGAATACACGTACCCCGCTCAATCGCGTATTTTACTTCCCGCGGCGCAACTTTTTTGATGCGCTGGGACTCTACCGCCTGCTTTCGTGTGGCGGCCGTGTTTCAGCTTGTGCGTGGCTTTGGCTGTGCGTGGATTTGCCCTATTCCATTCCATGAATACGTGTGGTTCGAGTGCGTGTGGGCGTTCCCTCTGCTTCCGTGCAGTACATCCCCAGTTACACCCTTATTTTCACGTGTTGTTCCCCATTCCGCGCGTTACGCCCCATGTCCCGCCCACTTTCTGGTGTGTGCGCTGAGGTTGTGCGCTTTCACTGTGCGCGTCGCGCACCGTCGCGCACGCCTTTCGCGATGTTGCAGTGACTTGTGCGCCATGCACGGGTTTGGCGCACATCCCGCGGTGAACACGCGCAGGGACTTCCATGAATCGCACGCGTGCGTGTGCGCCTGTTTTTTTCCGCTTGCGCATGCTTGCGCATGCTTGCGCCTAGATTTTCGGCGCACGTTTGTTCCATGAATCGGCCCCCTAGTCTTGTTGTGGCTTGTTGACACATGGGTAGTGTCATACCATGTACGTCCAGTTTGTCTTTGGAGCAAATTTCAATTTGTGGTTGCATTTCTTTTTTCAACATTATTTCATTGAATTTTGAACAGCTTGCAAGAGTTGGCATCAAGGACATACAAGTGACATTTTTGTGTGCTAATTTTTCTATGACATCAGTAGCACATGAACTATGGCCATACAGTGCATGGATGTGCCAGGTTTTTAATATTGATTGTGCTTCTTGGGGTAGTACACCAACTCTAATACTTTTTAAAATGTTGGCGTATGTGAAGTCTGCAGACTGGCGCATGTTTTCTGTTAAGTCTCTGTATTGGAAATATTGCCAAAGGTTGACATTTCCTATGCTGCCAACAGTTTTATGGCAGAGTTTGTGTACTAAGGTTTTAAAAATAGGTTCACCTTTCACTGGTGTCAATTGAAGAAGAACCCCCGAAAACAATAATGTGTTTTCCTCCAAAGAGCTCTTCATAGTTTGTTTTGAGTACCTCTTGTAAACTGAGGTGAATCAAGGCCAACATTATGTTGGAGACCATGCTCACTTCATCTATTAGTAGCATTTTCATTTGTTTTAACACTCTGCGTAGTTCCATTGCAGCTTCGGTAGAAAGTTTGTAATATTCTAATTTGTTTTGGTGTTCTACTGGAAGGAGTAGTAATCAGTGTAAGGTGACATGCCTATGTTGTAGGCAGCTAAACCTGTGGGGGCAGTTACAACAGCTGACAGTTTGTTGTTTGTCAATTGTTGAAGGAACTTTGTGATGATTTTGATTAAGAATGTTTTGGCGGAACCAACTTCACCACAGACGTATAGTAGTATAGGTTTGTAATTTTGGCAGGTACATTCTTTATTTTCATGTTGTACACCATGTGAATTTTCTTTTGTTACTTCTTGAAAAATATTACGCTGCTCATTGTTCAGTTTTGATTGCAGTACAGTTAAGTCTTCTGTATCTACTTCATAGTGACACATGGTGTTTTCTACTTCTGTCATAGCTAATTCTGCCTCATTTGCTTTTAGTGGCTGTCCCAGTGGTTCTTGGCTTCCTGTTACAGAAGGTTGACTACTGTCGGGAGTGTCCTTATCTGGTTGGGCCTGGAGTTCTTCTTTGTGTTGCAGTTCATTGTGCAATATTGTTTTGTACTGTCTAAAGTTTACATTTGCTTTGAAAGCATCTTCATAGGAGTCATAGCTATCTAGTAACTCTTCTTCTTTTCTCCACGGTTTAAAAAGTTGTAGCAGGGACATGTACTATAGTTCTTTATGTTGAGGAGTTCAGTTTTGATTGCAGTACAGTTAAGTACTGTAATCAAAAAAAGTAAATGTCAATTTGATTTGATTAATTAAGCTTTGTTTGGTAAGTTTCACTAAGCTGCCTTCACAATTTGCCACTCTGTATCTACCTTTATTTTCATCTGGTTTATATTATTTTTGTATGTGAAGTTTTGGGCTATGTAGTATAGACACATGGTTTCTAAAGGGGTACTCCTGTTTGGGTAGTATGTGTCTAGTAAATTGTTTTTCAAAATGTCTTGGCTGTTGGGATCATTTTTGGCTATTGTTTCTATGTGGTCATATGATTTGAGAACTCTTTGTCTAGATTTCGCAGGACCAAGACTTAGCCATACTATATTTTCAGACTTTCCATACAAAGCAGTACCGGTTGAACGATCTGCAGCTTCATAGCAGCCACATTCTCTATGAGAGTGCATTTTTATGCCTAAGCTGTACAATTCCTGAGACAGTATTTTGTCTGATGATGGGTCATCCCAGAGTTCTTGAAGCTCTGTTTTTTCTGCTTTGGTTAAGGAGGCTGTAACATATCGTGCAACTGCAGTGGAATTGTCTGCAATGTAGTGCACATCTATGTTTGCATTCCATAAGAGGGCAATGATTGCATTGTAATCATTGATATATTTTGCTTCTTCTGTTCTTTTTATGTAATATGTGTTCTTAGGTGATTTACTTTTAACACTATTTCTAACTGAAGAAATGAAGTTGTTTACTTGACCTGTTCCTGTAACTGGTCTAGGGAAACCAAAGCGGCATTTGGTGTAGTATTTCCCTTTGTTTTTGTATTTGTAAAACAGTATTTCCCACATTTGTGTCTTTGAAATTGTAAGATTTGTGCATGAAGATCACTATTTGTTGCTTCTGATGGAATTTCACAAGTGACCTATTTTCGATAAACTGTAAAACAGTGGCATCACTGTCTTGACCAAAGTTAGGAGCATCTTTAATCCATAAAAGGATGTGGATATGTGGTGCTCCTCTGGCTTGGTATTCTTTTCTCCAAAAGAAGTGTTGCACTTCTCCGAGGGGAGGAACAGTTTTATTACAAATAAAGTGTAGCATAGCAATGAAGCGATGATGGAAATATCTTGAAACATTAACAGAATCTAGAGAGCAAAGTTCTCCAGCTGTTAGTATATCTATGTTTGTTTTGTTTTAGTTTGATATGCGTAGGAAATCATGTAAATCTTCCCATGCATATTCTGCACAACTTAATGTAACAAACCAAGTGGGTGGGTCAAGGTTTCCTATCATACAACGTACATCTTTGTGACGTTGGAACCAGTACTCTTTAGTACCACACATGTTTGCTAGCAGATTTGTAATGCTTGATTTTAAAACCTCATCTTTTTCTTCCATTTTTTGTAGTAATTGCCTAGCTGACATATTTTGCAAGTGGGTACCGGATTTCAATGTGTGTGCAACTCTGTATCATAGAGTTGCTAGTTCACTTTCAAAGAGTAGGTGGAATATGTATTCCACATTTTGTCTAAATCTGGGATCTTCAGAATACATTCGTAACGAGCGGTATTCTGATGCTGTTATCTGAGAGGGTCTATCATGGTACCTTTCTCCTATCCAAGTAGGAAAGAGTAGAGGAAAAGCATTGCTTCTATACTTTTTTCCCATATGCTGATTGGTGATCCTTTGGTTTGTCGCATTTGGTTAGTTTCTAGTGCATTATCTATGGTGTCTTCAGAGTGTAATGGATGAATTGTATAATGGTCTAAAATATTGGATACTGTAGCAGGATCTAGAAGTTCAAATTGACCAGTTTCTGGTGGCTCTTGAATTATTTCAGTCGTTTCCCTCAGGTTTTCTTCAATATTCATTTCTTTGTAGTATTCATTGTTGTCTTTTAGATATTGCAAGGCTTGTCTAACTTTATGTAAGTCTATGGCCCTCATTACGACCCTGGCGGAGATCGTGGTGCAATATGCACCATGGAGCACGGCGGAAAGCTGCCGATACCGCCATGGGGGTTGGCGGATTTACCGCCCCATTCCGACCTTGGCGGGGCGGTAAATCCCCATTCCCCATTTTACCCTTCCCCATTCCCATTTTTGCCCCATAGGGTATAATGGGAGTGGGGAAGGCGTTAATTACGCCACCGTAAAATACGGTGGCGTAATTAACAACAAGGTCCCGTAGCGCCATGGATTTCTCCGCCGGGAAAAACCAGGCGGAAAACGGCTCCATGGCGCTACGGGAACTCGTAGTAGGGCGGACGGGTCCGCCGCGAATACCGCTGGCGTAAACCCACTCCGCCAGGGTCGTAATGAGGGCCTATGAGTTGTTGCCAATTTCTTTTGTCTTTTTTAGGTACACCATTTACTAAGACAATTAAAGATTGCTCTATTGGACGTCACACTCCCAGAGTGTGTACATTTTCTTTCAGATCTAAAGGTAAATAAACTTCTTTGCCACAAATGCCTGTCACTAATTCTGAGGGAGGTAATTTTGCTGTTTTTGGTTGAAGGCGTATTATTGCTTGAAATGGATGCAGTGTTTGAATTGGGATGCTCTCATATAAATTGAGTTGTTGCAAGGGTTTTGGTCGTGAGAATAGTTCTAAGTTATTTGTGATAGCAAGTGAAGGAGTTTGGTTGTTGTCAACTTTTGCAGTGCCGTAACTGCAAAGTATTAAGGGGTCATTTATTTCATATTTGTTTCCTGCTATAAGGTAGGGAGCTAATTCAAACCATTTGGAATCTTCATTGTCTTCTATTTTGTATGTTATGTCTACAGTTTTTGTGCTAGTTTTATAAAAAGTTCTGCGGCAACACAAACACATTGTTTGGTACTTCAGCGGATGTACTTTTAAATTTTAGTATTTCTTTTTTGTATGTGTGTAGTAGAAGGTTGCCATTTGTAGAATCGTTCCTAGTCTGTTGTAAAGCTATTACATTTTGTAAGTGGCTTTCACCTCCAAAATATTTTCTCTGCATATGCCCTATTTCTTCGAGTAGGTCTTTAGCTGTACCATGTAGAAGATTGTTATTTAAATTGTCTAATGCTAAAGCTGGACTTTTAGCATAGTACAGTTTATGGACTAGATTTCTTATAGTTGAATGATGTGTCGATATCATTTTGATATGATGGAAGGTGCTTTTGCAATTAGGTCCTGAAATGCAGGCTAATGAATGTCCTTGCAGTACTGTGTGTTTGCGCACTGGACAGGTGTCCATATTTTGTAGAAGTTTCATTTTGAATTTGTCTTTGCCTTTTACATATTGATTGAGGAACTGGCGTAAAGATTTGAAAGATTTTTTGTCAATGTTACACATTGACGTCCACAGCCATTTGTCTACTGGACGTTTTGGTTCAGTCTGATGTAGAGGTGATAAGGAGCAGCGTTTCTTGTTCCATAATGGTATTATTAAGTTTTTCATACCCTCGTCCACTGCTATGTATGGTAATTGTGTTTGTTTGCTTTTGTTTGTATGCTTCTTCATTGAAATTTGGTTCTGTGCTCGTGGTGTGACTCCATTCACCTCCACAGATATTTAAGTAGTTATATTTGTTGAAATTCTATTTATTGAGAAGTCTTTTTATAATTTAGTAGTTAGTTTTGTTAGTGGTTTCATTCTGTTTAACACTAATATAAATAACTTCCTTTTGAGAAAGTTTGTGCTGTCTATGAGATCTTCTAAGATTAATTTTCTAAGGTAGCTTTTAAGGGTTTTGCATGATTTCTCTCCTGTTTTTATAAGATTCTGAAGGACTTTGTGGCAGAACATTATTTGTAAAATACTTTTTTTGGTATGTTACTTGCCACTACATCAGGATTTATAGTAGCAATGTTAGCAGTAGTGGTAGCCGAATTCTTGTTAATCACTTTCTGTTTCGTTTTACATTTTGAAAGAGGAGGCAACGTTTTTGTACTGGAAGCCTATTTTGTTTCGCTTAATGACTCTAGTAGATCTTTTGTTTGAACTTTTTATACAAAATCTGCTAGAGATGGATGCTTATTTTGGACACTTTTATTTTCATTTGCTCTACTTCTGCGTTGCTTTGTACGGATTTGCTTTTTGGTAGGCATTCTTTGGGGTCTGTTGAAAAAAAAGAAGGTATGGGTTGGGCTGTATTGCAATGTATGTGTGCTGTGTGGATGAGTGTCTGACTATGATGGTAAGGATGTATGTGGTGGTGTGTGATTGTGCATTGGGCAGCTACAACTAGTTGGGAAGGCTATTCTTGTATTTGTGTGTTAATATACTGGGGTTCAGATGACAGTAGAAAGTATGTTAGTGGTGAGGAGAAGCACTAATTCTAAATCTAATGGTATAGAATTAGAACAGTTCTTTGTTCTGCAATACTAACATTCTAGGGGCTGGGTTATGTAATTTGTGTGCCAAAAAACGGGGATTTGTGCACTATTCTGCCTGCAAATCCTTGTTTAAAAAATGGGGATTTGTGGGCGGAATGGTGCGCAGAGTGTGTTTGAGTAACAGTAAGAATATTTGGTAGTATTGAACTTACTTTTTTTGTTTGGAATTAACAAGTTTCTTCTGAGTTGTTGTTTGTACTTCAGATGCTGCCGCTTTTCAGGAGAGTGGTCTTCACTGCAATTGTAAAAAGAAATAAGTTAGTAATTTTGTTTGTTTATAGCACTGATGTTAATTTAGATGTTGATTTTCATGATGTTTTTGTAGTAGTATTCTTGTTTGATAACTGAACATAGTGTGTGCATGCAGTTTCCTTTGACTATGCACCCAAGACTCTAGGCCCTGGCCGCAACCACCCCAGCATATCACACCCATAGATCACTCTCATAGAATCAAACATTTTAACTGGCTCTATGGGCTACTGCATTTTTTATGTCACAGCCTTTATATTTTACCTACAATATGTTAGATATTTGTGTCTGTAAAAAAAGAATTTAGATAGCAGACAGGTTTGGAAGTGACAGTTGATTATAGCTGATGGGAAAAATAATAGTAAGTTCATTTTATAGGTTATACAGGTTAAGTGGTAGTTACTCTGTGTATATGCATTTATAAGAGTTGTACATGTACTGTGCATAAAATATGCATACCTGTGGTTTGTATTCATGCATGTGGATATGCATGCAGCTGAAAGTAGAAATCCTGGAGACTTGTACAGTAGTTTTTGTATTAGGTGCTTTCCAATGATATGAGACTTCTACTCAGAGTCATCAACAGTACATTTGAAGGGCTGAACTCTGATGATGGAGTTAGATGTAGAGGTCTTGGATGTGATTGGTGGATGCTTCTGTGACTGCTTTGCTGTATCCAATGAGGGAATAGCACAGAAAGTGAAGTGGAAAGGGTAGAAGGGCTGTCTAAGAGTTACGCACTTCGCGGACACCGCGGCTGTCCGCAGACAGGGCGTGCAACATCCAGGGTTTTCCAGCAAATCCAGCATGGAAAGGGGAATGTAGGGATTATTCAATCAGGTGTTGAGGTTGTGGATTTCTGTTGAAAGAGACTGTGTGTAGTGAAGATGGCAGGTGGAGAAAGTCAGGGTGTTGGTGCTTGGAGATATGTTTTTGCATGGTTTACAGCAGTATGCAAAATGCAGGCATGTGGCAAACAATTTTGATGTTAAAGGAGTGGAGGTGGTGTGGAGCACTGTGCCTGATTGCAATGTACAGGGAATTGTAAACGTTTGTGAAGATATGGGTAGGATGAAGTCCCCATGTGGTAGTTTTGCACCGTGGGACATTCCATTTGGACTATGTCAGTGCCTCTACTTGGTTGGCAGATTTGGAACACTTCTGGATTAGTACCTAGGACAATATGAGACAATAGTTCTGTTTTTTGTCCTTAGCAAAACATTTCTAGGTGTGCAATCAACCAAGGCATGTGTGCGTTCATGCTTAGAGCTGGTATGTTTTTCTGTAATAATGAGAATGTTGATTGCAGTAATGCTGTTTATTGTAAAGAAGATGGCATTTCCTTATCTTTTATGGGAAACACCATGCTGTTCTGGAATGTATGGGTTGCTTTGGAGAAGGTTATGTGAACATTTTAGGAGTAAAGTAAGAAAACAAAAATAAAATAAAATACAAAATAATAGGTGTCTGCCAAACATCTGCAAAAAACCCAAAAAAGGCTCTTTTCAGAGCCAACCTTAAAGGGGAAATGGGGCACACTATTTAAATTTAAATTCTCCACGCTCAGATTTTCGATATGTCTGCAGACATGGCGGTAGTCCGCGGACATCGCGTATTACATACGTGGATTTTGGGGTGGAGAGGCATGCAAATGAGAATGAGTAGAGCAAGGGATTGGTCAATAAAGTTTACTGGGTGTGTTGTGTAAGGAGAGAGTTTGTCAGAAAGTCTTTCTTCTCAGAGAATAACAGCTAGCTATGGCTGTGTGTTTCAGAAAACAGATTATCTGGATTTTGGGAGACTCATGGAGACATTGTTTGGAGGTGCATTCAGAACGCTGTGGAGTAGCTGCAGATCTTGGATTTCCTTATGTGGAAGTGCATTAGCATGGAGTTTGTGGAATGAAGTGGCTGGACTTAGTACCTCTCTGTGCTACTTTGGAGACACAGCATCATCCAGACATAATTATAATTCATTGTGGAGGGAACAGTTTAGGACATGTGTCTGGAATTTCTTTGCAATTTGCAATGAAAGAAGGACTTGGGAAGGACATGGACATGTTTCCAAATTCTCAAGTAATTTTTTCTCGTATTGGCAGAGACAAATGTGGCTGCATTCTTCTTCGTTTGGTCCACAAATGGAGAAAGCCAGGCGAAATGTCAATAAGGCTGTTTGTGCCTTTTTAAGAGGTGTTGGCATGTCCTCTTTTCACAATGAAAATATTATGTTTCGTAGTACATACATTTTTCGCATAGATGGAGCCCATCTTACTTATGCTGGCAATCAGATTTTTCTGAGAAATGTACAAAATGCATTGCAACCTTTTTTGGAATTACAGCCACCCATTTTGCAGTAGGTGTTGACCATTTGAAGTTTTTCAAACACAAATAAATACCACCAAAAGGTTCTTTTCAGAGCCACTACTTCCTCCCAGGGAAAAGTGCAATGGCTATGATAGGGCTCCACCCCAAAATTTTAGATGTCCGTGAATTGTGCGTGGATTTCTAAAAAACGCACAGGGCTCTGCTCCATTTATTTGCCACTTCTATTTTTAAAGTGTGAAAGGTGGCTCTGAAAAGAGCCTTTTTTGGGGTTTTTTTGTTTAATATTTTTTGTTTTTTTACACACAACACAATAGGAGAGGAGGGGAAAGGAGGGTAAGGAAGGGACACCAACCACAGGGATAAGAAAGGGCAGGTGGAGAGAGGAAGATGTAGGGTGGGCCTTATATAGGTAGGTAGCAGACCTTCTCATGCTCCTTGACCACCGTCTCGAAAGCACTCCGAAGACACTCCCCCCTGCAGAGTACTGTGTTGCAGTATATACACAATATTGTGACCTTCAAAAGGTAAGGGTCAACAGCATCATATATGGCCTGTGAGGCTGCTGGAGGGAGCCGCTGTCCCACAGGAGTGTCTCTTTTGGTGACAGGAGTGGAAACGGAGGATGTTGTAGAGGAACTAAACCTACTACGTTTAACCTTGCGACCGGCCCCACCGTGGAACAACCTTAGGTGTCGCATCATGGATGTCGTACCAAAGCTGTTTGAACCAAGCTTCCCACAACTCACAACCATTTTGCACTGGTAGCAGGTGACCTTGTTCGCAAGTGCTTTTGGTACGTCACCATGAATGGTAAACAACCGCCACACCCAAGACTCACGGCGAGTGCTGATAGTAGGGACTTCCACTACCGCATCCTCTTCATCCTCTTCATCCTCCTCCTCTACATCCTCATAACTGTTCCCCTCTGCAGGCCCTTGGGGAGGTGTTGGTGGTGGAGTGGGTGGGGGTGGTGCTGAGGCACTAGTAGCACCAGCTTGAGCAGCAGCAAGCATAGATGCCATCAGGTCTGATGGGAAGCAGCAAGAGCAGCAAAATCAGCAAGATTAGCAAAAGCTAATATAGACAATGCTCAGTCAGGTAGCCAGAAGCACAATGAGGAGGAGCTCTGGGGTGTGGCCTTTTGTAGGGGTGCAGGTGTGCGGACAGGTCGAACACCCCAAAAAGGCTTGGGTGCAGTCACATGATGACGTCGCGAAAACATCCTCAAATGGGACGGGTGTCCGCAGGACACCAAATGTGAAATGGTTGTGCGCATGCGCGCGGGTGTTCTACGGACAGTGTTTGGGTCCTCAAACTAATTAAAAGTGTGACATACGTGAGACCAACAGTTACGGACAGGCGCAATGTTCATAGAACTTATGGGTTTGGTGTGCATGTGCGTAGATGTTCTACAGACAGTACGGACAGGTATAATGTCCTTAGGACACCTCCATTTTGGTTAATTGCGAACATTCCAGACACCGGATGTGTTCTAAGAACAGTTCCATCTTGCTTGTGGACAGTACGGACAGGTACAGTGTCCTTAGGAAACCTCCCTTTTGGTTAACTACAGACATTCCGGACACAGAGTGTGTTCTAAGAACAGTTCCATCTTGCTTGCGGACAGTACGAACAGGTATAGTGTCCTTAGGACACCACCATTTTGGTTAATTGCGGACATTTCGGACACCTAGTGTGTTCTAAGAACAGTTTCATCTTGCCTGTGGACAGTACAGACAGGTATAGTGTCCTTAGAACACCTCCATTTTGGTTAATTACAGACATTCCGGACACTCAGTGTGTTCTAAGAAAAGTTTCATCTTGCCTGCGGACAGTACGGACAGGTATAGTGTCCTCAGGACACCCCCATTTTGGTTAATTCCGGACATTCCGGACACCGAGTGAGATCTAAGAACAGTTTCATCTTGCCTGCAGACAGTACGGACAGGTATAGTGTCCTCAGGACACCCCCATTTTGGTTAATTGCGGACATTACGGACACCCGCGCTGTCCGTGGACACCTTAAATGCCTTTTTTTAAAAAAACACAAAGGACTGAATTAAACCACACATAATATTTTTTTTAATTATATACACATATAAATTGTATGAAAGAGACAGGGAAGCAGAAACTGACACAAATACAGGGGAATTAGGGGTTTGGAGAGGATGGATGGGAGGGGAGGAAGGAATGGAAGTCTCATCATAACGTTTTTCTTGGTTGTGAGGGTTTGGGAATAGTTGAGTGGGACATGGAGAGGGGGAACAGGTTCGTGTGGGACAATGATATGTATTTTTTTCTTTTATGTGGTCCTCCACAAAATGTTTTAAAAGATTGAAATTTTCCATAAGCATATCCATTTTTTGTTCCATGCGCTGCAGAGTATTTTCAAATGTCTCTTTTGCTGTATTATTTTCAATGTTTGTATGGCCTGTTAAAAAAAAAAATATATATATATATATATATATATATATATATATATGTTAAGTACACATAAAGTAATGATTATTAATTTGCTTATATAGAGAAGTGTCTTCCATTAGTAGTCTTCAGACATTTCCTCACATGGGAAATTTTCTTCAAGCCATTCCAAAGTACTGGACATTTCTGTGTAAGAAAAAATAAATTACTTTTAGTGTACCTAATACAGAAAGTTTAGAAATATATAAGAACAATGAAGTTTACTTACTAGTTTCTGGTAAATTGTGTAAGTCTGCTGTTGCTCCTAGCTGTGCAGTTTCTGTGAGGTAATTATGTTGGAAGCATATCTTTTTTGTTTTGGTATATTCCATTTTAGTACATATGCTATTTCAATGGATGGTTGATGTGTTACATATATAGGTTGCACTTCTCATTTATTATTACATATAATGTGTTTATGTGCTGCTTTTTGAACATGTTCAGTGTCTATATGGCATGATAGAACAATTTAAGATACCCCTTGAGTTTTTGGGTAGTGTTGATATTGTCCGCGTCCATCCGCAGACATACACACAGTCCGCAGACATCAAAATGACTTGCAGGGAGTTCAGTATGTTCTATGTAACATGTATATGAAGTAAGGGAATGCTAGCAAACATCTATCAAATTCACACTATGAATATGAATGTTCAGTAAAAATAAATTTGATAAAGGGAGGTTATGGTTAAGTTGCACTATTAAAAATCTATAAAATTCAGTAAAAAACTTTGTTAAAGGGACGTTATGGTTAATTTGCGCTACTAAAAACCTATGAAATTCAGTAAAAGAACTTTGTTAAAGGGACGTTATGGTTCAAAGTAAAACCAAAAAACCCCTGAAATTCACTAGTTATGGTAAGCTAAGCAACCATAACTCGCGCCACCACCGTGCATTGCTAAGACTAACACCCAGGACATCAAAGATGACATCACAAATGTCATTGAAGGCATCACTGATGACATCAGATGTCTGACTCGCTCTTTTTTCCTTTTGTGATATATCTTGGCCAGTAATAGTTAGGAACAAAAAATTCTAAAAGTACTATATTTGTAGACTTATACTTCAAATATGTTCTAGGTTTTTTTCATTCCAGATGGTCTGCAAATCGTACAGCACAACTACAGCAACGTTGGCACCTCACATCAGGAATGCTTATCTGCTTGATACACCTCACACATGAAAGGATGGTAATCATTGATGTGTAAATCAGCTCTTGAAACACATCTTTGCAGTCCAGTTGGGATTTCATTTTTACTGGGTTTCAAAATTAAATTGAAATTTAGCATAAACACTTGAGGTAAACTTGATTTTCATCATGTCCAGTGGGAACTTTCATGACATTTATAATGTCATCTGTGTCATCATGGTTTTGGCAGAGTTGTGTTTACTTTGTGGACATTTTCAGGATTTTGTTATTTTGCATTGCAACCATGACATCCCTTTAACCAAATGTCAAACATCATGAGCAGGGGCCATGCTTTCTTTATTTGTGCTAATTTGAGAAATGTACGAGCCCCCATAGACTCAAACATGAGCTGCACCTTTCAATGGGCTGGACAGCAGCTCCAATGATGTGCCAGCCAGCCGCTTGAAAACATTATGATTGGGAGGGCGATCTTGATACTAATTTACAACTGTCTCCCATTGCCCACGTGGGTGCTGACTGTGATATGCCAATAAAAGAGCAAAAAAATGTTTTCCTGTTTCAGGAATAGAAATGCAAGTGGAACTACAGCTGTTCGTGTTCCTGCTGTTTCACTTGTAAAGTAAAATGCATGTTAGGGTCAGGAATGACTCTGTCATGCATTGCTCCTCTCCCTGCATCTATTCCAACAGGTGCATGATGATGCCTTTCATTTCTGTGGGTTTGTAGGAGCATCCTGATTCTGAATTTGGGATTTGCATTGAAATATGCAGAAATGCCCCATCACGTATGAAAATGTGCAAAGAGTGTGGGAAGGGACATTTGAAGAGACACATCGGTGGCGCAAGTCATTAAATTGCTGAGAACATCTCAAAACCTGCACCAAGAAACGTTTAGTGAATCTATCCCAAAAAGGTCAGTCTGGTAACCACCAATCCCCGGGATGGAATGGTCATTTTTTCCCCCAACATTAGTTCTATATTGAATTTCTTGCTAACAGATGAGTTCAATCATATATACATACAGAGAAAAATACTTTCATCGGGCAAAGAATGCATTTGGACAGATTCTCCAAAATGTACAGGAATTAATGATAAAAGCACAGAGGATATGCTTTGTTTTATTTCAGAAATCCACAGGTTACCTTATTCTCAACGGTGATCTGCACAGTTCAGGGGGCTGGACTGCAGAGGAAAAGTCACACTGGCAAGATTGCTTGCATGCATTAGTGACAGGAGCATGGTTCTAACACTAATGTGATACCCACCACCAGCACCCACGTCGGTGCTTGGATCGCATGTCATAGTGACAGGCTCTTAAAGTAGTCCAATCGAGTGTCTGAGGTGCAGGGGTTTCTCTACAGAACAAATGCAACCTTTGTGGGAGATGGCAGAGAAATATTTGACCCATATGTCAACGAAAGAAATGTCAACATTAAATATGGTATGAATACTATACAGGTAAGAAGCAGCTTTGAATATCCCAAACAGCCAGTATTAAAAAAAAACTAAGATTACAGGTGATTCTCGATTTCCTAAATATGTATAGTTCAGCAGCAATGAGGGATATAACAAACTACCTGCACCACTTTATAGATAAGCCTACAGGCCGATTGTCCTAGCCTGACCAAGCAAAGTCTGTCACAGCCTATTTACAATTTCACAGTAAATATTCTCTAAGTAGATCCACATATGTGTGCTATTCTATAGGATATTTATGTTGGTAACATCCCAGGAATCCAGTGTCACAGAGGCAAAATCTTTGACTGGGCAAACTTTGATCTTGCCCCTTTAAGACCATCATTATGTTTTTCTCAGATTCTGGACCAATGTGTTTCTACAATACCACAATTTAATTGTTCATCCTACATTTTATCAATAATAATAGCTCAGCATTGACTTTGTTATTGCTCTATTTGAAAAACAGGTCAGTTGTAGAAGTGTTGAACTAGTAGAACGTTATAGTTAAGTTGAATACAGAGCCGTCCATTTATTGTTTCAAATAGCTTTTTTTTAATATCACATATCCAGCACGAGCATAATGAATGTATCCTCCAACTCTCACCAAAAAAGAGTTCTCCATCTATAGTCATTTTGTATTTGTTACAGCATGAGGCTTCCAAGTGCAAATATGAGTCAACTTGAGCAACAGGACTATCCAGATAGAGCAATATATAGAACTTACTAAAATGGGATTGCCTCTTATGTTATTTTTCATCCCATAAATCATCTTCGATTAAAGTGAGAAACAATAATGTGCTATAGCGGGTCGTTGCAACCAACCACCCATACGTTGAGCCTGTTTGTAATCATTGTATTCCAATCATATGCTGTTCATCATCATATATACATTATTTAATATTGACTTTTTATCAACTTTTCATGTCAGTTGAAAACAAGGCAATATGATTAGCATATAAGATACTTGTTATCTCTTGTCAGTTTTTACCCATGTTTGTTTTTATTTGATTACAATTACTATCAACTGCAACGGGATACAGAGTTTTTGGATGGAATTGAGTATATCCCACCCCCTAAGCACTTTCAGGTGAGGTGAATCGCATGTGAAGTAGTATAGTGTGTAAGTGGGAAGAGAACTGCACTATGAAACTCGGAGCGGAGGTAATGTAGTGCAAACAACAGATGCACAGCATTAGGAGACCGATAGAATGAAACG
Organism: Ambystoma mexicanum; assembly: GCF_040938575.1. NCBI lineage: Eukaryota > Metazoa > Chordata > Amphibia > Caudata > Ambystomatidae > Ambystoma > Ambystoma mexicanum. The sequence continues at coordinate 363,593,241 of NC_090922.1, forward strand.
CCATTTTGTAGTTATGTCAAAAGCACAGGCTTGCTTCACCGCGCTGCACCAACCGAGCTCCATGGAAAGACTTCACTAGGCCCAACATCACTAAGCTGAAAGAAGGTATAAATGCGGACTGCCAGTTCTCACACAAGTTAACTTCCCCCATGTCTCTTCACTGTTGCAAACAGTTAGTTTCTTCCAGAGGAATGCACCCTGCAAGAGCATGAGACAACACCAGGATCTACGCAGTGCCCATTCACCATCAATAAGCTGCCAGCCAGCCCTAACCCCCACCCAGCCAGCCCAAAGCCAACCACACACCACTGACCTGACCACCAAACCCTTGCATTCCATAATTAGCAAGCAACCCCATGTCCTAGAACAAATCAAGTGACCATAAAAGATCTAAGCATGTGCGACTGGTTCACCCCCAAGCTTAAAATACATCCTTTGTAACACGAGGTGCACAGAAGGATAAATTATAGATCAAAACCCAGGTGGAGACCTTGGGTGCAGGAGGAGCAGTATCAACGAAGCCCAGAATGTGTTGGTCAGTGTGACTGTATTTCATCCTCCCTTCCCCCTGGCCACAATGCCCAAGCCACTCAGGTGCATGCCACAGTGATGTAGTAGTAGGTTTATTGTGCTAGATGTGACCTTCACCAGACAACAAGATGAGCCTAGCTGACCCAATGGAGCCTAGCCTGACATCCCATACAGAGCAGGATTATGCATAGTGTCCACCCAATGTAATTTGTTAGTTTACACCATATACGTGATGTCATCTATGACGATGGTGTCCCTCAAAAATCACTGTCATGTATTTTGGTCCTTTGCTGATATTTGTATTTTGTACAATTAAAACTTGCTATCCTTGCAAGCTATCTCCTGGCTTATTTCCCTGGAGGGTTGTATTTACTCTGTAGTGTGTGTTAACAGGATTTGCCTTCAATAGATATCCCTGCCTGGTCCCTCTGTTTAATGATACTGTATACATTATGTCTGACCAGGGCAAGGTTGCTCAAACTGAGGGATTGCTATATAACAAATACAATTTTAAAGTATTTCCTTGCCCAAATGTGCTCACTATCCCAAAAGAGTATCCCCAGCTGATCGTGCGAAAGGCCTTCTCTTGATACAGGGACACAGGAAAATTGGAAGTGCAGACTCTTTCACATGCCATAAAAATGAAGTTGGTCCATGTGTCATGGTTGGGTGGAAATGCTCTAATTTCATGAAGAGAGCTGCCACCGGTGTATTGATGAATACATGAGCATACGACTAGGTCTGGTATTACTTCACTTCATGATATATATCCCTGGTTTAGAAATGACAAATGTCAATTTCCATGTTAAATGGGGTATGTACTGTACCCCTAGACTCTACTTCTCAAAAAATGTTGTCAAGCATGGCAGTATGTTGTCTTCACAGGTTTTATAAAAATACAAAGATGAATCCAACATCTATGGGCGCTTTTAAAATTGAGACATTAAGTGTTTGATAAATTTAAACTGTCAAAATAAGATTACAAAAGTATACTATCTTTGTTGACCTTTTTTGGTAGGTGATTCCATCTTGCAACCCTTGGGTGAATCAGAACTATGGGGAAAACCGTAAAACTCAGCAAACACACAAAGATCACTCCATGCTACACTTTTCCTCCTGCAAGACTGCCCTTCACAATGGCTGCCACACTTGAAGGAACGCAGCTATTGCACCAACCGGACCACGTCCCTCCAATCACACTCATAGACAGTTAAGGCACTAGCTCGTCTGCGCACCTCACTCTTCAACCTGTTTCTCCAGGCATCTTCCACTCCTGCTTTAAGTCAGGCACAGTGCTACCATTCATAAAAAATCACCCTTCAGCTGATCCCGGCTAGCTCTTACCCTGCCCTCTGCCTCCGCTACAACTCTAAATTCCATTAACACATTGTCATCAATTGAACACCAACTTCTTAGACACCAACACCTTCTGTGAGCACGTCCAATCTAGCATCCAAGTTCATCACTACACACAGCTTTCATGCATGTGACCACGTGTCTAACAACCACCCACCTCTGCAAGCTCTCATGTTTCTTCATCCTTCTCAGCCTTTTTCTCCACACTACTCAAAATGTATTGCTTCAGCACATCACAGCGAAAGGGAAATGTATAAGATCATCAGAGTACTCAAAAACTCAACAGGCTGAATGCAATCACTGCCCCTACACAAGGGTTCTGGGACCAGATCGCTGCACACTTCAAACAAAAGATCCTTCACATCCAGGATCCCCTTAACAATATAGGGTGCTCCTCCCACACACTACCAACAGGATCCTACCAACAGCTAACACGTCATCCCTATTGTTTTTCTGCCTTTTGTCGGCAGAGGGCATACAAGCTAGCATTGATGCATACAACCCATCAAAATCTCCTGAGTATCCATGGCCACAAATCTTTAAAATCAGTCTTGAAATTGGTATTACCCAAATTGACCTTTTCAAATTGACCTTTTGTCCTAATTGACCTAATAATAGTGGGCCTAATTGACCTTCTGCACTATTAACCTTTACCTGCATCTTAGTTATTTTGTATATGTGTGGGTTGGGTTTGGGATTATAAATAATATAAGGGGATTGGGTGAAGGGTAGTGGGGTGTTTTGGATTGAGTGGGGGTTTGCGCAGGGTTTCCCCCGCATGTATGTCCTAATTGACTTAATAAATTAGATCAATTTTCCTGTGAGAAATTCTCCTGCAATCAATTTTAATTAGAGCAAATTATATACATCCTTGAAATCTCTAGACTTTGCACCTATCTTCCTATCCCTGCATCAGTACAGGAAGAGTCCCAGCTCAGTTGAATTATGCATACATTAGATTTAAAAAGCCCAGAATTGACTCATTTGACTCAGCCTGCTATTGCCCAATCTCAAACATGCCTTTCATCGCAAAACATCTGGAGAAGTTAATATATTGTCACCATCCAGAATTTCACCGAAACATACCAACTCCTGAAGGAGGAACAGCATAGATTTCGACCTTCCAGGAGTACTGAATCGGCTCTGTGCTCCATCTGGGATGCACTTAAAAAAATAATGGAAACTTTGCGAGTGCTTGACATCTCAGCTGCTTTTGAAACCATCAGTAATGAGATCCTCCAAAAAATACTGGAAGATATCTATATTAAAGAAACAGCTCTACAGTGGATCGTCTCCTTCCTCATGGGTAGAACAGAAACCAATACTTGGGCCCCTGCAATTCCTAGGCTTATTTACAGAGAACCCAAAGGAAAAACACTCTCACCTACATGACACCCCTACTAGACATCACCAATACATCTGGTATCTCCTACTACAACTATGCAGATAGCATACAAATAATCAACACATTTGTAAAACACCCATCATCAAAAACCCCAAATATTAAAAACTGTCTTGCCCAGGTTGTCGCATGGACGACAGAAAGCAGACTAAAACTGAACCCTAACAAAACTGAACTGATGCTCTGTAATTCTACACATTCTAACTCCACCACAATCCTTTGATCTGGTCCTGGCCCAAAGCTGTCATCCACAGTAAGAAATCTTGGAGCAACAATGGACAACACACTCACTCTTCATCCACAGGTCAAAGCCATCATCAGAAGCTGTTTCGCCCTGCTGTGCATGCTACTCTACATCTTGCTTTACCTAATATTCACCAACAGGTCTGTTGCCATGGCCATAATTTCTCTAATCTCGGACTCCCAGATCACCTAAAAAGGAAACTTCAAATTGCAGTGGCAAACCTTCTTCTCAAAATGAAGCGATTTGAAAATATCACTCTGGCATTACGTATTCTCCATTGGCTATCCATCAAATAAAGATTAATTACAAAAACGTATGCATTGCCCATTGTTCTTACCATGGAGGGAGTCCTTCCTCCTTCAGAATTAATGTTCAACACTGCTTAATAATATACCTATACTATGGAGTCTAAGAAGATTCCACAGAAACCACACTCATATGTAAATCGTCTAAACAATTATCATTTCAATATTATTATTATCCAAACATTCATTCACAGTCATGACAAAATAAATTGCAGTACATTTAAAACACATATCAGTACCTGCCGAGGGGGGGTGTGGCAGCCTTCCAGCCAATGAGGAGGCTCAGAATGAGGTCTTTACAATATGAGAAAAGAACCCACTCTGAGTCTCCTCGGCGGATGGCCACCATCTTTCCCTGCTGGGAGTCAGGTAAGTGTGCCCCCTGCAGCCCCTGCATCCCCATACCTCAATCCCCTTTTACACCTATTTAAGCCACCCCACCAGCCCTCCCCACTTACCTTGTGCTGCGTTGTCCATCACTGGCACCGGAAGAGTAGTTTTCCCAAATGGCAACCGTGGAAAATAGAGAAGGGATTATGAGTAGTTCGCTCTGCATGATCCATGGCAGCCATGATTTTTTGTAGTTTTATTGCAACTGAGAAACGGCAAACATGCTGTTGCTCAGCGTGTGATAAAAACACTATTAGTAACATAGTATAATGTGCCAGGGCAGTAATAGCAATATAACCCTCGGAGGGAGGCATTACCATTGAGGTAACGCCCTGGGGCTCATGTTAAAGCCCTTGCTTCAGTCAGGAGTCTAACTGCCTCCCCAGGTCATTACATCAACAGAAATGTCCCCCTCCTTCGGTTATATTGCTTAAACAATACTCATGCATTCAATTTTCATTGAAGAATCCCTTCTTTTTTTAAAGTTATTATATTGAACAACACCATGGCAGCAGTATATTGTATCCTTATTCTCTGCTAAACCCAGTGTAGCTTTTCTTTTACTACAAATGTATTTTTCAAAAGCAATGTATGTTCTCTGTTACTATGCCATGCCACTTATGTATATTACTTCCCACTCAATATGTTTCAGTTCCTCGCATTTCATGTTTAGAACTTTCATCAAGAGTATACACTGTTTGACTACACCACAATACAGACGTTCGGTGTAGTATTCAAGATGTATACATGAAGCATTTTTCCATCAATTTCTTATTATTTTATTAGTAAAGCCACTTTTCCATTTAAAAACAAAGTTATTCCTGTGGAAATCTGTAACTGACCATATAAACAGAGACTAATTAACATCTCCTTATTTAAAAGACTATTCTATTTACAAATGTCATAGAATGTACGTTAAAATTACATTGTATCAACTTTCTTTTTGCATTAAGTAGCTCGCCTATAAAAATGTAAATTAGCACTTTTTCTGTATGGTGTTCGAGTGAAGGCCATTTGGATCTCAAAAAATGAATTTTGTAGTCAAAGCACATGCATGTTTTATTTATCTTCTGGTTACTCACTGTTATTATTCCTTCTTTGTAATAATCTAGTTGTTGGTAAGGGTTTCCAAATCTCTCAGTGAAGTCCTTCTCTTAAATCTTAGACCTGCAATGGAGCACGCCAATTAGAGTTAGGTGTTCCCATTTGCGACTGAAAAGTTTTACATATTTCAGTAAAACAAAACTGGAGATATGGTCCACCTGCCCGGATCATACTGAATCCCGATCTTCATTGGCTTTACTCAAGTAAGCCCAATGGTAATTGTATTTTCTTTATTTTTCTATTGATAAAGGTACATATCTCAGGTTTTATAACCTGCGATCAATGCTTAAAATGTGGACCATTTGTCAACAATGCATTTCTCGTAATGGAGAAAATGCCCATGTAAAATTAAGAGTGACTAGTAACCAACCGATGCCTGCTTGACCGATACTGCAGGTTATGAAAGATGACCACATCCGATATCCATACTGGATGAGATGCAGAGTAAAGCTTATTCAATAATCATGGAGTCCCAATTTGATCAAAAAGGGAGGGACGGTGGGGGGAGGATTGCATCCAATTACCATATTGGGTGAGATGCCAATTAAAGCTTATTCCATAGTGTTGTAATCACCATGTCTACCATCATACAATTATTGTTACTCCAATTGTCACTAGATTTGTAATTTGAAAAAAACATACTTATGGCAATATCATCATTCTTATTTTTAAGCAATTTTTTGTAACATAATTTCATGCTTTCATTTAGGCCATCCTTCCAGCTCTTAGGAAAATAAGTCCCTTTTCTCTTTTTAAAAACCTAATTCTCGCATTGTTTCCTTGTATCTGTTGAATCCCTGTCCATGTGAAATCTTAGTTCATGTGATTCTTTGCAAAACCATCGCAGAATCTTTATTTCTGTTTTTTAAACAACTTCTATGCTCCATGATTCTTGTTTTTACCTTTCTAACAGTTCTTTCAATTACATTTTTTGAACATTGACATGCTATCATGTATAATTTGTTTATAGATTCACAATTAGCAAGTGTTCCTTGTACCCATTTCCTACTGTTAACAATGTCGATTTCAAGCAGTCATGGGAGTATGTTTCAACACTTAACTCCTTTCAGAACACTTAGATCCAGAAATGTTACACTAGCACTTGCCCCCAACTTCAACAAGAAATGGCAAGGAGGAATCTCTTCTTAGGTTCTGCCCATGAAACTATGGAACACCCTACACATACCTCTCAGCCTGTAAGTGAGCCACATGATAATCAGGAAGCAGCAAAAGACTTGTCTTTTCAAACAATCACTTTGAACGAAATGACAAATAATTGCAGCCAACTAAAAATGGGGCAACAGAAACTTGGTCTAATTTATGGCAATCAATTTTCAAAATGTTTGGCACTACCATTTGTGGGATACCAATCTGATTCATGAAACCACTGCTGTGTAACACTGGTCTGCACCATAATTTCATTGAAATCGCAACCAAGAGCCAAGAAGCAACAATACCCTCACTCTCCACACCCTCATCCTCCTCTGCCCCCTCATCCTACAACTAACCCATCACTACTATATTCTTGCATCCTTACACCTCCCACACTTCTTGTACTTAACACAGTCAGAGCCTACCCATGCTGTCAATTGTTACATTCAACAATCCGAGTTCTGTCCCTGTGGCTAACCTTCCCCCTTGGTACCAACTGTAAATAACATAGAGATGTTCATATCGGCACACAGGTAATGGCTACTTCTGACCTGCATCTATCAACACAAAAGGTTTCTGCATCTGCTTCAATGCTTTACGACTAACACATCCTGCTCTCCTTTCTTATAGATCCATGTTCAGCGAATCTCAGATTATTGGTAGAAGGGGGACGATATAAGACTACTACATTACATGACATTACCTTTGACACTGACAATCACCACACTCTTTGACCGTGCTCCTCTCTTAACTTGGCGTCCAAAGCACCACACTTGATTAGATTGCCTTATACCTCTTCGATTGCTCTCCTTGTGCATCACCTGGAACATAGACACCTCTCCCTCTCTTTCGGTGAACCTCAGGGCTCTCCTTGTCCTATTGCTCTTCACCATCCAGACATACTAGTTGGGCAGGCTCATATTCTCCCTTGGTTTCTCCTACAGTTTGCTGATGACATCCAGCTCTTGTTCTGTTTTCCTAAATTTACCACATGCATCAACCTTTTGCTTCTCCAATTGTCTCACTGCTCTATATCACTGGATAGCACTTTATTGTGGTGTGCTCAATTTCTCAAATACCATAGGCATATACATTCCTGCTCATCATGCACCTTCATTCCTTTTCTCCTGCATTATAGTCCAAAACATCTTAATGAATCACCCAAAATGTGTCTACTTGATGTCCTTTGTGGAAGTGATCTCAAACACAACTAATTCAGCAGGTCCAATCTGAATATGGCATTCAAATCATTGTAAATTTAAGAGAAATCTAATACATTCTGACTTTCCAATTAATACAAACACAAATGTGTACTTTAGTAATCACCAGAGTTTCTAGCCTACGTATGAATCTCTCATTCCACTCATATATCTCTGTCACCAAACTGTTTAACGTCTCTATCCATACTCTCTAGAACTCTTCCACCTTGGTCACACAGACATCACTAGATGGCTCTTGATACAACACAAATCTCCGAATGAAAGTTTGCTATACATATCTAGGTCCATTCAGAGTGTGGCCCCATTGTCTATTATCATCCTCTACTCCCTAACCACACTCTGTACTCTAGTGGACAATGCAGAGTCTCTGTTCCCTGCTGCCTCTGTGCCAACTCCCACTTGTGTTATTTTGCCCTTCTAGACACCATTCGCTAGAACTACCATCCTCTTCCAATCTGGAAATTCCGACTATACCTGAATAGTTACTCCTTGTGGGATGTATTGACCCACTCTGCTACACTATGCGGCATCACTCTTCTATCTATGGTGCAAGAAACAGTAAAAATGGCTGCCAAACCTTTGTGTGTGCCAAAACCTCCAAAACCGCATTTTCAACACACAAAAAGATGGCTGCACAACCTGACACCCATGGTGCATTTGTGGTGGAATAGAGCAAACGATGCAGAAAAAGTGCCAGTGGGCTCCATGACAAGCAAACATAGAGTGCAGAGGGAACAGCAGCACTTTGCAAGTGAAACTCCAAAATGTGCCTATAATGACATTTACTTTGCTGCTAAAAAAACAAAAATGCCTGTACATAACACTTCTCAACACTCAAAATCTGGCTTGGCACTAAAATTAATTTAACCTAAGGAAGCATTGTGAATGTACAAAGTCCTGAAAGGTTAAAAGCAAAACATTTTCCAGCAAAACTGGATTGCCTGTGAATGACAGTTCCTGTCAAAAATCTGTGTGCAGTACCCTGGGCTACCTGTGAATGACAGTTCCTGTCAAAATTCTGAGTGCAGCACACTGGCCTCTCCTGATTAGACTTGAAAGTTATCTAAACTAAAAGCCTGCCGGATTAACAAATATAAAAGGATTGTTGATGAAAGAAATACAGATCTCAGTTATTTTTGATTCCACAGGTTTAAATCTAAGAATGTAATTTACCTATGTCATCTGATGCAACAACTTTGTTTTCTGATGGATTTTAAGTCAAGAAACTAAGAATAAATAAATTAGCCTGACTTGGCCTGCCAGAAGTTGAAAAACAGGTTTTTTCCACCCAAGAGGAGGGCCTTCCTCTCAGCAGATACTCAGTGACATATGATAATTGCGGGGTAGGACAGGCTTTTGTCTGCAGCCAGAGACTGAACAATGGCAGATTCTCCAGGCCAGGAAATGGACGTGTGAAGAGGTTGTAAACTTGGCTTGCAGAAGGTTCCCAAAGGTGGGTGCTACTCCTTGAGCTCCAGGCAGAGACAAAAGGCGGACCATTTGCTGCTAAAAGCATATAATGAACACATTTTAGAGACTCATAACTTGTTATCAGGAATGGTGAAAAATATAAAAAGAGCAGATTTGTTAGTCTAGTTTTTGGCGATACATTTCAAGATGTGATGTAGCTGTGTAGCATAGTCGGAACAGGAATGGCAGTATATGTGGTTTTACGGGAACTGTATTTATGCTAGAATTGTTAAACTTTGCACACACATTCCTATGGTAAACACACATACTTGTGGAAATTTTAAGAACATTTGGGAAATGTTTTCATGGTGAAATGGACAAAATGCTGCAGAAAGCCAAAACAAGAACTCACAGCTGCGGGATTTTGAGGAACAGATGTTCCATAACATATGTAATCCCTGTATGTGATTTTCGTAGAGAATACAAATGTATAAATATGTATTTAGGACAAAATTCTATTTTAATACTAGGGGCTAGGGGAGAATCCTTCAGATGGTAAAAGCCAAACCAAATGCCAAATGTGACATCATCTGTCCTTGAGCCAATCACTCAGATGCAAGGCTGAGAGGAAGGAGGCACTGATCCAATCCCAGTTAACAGGGGCAAGCTTAGTTAAGACGGCCCATACACCCATTTTTGTGATGTCATTTGAAAGGATAAATAGAGACAGCTGACAACACATAGACACTCACTCTTCTGATTCCAGCGAAGCACTCTGATCCAGCATTCAACATCCAGCATTCAACATCCATCCAGATCCAGATGCCAAGGACCAGGCCACGCAGTAGCTGAACCATTTTCAGCAAGGCCCCAATCCTCAAACTAATTCTTTCAACCCAGTGAAGTGCTGTGGTGTGAGAAAGCATCCTGAAACTAGCATCCTGAAACTATCTGGCTTGCTACCACAATGCCTGTCTGATGAACTCGCAATCCCACTGAATTGAAATATCCAGAAACAAGAAGGGCAGATCCTGTGCAGTTCTGGTGACCAGTCTAGCTGATCCAGTCCCGCGCCTGATGTGCTCGCTTTCCTTGATAGAACCAATCCATTGACCAGAACCGTGACTGTCCAAAAATCTTAAATCCAAGTGGATTGTGAGTATTAATAGGACGCTAGAGAACTATTGTATACCTTGCATTATCTTGTTCCATTCTGATCTCTGAGCTATCCCTACTTTCCTAACCAGTAACAGTGTCAAAATCTTTAGTGCTATCTTATTCTGTCTAGTTGATAAAGCACCATTTGCATAGTCATCTTTATTTGTGTAACTCTGATCTATAAATCCCACTTTGAGTCTTTGGACTTGTGCTGCCGGGGAAGATGATGGGGATCTGTTACTGAAGTCATGAATCAGTCTCAGATCTTACTTTGTCCAATCTTGGTTGCCTAGTCTGAATGCTCTAGCCTTGAGCAAAAGCATAAGCCATATTTTCTGATGCTAAACTGAAGTCCTTCTCCAAATTCGTGTCTTTATTTTCGAAAAACACCTCTCACAAAAACCCCCATAACTCCCTTAGTTTTTAAGATAGAAATGAAATTCAACTCCCATTTGTACCTACAATCCTCAGCTACATTCACAACTCAAAACCGCAGTGTGGAACAGTGTGATTGACCCGTTATTTCAAACATTGCATAAGTAAAAGTTTGCCACAAATTTATCGTTAGCAAAAGTTTTACACGTGTGAATAGCTTTAAATTATTTCCTGCTTTGACTTTGAGATTACAATAGTTTTCTTTTGATTAAATCATTGCTTTAGCTTGCCTGCATCTGTTCAAAGCGGCTCCCGTAGAATTTTATAATAATTTAAGCATTTTTTAACATATTTAGTGTTTTCCTCAGCCAATTTCAAAGCCATCCTGACAGTTGAAAAGTCAAATCAGTTTTTCTCTTGTGTTAAAGGGGGGAAGGTGGGAGTGATATTCTGTTTGGTCTGCGTTATTCCTGAGTACCTGATATCTCCTCACATCTATTTAAATTGCCTATTAGTGGGTTGGGGTTGTTGCAGGGGGAACGTCTAACCATAGTGCTATTTGTTCTAAACCAACCCAACAGCATACTTTTCTTTGCTGCATTCTTTTTGTGTTCATTACTTGATTCCTAGTGCATTAAAGATATTATTCATTGTTCCTGTCACCCCATTGGTGATTGTTGTTACCTATTAAAAATATATTGTGATTTTAAATTCTAAATAAATAACCAATAATTACCTTTACAACTAGCCTGATTCCTGGTTCAGTGTAACTTGGGGGTATTGTGAGAAGGGCATGATACGAGTGGTATATCATTCAGAATATTGAACTTTTAGATAAAAATAAATAATGGTTTCATTTGATCACTACATGCTGCGCAAGATTTGGATGTGTGCCTAATTGAAATCACTTACATCCTCTACCATGTCCTCTTATCTTCCCTATCTGTACATACTGTAAATATTGTACTTCTGATTCCATGTGCACCTCATTCAGCCTGTAACTACTTATTATATTAGCTGTGGCATTTACTCCTCTGTCAATGTTCTCTATTCCCATTAATTAGGACTGGCAAATGTTCACAAAAGTGTGAGATGAAAATGTGTTGCACAAACAGCAAAAGTTGTACTTCTCAGAATATTTTTAAACACATTTTCACAGGGCACATTTGGAGTTGCAAACCAGTCTCCTGCACTTTCTAAATGCACCCCTATACATACAGATGTAGATATATTTTATATATTGTATTAGAAACCGGTGAGAGTCAAGCAGAATGCAACACGCATTCTGATTGGCTCTCGCCGGGTCCTTACCCGGCCGAGAATCCTTCGAATCTCAGCCGGGATTCCAGCCGCCTTGTCCTTGGTGCAGGGCGTGGCAGCCCCTCAGCTAATGAGGAGACTCGAAGCGGGCCATCCCCGTTCCAAGCCTCCCCACGGCTGAGAGGCTGCCTTCGCCCCGCACCGGGGACTCAGGTAAGATTTTTTTTTATTTCCCTTCCCACCCTTCTCCTTTCCCTCCCACCCCACTTACATTCTTGCTCCTGTGTCTCCCGGTAGGGGACGATGGCAGCCTCCAGCTATGTGGACACTCGGAGCTGGGCGCAGGTAGGTTTTTTTTTTCCCCTCCCTTTCGCCCTCCCAACCCCACTTACCTTGTGCTTCTTTTTTTTCGGGAGCGGACGCGCTGGCAACACTTCTGTTCCCAGCACGTCTGCTCCCGATGGCTGTCATGGAAAGGGAAAACGGACTCTGTTTTCCCATTCCTGGTGGCCATTTTCTTGGTCATTTCTTTTTTTTCTGTCCTGAAATGGTGTAGCGTTTCAGGGCAGAAAAAATTGCTTTTAGTGTCCCGGTCACGCATATATTGTGGGCCGGGGTACTAATAGCAATATGACCCTCACGGTGGGGGCATTACTGACTCAGGTAATACCCGGGGCCTTTGTTAAGGCCCTAGTGAAACTATGGGCCCCGGGGCATTACCTGAGTCGGTAATGCCCCCGCCGCTCGGGTCATATTGCTTAATTATATTCCTCATTGACCTAGAAATTCCCCAGATGAATCTTCAGAACATTTCTGAATCTTTTGCAGGGAAAAACAACTCCAAAATGTGTGTGATTCAGGGAATCACTGAACTTATTAATATTACCCACCACCACTGGATCTCAACCGACTTGCATGCCACCGAAGTCTAATGTAAAGTGCCCTATCCAGGGATTTCTCCGGCTAATAATATTCTGATTTTAATAATTTCTACAACTTAAGTACAAACTATGACAATGGGATTGCCGATAGGTTTGTCCTCTATGATCATCAAGAATGGGACACCTTTCCCAATTTAGATTTGATTGACCTTAAAGACTCACTGCTTTTTGTTCCGGCTCACAATGCTTATGTTTTACATGAAAGTGCATGTTGGGCTTGTTTAGAGAAAGCTTTGTTTAAATCCTATTTACCACTGATTAATATATAAAAAGAATGTTTTGTGTTTAGTTTCCAGATGATTTAGTTATTTGTGTTTCTTTTTTAATCAAAAAACTCTTTCACACAGTATTACCTTTGAGTGCTTTGACACATAAGAAGAGAAAACTGAGATTTAAGTTAATACTAAAAGATTCTCCAAAGCTTCCCTAAAAAATGCTTTCTTTGTTGGGTGCCTCTGTAGCCTGGCATTCTTCATACAATGTGGATCTGCTGTGATAAATATGCAGAATGAATACAATTGGGGCTTCACCTGATATTGATATTAACAAAGTTGATATATCAAAAGTTACTACTCAATATAGAAATTTAAATGAAGGATGTGATAAGCGACTGTCATATTTGTGTCATATAAATATGACAAATTAGCGTATTCTCATCCTGTTAAATGGAGAATGTGCTATCAGTCTGAAATACCTGATTTTATAGAAAAACGTTCATATATCCCTATCTCAACTGATAATCAAGTTAGGTCTTTCAGATTGATCAAGTACTGGGTCACACATCAAGCTCCAGTCACCCCCAGAACAAGCGGGACTGATCATTTGTCAAATTATACTGTGTTCAGGAATTAATAGAAGATGCACATTAAAATGGTTTGGGCATACAGAAACCTGATTACTTTTACAGTTGTGCATGAATTAAGACTTTGGGCCTCATTACAAATCAGGCGGTCCGGAAATAACGGTGGCGGTAAACCCGCCGCCACTGTTGTTTCCGGACCGCCTGATCCCGACTCCTGCAGGCGGGAGGTGATGTTCCCGCCAGGTTTGACCTGGCGGGTTTAACACCGCCCGCCTGCAGGCGGATGAGGAAACACCAGCAGCATTACGAGACGCTGCCGGTGTTTCCATGATACCCATTCCCATTGAGTCCCATAGGACTCAATGGGAATGGGAATTAACACCATTCTGCCTCCGTGATTCCCAGAAAACTGGGGTTGTAATGCCCCGGTAATTCCGGGAATCACGGAGACGGAATGGTAATACGAGTCCGGCGGTAACCAGGCGGTTTTACCGCCTCGGTTACCGCCGGACTCGTAATGAGGCCCTTTGACTCCACATTGTTTCCCGATATCTACACAGCAAAAATGAATGTCTCCCTTCTAATCCCTTTGAAAGCTTTTCCTCATTGATCTCGTGAATGAGGCTTATAGCAGGCCTTTAGGATTTTGGGAAAGTAGAAAATTGGTTTCATTTTACAAAGTTTTTCCGGGCATTAACTTTGAAATATATCCTATACATGTTCTCTAAAGATATCTGGGAATAGTCCCGGACGTCCTTATCCTTAAACCCAGCGCAGCTTCTTCCACCATTCTGTCTGAAAGAAGAAGTAGGATGGCCCTCAATCCCCAATTTAGTGACAGATGTCATAGCCATTTGTTTTCCTTGCATCTGAATCCTGAAGCCTGCCGAGGAGTGTGTGCGGTTCATAGTTACAAACGTTTTAATGTCAGAGTGAGTGTTTTGAAAACTTAAAAGAGCACTATGCCAGCGTGCACTATATTTTTAGTCATTCAAACATACAACTCTTTTATCACAGACAAATTTGTGACACATAAAGGTCTTTCATCATTCCTATTTTCCTAAACATGCTCTTAGATTTTATCCATAGCATTTTGGGGAAAATAGGAATGACCAAAGACCTTTATGAGTGAGAAATATGTCTGTAATAAAAGACAGGTGGCTGCCTTTCGTCATCCTGTCCCCTTTCACATGGACGATTAACAAGTGCTAGGCACGCGCTGGGAACAGTGGCTAAGACATTTTGAGAACTACCTCACAGCCTATGATTAAAATGCCTTTGATAAATGTGCCATGAGACCTCTCATCAATGTAGTAGGTAACGAAGCTGAAGACCTCATCTCCACTTTCCCTCCAAATGAGGTCAAGTATTTGGTTTTATGCAAAGAACTTTCAAAACTTCACTGATTCTATTTTGTCCTTCCCTTTTCTCATAGGGTATCTTGAAATAGTGAAATATCAAAGTTCCAGACTGTCAAACTTGTAATGGCAATCTTCTGAAAAAAAATAATGTATATGATTATTCTAGGTTTTGTTAATTTGCTTTGCTCAGCAAGACACATCTAACATCCTTCGTATGATGTCAGTGTTTAATGTAAAATTAAATCATTTCTTTTTTAACAGCTTTTTTTGGTGAGAACAAACATCATATTGTCACTCAACACTGTCTTCCTTGTTTCTAGTAAAGGGGCATGCTCATGTTAAAACAAATGCACCTTTTATTCTGTGAAAACCAAGGCAATGTTTGATCTTTTGTGCTGGCCACAATTTGGCTGATAATATGTTTGAACAAGCGCATTTCTTACAGTATGAGCAAACACTAATAATTTACTCAAATGGAAAATATGCACAATTGTAGAGCCTGCAGGCTGTGCTCTGGTACCTTACACGTTCTGTCAGAATTCCAGCACCTCCCGGCAGAGTCTAGCCACATCCTTCTCCTCTCCACTGATCAGTAATTCATGGAAGAGATTGCTTCCCTGTCCTCTATGCGACTGCACAGGTGGCCCTGACTTTGTTAAGTCACTCTCTGTTGTGCCTGATGGTGCAATTCTGCTTCCTGCACCCAAACCTACACTGTGTCTGCTTGAAAAGGCATCTATCCCGCACCCTGCAACTGCACCCGATCCCCCTCAACAGCCTCGCATTCCCTTGATTTGCATGCCAACAAACCACTAGCTTTGCAGCATAACTCTTTCTGCTATGAGTTTACGCCCGCCCACACTGTTGCCCACACTACCCCTGAGGCTTCCACTGCCTACACTGCAATGATCAACGCGAGCGCACTTGAAAGTGGTTGCAGTGTCGACATTCATGCTGCTAACCTGCATGCAAAGGCATTCTGACCTTCTCTTCTATAAACTCTGCTGTCTCCAATCTCCTGTGTGTCATTAACATGCCCATTGACCAGCTCGCCCATGAGCATCCTTCTCATGATGTGCATGCACACTACTTACTGCCTTCGACCAATGATATGTTTATGTTGCCTGCTCCCCATTGCCATGCCGCCATGCCTACGCCTAATGCAATGTTGTTGATGCCTGCACCCCATGCTATGCTTATGCTGCCTGCGCCCCATTACCATGCTGCCATGACTAGGCCTAATGCTATGTTGGTGATACCTGCACCCAATTATATGTTTATGTTACCTGTGCCCCAGTGCCATGTCGCCATGCCTATGCATAATGCTGTGTTGGTGATGCCTGCACCAATGATATGCTTATTTTGCCTGCGCCGAATGGTATGTTGATGGGGCCCTCCCCTGCTGATATGTATGCCCTGCCTTCTAATCTTGCATGTTGTGCACATGTACCTACTGCCCCTAGTGAGTTAGAGACCATCCCCCTGTTAGTCCCCGTGCCTAACGCCATGTGGATGGGGCATGCCCCTGCTGAGAGGTGTGCACGAAACTTAACTCCTGCACATGGGACGTATGCACCTGATGCCCTGTATGAGCTGGAGACCACCACTAAAAAACAGTCAACCCCCACTGCCATGCCACCATGCACGTGCCCTGAACACACATGCATTGCCTGGCATGCCAGGTTACTGAGGGGACATGCCAGTCACCTGTATCCTGTGTATGACTGTTACACTCCGGTTGTCCATCACTTGCAACCTCGGCTGCTCACACCACTCCTGTTGCTAGTAGAGCAAGAGTTCTATGGCTGGGGACCGCCCCTGAAATGCCACTCTTTCCGCCTGCCAAGCCATATTTGTTCCCTCTACTTACCTGGACTAACTATGCTCCCAGAAATGACAGGCAACCTACCAGCCCACAAGGTCACCAACCTGGCACCCCCACAAGGCACGCATGCTCATCTCTGGTGATACTGGCCTTGCTGGAAGCTCCCCTGTGCTACCCTCAAAATCCTCAGGGAACATGCTCTATACCCTTTGCTCTGAATCTTCCCCAGCGCCCTGCCCTTTGGCTCACCCCGCACCTCCATAGACCCCCAATTGTCTGCCTGACCAGCCCTGCTGACTCCCCTGCGATCTGCCTTGTCAGGTATCACATCCATCCTGAAGCTATCCACTGCCTACTTCCACCACCACCCCACAACTCCCCAGATTAATCGCTCGACAACACCAACTCCACCACACTTCTAACCTCTACAACAGTCACCCACCAACTAATCTCTTGCTCCATAGCCTGTACAGGGCTAGCTAGACTACGACATCTATGCTCCCGGAGCCACACCCCTAAACACCTGCTCACCACCAAGCCCAGAGAAATACTCTTACTCCCTGAGCAGCTGCTCCCACCTCACCCGCCACTACATCCAGCCTCATATATAGACCAGTCAGCCATCACCCTTAAACACTTCTCATCCCGATCACCTCGCCTGTGCACTCATCAATGCTTGCTAATTGTGTGCTCATGCCCCTGACATACACAATCTCGTACTGGAACACAATCTCAACCTCCTTGCCATTACTGAAAAGGGTTTACAGCAGGACTCTCACTGTCCCTCGCCATACCAGATGGCTACTCTATTCTTGGAGCAGACAGACTATCCAACACAGGAGACGGAGTTACTATTCTCTGATCCTCTTCAGCACACCCACCAATCCCAAAACACCATGCATAACCAGGATCCATCACCCTATCACTGGAAGACACATCCACATACTTACCAAAGAAATAATGGAACCCACCATGAGTGCTTTCCTAGCTCTGATACCTGAAAGCACAGATGCAGACACTATCCTCGCTGCTTACACCTCCTCCCTCCTCAATGCCCTAGACCTGCATGCCCCCTTCAAACCTACAAAATAAGACAACAATCACAACTGCTTTACAGAGGAACTAATCACCTTCCTTAAACTGAAACGTGCCCAAGAACACTTATGGAGAAAAAACCCATCCACTCCCCATCAGGAGGCCTTTCTTACATCTGCCAAATCCTATAAAACTGCCAATGTTACCACCAAAGCCTGCATTTACAACACCAGAATCAATTAGGGTAGCTCCAATACTCCAACACTCGAGAACGTATTCAAATATTCAAAGAGCTTGAATCTACAGCACCGCCCATGGAAATCTTTCCTAAAGAAAAAGCCTGGTGCTCCCTGCTCCAGTCCGCACTCGCCAACCAGACCCATAACCACAAAGAGAAAACTATCCTAAAAAAATCCTTGCTTCCTTGCAATGCTGCCCCTTCCACAGTGTCCACTGGCTCACCCTGAGCTGTCCCTGCCTCCTTTCCACTTCTCCCAGTATCTCCAACTGATGTATCACTTTCACCAATCGACTAAAAACCTGCAATTGCAAAGGAGACCTCTGCCTATCCCATATCATAAAAATGTGTGCAGAATCCCTCGCTCTTATCATTGCAAAATTTATCAACACCTATTTCGATTCTAATACGGTGACAAACTCCATTCAAGAAGCGTGGGTCACCCCCTCCTCAAAAAAACATTACTTGATCCCACCCTCCCCACAAACTACTGTCCCATCATGATGGTACCCTGCCTACTTAAAATACTGGGCCGCAGAGCCTACACACAGCTCAGACCCCACTTTGAAGCCTATAACCATCTGGGCACACGTCAATCTAACTTTAGACCAAGACACAGCACAGAGTCTGATCTCATTGACTTCAAGATTCAGCTTGATGCCATTCGGGACGCAGGTGACCTCACCCTCCTCCTCCTAGTAGACCTCTTGACTGCCTTTGATGTTGTTGACCACAATGTCCTATGTCACCAACTCTCCTCCACCCTCAACCTTTCCAGTGAAGCAACCAACTGGATAAACTATTTCCTGACTGAACAATCCTCCAGGATATTTTCAGGATCAGAAGCAGCTGACCCTATCCCTGTTCCTTACAGGATCCCTCAAGGATCATGCCTATCTCCGACCTTGTATGTATGTATACTAAGATGCTCTTTCACAGTCTTGAAATCCCCTACACCAACTTCACCTACAACACGCAAATTCTTCTCAAACTCACCAGTAATCACTGCCTCGACTCAGCCAATATCAACCGATTTAGAGCATCATTCAGGCCTGGATAGTTACCCACCACATATGCCTGATGATGACAAGACAGAGCTCTTCATCATAGGCTTCGCAGACCGTTTCAAACACATAGAGCCTGCCCTTACCTCCTGTTCCATTGATGGAAACATCACCACGTGACCAGCTCTGTCCACCTAGAATCTGAACTCACCATGTTCATGTTCAAACAAATAAAAGTTGTTGCCTCTTCTGCCGCCAAACTCTACTAAACATATCAACCACTCCAGAAAATTCCTCTCCCTGAATAGCTTCCTTACTCTGGCAAGGGCACTTATCGGCAGAAAATTTGATTATTGCAATGCTTTACTAGATGGAACTTCCACCAAGAGTCGAACTACATTACAATAGATCCAAAATAACACACTTCGAGCTGTCTGGAGTCTAAAAAGATCTGACCACATCTGTCTAGTGAAGCTCAATGGCTGCCCATCATGTCACACATTGAGTTTAAAATCCTATCAATCATCCACCACTGCATCCACAATACTGCACTGACTTACTTCACTGGTCGTATCTCCAAAAAACACAATCCCACCAGCCTGAGATCCTCCTCTTCCTCCTCCCTTTTGACGCCCAGATTCAACAGACAAAAAGTAGGAGGAGCCACCTTCACATGATTTGCTCACACGCTTCGGAATGCTCTCCTTCCCTCTATCAAAGATGAGCCTTCTTACCTGATCTTCCGTAAAAATCTCAAAACCATTCTATTCAACAAATACGCCTAACTGTATCCTACTTACCATTACTTCTGCACACATACAAATTATGTAACCCAGCAACTGTTCCACTTTAACTGTCTTTTTCCAACCAATGTAACCTAGCGCTGTGATACTTCCGGGTTTGGACACTACCAACAGATGAAATAAATAAATAAATAAATAAATAAATACGACTTTTTCGCTCTGGCAAACCTGTCATTCACTATTTGCGAGCTAGCTAATTTAATTACCAGCCATTTTGATGTAATACAGTACTTCTAATAATAAAGGAGTTTACACTAAAGGGGCCATAACCAATTGAGGAAGAGGAGGAGAGCAGGAGGTCATGAGTGAATCTCGAGTGGGCTGTACTACTTTACTAAGGGAGATCCTTCTATTCACTGCAATACATTCACCGTAAGAGTTCTAAATTGACAAAATGTACACTTGCGATTTCTCTCAGGTGTATTATGTATGGCATTAGCTGAAATGGCTGGCTGATGGTCTTCCGTTTCCACTACCCCAACAGACCTGCAGTGTCACTGAACAACCAGCAATTTCATCATCTTTCCTTTCACTGAATGACACCAGCGAATTGTTTCTTGAGAAAGCTGAGCACTCACAGGGATTTTCAAAAGAGTGGCTCACAATTATTTGAACACCTCTTATACGCCGTATTTTGAATTCCTTTCTTGAGTTAACTTGACATCCATAAATCTACTTCCTTTATAGTAACCTATAAGAAAATGGCTGCCAGTAGAAAATAAATCCGCAGGTTGGATCAAAAGATCAGCTCATTCTGTTCACAGGAGGAATGCATGCACTGGAACAAAGACTCACATACACTCGATGCCAAAATATCCAAATGGTCATGCCATGTTTCAGACCATGGAGTATATAGTACATTCATGTGGAAGACTTAGAAATCGG
Organism: Ambystoma mexicanum; assembly: GCF_040938575.1. NCBI lineage: Eukaryota > Metazoa > Chordata > Amphibia > Caudata > Ambystomatidae > Ambystoma > Ambystoma mexicanum. The sequence goes on from NC_090922.1 coordinate 363,614,042, forward strand.
CACAGATATCAACCAAAACAGCACTATGCATTACATCCCCAAAACAAGTGGTGTCTTGAGTGCACACACAAGCACGTCACTTTCCTAGCTTCCCGCTGTCTGCACTTTGCCAGTGCACATTGCTCTGTGTGAGGTGAAACACTCTATGCGAACCTTTGCTGTGAGTTGAGGTTCTGTATGACTGGGTGTGCGTCAGTGAAGTACTGAAACCTCAAATGCATAGATCAGTGGCTGAGGCTTGTCTATGACAAGTCCCTTGCTGGATGATATTGGCAGTGGGATAAAGAACTGCTTCAACTCCACAAACCCTTGCAGACTCCCAGTGACCATGGATCCCTTACATATTGTAGTGCTTTCCAAGGCTGCCTCAGCGTGTCCACCCCAAAGAAGTAGAACTGGTATCACCACGTTCCCTGAAAAAAAAAAAGATGTTTTGTATTGGCACTTGGACTTCCCTGACATGCAAGGGGGCCTGGTGGATGAAAAGGTCACCCCCGTCTTTGACCCAGTCTATTACTGCACTAATGGACCCAAACACAGTTTCTGCAGTAACAGAGAAACCAAACAAACTGAGATTGTTTTGCAATATTGACCCTGATGTTTTGCCACTGTCTCTTCTAAAAAATAATTGGGTTCAATATGAAAGAAGTCAAACTGAAGTGTTATGAACTTCCATACATCACAAGCATGTAAATGACCATAAGCATCCTCCAGACCTTACTCAATGTCCCCAGAGCCATTCCTCTCAGCTTGCTCTCCAACAAGGCCCCTCTGCTTCAGCTGTATCACCTCCTCACCTTGCCATACTGCTGCCCACATGGCCAGCCACTCTCCCGGGTGGTGGTACCCGCTCCCATGGGTGTGAGCTTCACCTGTCCTCACCTCTTTAAGGCTTCCTGTGCCTTGTTGAGGACTGCTACAGAATGAAGCAAATACGGCTAATGCGTCTCAGTTCACTTTTCTGGATGAATAGTCATGTTGGGTGAGAGACATGCTAACAGATATAGGTAACAGATTGCAAGATAGCCATTGCCACATTAGAGGATTTTAAAGGTCCTTCATACATAGAGGGAGGACTTCTTAATATTTAAGGCTACCCTCAATGCTCCTTCCAGAGACTTGACAATAGCGAGACTACGGTTTCCAGGATCATATATTGCCTCTACCAATAAACTCACCTTAAGGTGTGTTCTCGTCAGATGGTGCACAAATAGCACGAACACTTAAAAGTATTATATGAATGTCCGGGCTAACTCCGGTCAGACTTACTGCAAGGTGAAACATTTTTAGTTGGCAAAACAGTATACTAAAATGGCCACACTCTACATGAAATGCACTTCCCAAATGGAGTTAATTTATTTAATTGACATTTGTAATGGCAGGTGTACTGTTATTAGGAAACATTTGGACTGCCAGCAGCCCTTCCCTTCTCGAGCAAACTGAACAACAATATTGACCTTTTTTCAATATCCAATTCAACCCCCTCTCCCTTTGGTTATCATGCAAACCATCGCCCATTCCAACTGGCAGAATATGCACCTGTAATGACTCTGCTGGCTGCACGCTCAAACTTGTTGAGTGAGATCACAGACGGGACTCCTCTATCGCACTCCTCCTTAGAGAAACCCACAAGTTATAAAAGGCTCACCGCTGACGGTCTGACACCTGCACACTCATGTGTTTTCAGCTGTCTACTAGATGGGGCCATACAATGTGACTCGTGATGTGGCTTGACATACCAGAAAGCCTTTTTACCAAACACTTCATTTTAAACATGGAACTGAAAGTCAAAGTTAGCCAACACGCAAAGATCATGTTACACTTTGCACACTGCAATTTTGAGACCATAACCCTATTACGGAAACTTTTTTTTTTTTACAGAAGCAGGTTCAATTTTGCATGCTATTAGCACTTGTGCAAGAATGGTGCCAGTGCAAAACAATTATTATTTCCATGCTTTTTTTTTCTCCATAGGGCAATGTTTGCCACACTAAAATGTACCCTACTGTTAATATATTAGGGCAAACCTTGCCCTGGTACAAAAATGCAGCAGCATTTATTTTTTTGTTGCACTGAGCCAATTTTTACCCTAGTGATAATACCGTGCAAAAATGCACTAGAACCATTGCAAAGTTTCGATACCATGGCGTGTTTCATCGGGCATTTAATGCAGCTAAAAAATCAAATAAATTCATTGACCGCCTAAACACTTTGTGACTGTGACTCAAAATTCAATAATGATTGCACACCTTCACCGGAAGTTATGTTGTGATGTCTGCATTTCCTGAACCATTTTCCCTCGATTATATGTACTCACCGGAAGTTATGTTGTGATGTCTGCATTTCCTGAACCATTTTCCCTCGATTATATGTTAGTGGTGTCCTAGTTGGGTGCATTTAAGTACGCAATTAACAAACTGCTTTGTTCTGCCTCTCACAAACGCTCATAACGAATAGCACACGCGCAATTTTCAAAGAGCTAGAGAGGCCCAGACTACAAGGAAACAAGAAAACGCATTCTTCACACTGCAGCATTACAGGCTATGAAATTACAATAACTAACAATACACTTCACTTGGCGGAATCTGTAGTCTCCAAGAGTAATTCTTCATTTACCAAGCTTTTCCAAGATGTATGATTTTGCCTGCCGGTCATAAATATGCAATGCAGACAGACGGTATTTATCATAATGTATTTTTTAACTGTCTTAAGTTACCCAGAGAGCGCTTCTGACAGCAAACTGATTTTTCACTGTTGATTCCGATATAAATCGTTCTGTGTCTAATTTATTAAGGGCAATATTTCCTGTCAAGAGGCATAGAAAGAAAATTATATTCATGTCACTGCAATATAAAGCACGTTTAGCTTTTGTTCACTTTATTCCATTAGAGCTTGGACGTGCGATGGAATAATGAACCTGTTTCTAGTTAGGCACCCAACTACCATACATCGCTAGGGGGCGCCTTATCGCCGATCTCGCTCATATTGGGCCGGTTCTTACAAACGTTTAATTGGATACATTTGGACCTGATTCTTGAACGCATTAAATATTATTTCCTTTTATGAAAAATAATGTAAATCACGATTTTTTTTTTGTTCTACTAGACTACTAACATGTGCCCCAAAAAAATGAAGGTAAACAGTCTAAATTAAGGCAAATGGAATTTTAAATTTAAAACACCCCTTTGTGGTTCCTTTTAAATAACATTTTATAAAATGTCCACTTCTTTACAACACAGGCAACATTGTTTTACTCGTTTGAACACTTGCAGGAAGCATTTTTGGTTGTTTTGATCACTGCCGTAGTCAGCACAAGTTCACCTTCTGCACAGAGAGAGAGCGAGAGAGAGAACACGTGGAAGGACCTCAGATGCACTGATGAGGACGGACGGATATGCTCTCCCTTTCTCTAGGGCAATTTTGGGGTTTCTGACAGGGACCCATGTCTCTCCTGGTGATAATTACCCAGAAACTAAAGCGTGATTGGCCACGTAATACAATGAAAGCTGAGGGCATTTAACTATGGTAAGGTTAAGAAGCTGCAACGTTTCTATGGATAAGGTTTGCGTTTTATTAATTGCTACTTCTGCTCCAGAATTCCAATCGCTCACTTTTACGCAGGAAGAGTTTTTCTTTCTTCAGTTTTGCTTTCTGATTGTAAACGACCTCTCCTTTGCTCCTAAGTTCAAAAATGTTCCATTAACATTGACATCTCTGACCAAGTGATTTCTCGAAAGATGGTGACCAACAGTTGTTAAACGTAGAATCATGGAGACAAAGCGTGTAGTTGAGCTCTCGTCTTTAATTATTTTCTAACTGACTTGACGGTAACCCCGCCCACACACGTGACCCAACACTGTTGGTTCACAAACATGAATAGAGGACAGGCGGATAAAGATAGACATGAGCCATTACATCTCTCCCCCACCTAGAGGATCATTTCCTATAGATAGCCCATTTCCTCGATCCATCTCATGGGTCTGCAAATTGTTCTTTTGATAGGCTGCGGGCTGTTGGGGTGTATTCTTCTCTTTCACTATCACTGGACATAGACACCAACTATTGTTGGTGTCTATGTCCCCCTCAATGACATCAGATCAGCTTACTGATGAGTTCTGTGAGATGGCAGGTTGTTCCTCTGAGATGGCAGGTTGTATGTACATCTAGTTGTATTTCCTTGTCAATTTTCGTGAAGAATGAGGATGATCTAGTGATGTGTCCACTTTGGCTCGCCGCTGTTATCATGTATGCCTTGATGTGTGTCACTGTTAGGGGTTCCGGAATTGAATGCAGGCATTTCTTTGGATTCGTGCGATTGTCGTACTAATACCCGGTCTCCTATTTGCACCTTTCGTCTCTAGCCTTCCTCGTGGTGTCAGCATACGGCTTCATTTTTGTCTTGCATACACCTTCATTTTCGTCTTACTTTCCTCATCTTTGTCCCGAGCTCATAGTTCAACGTCCACCGCTACCTCTGTGGCGGGAGGTTGTGGCACAGTGGTTCTTATGCTTCTGCCAAACTTCAGTTCTGAGGAGCACACTATAGTGGAGCTGTGAGGTGTGTTACAGTAGTCTCTGAGAAGGGTGCAAATGGCTTGCCTTGACCCTTTTTTGATGGAGCATATTTGAAGGGTCCTTTTCAAGTTGGCCATGAATCTTTCAACAGTACCATTTGCTTGTGGCCACAGGGGTGTAACTTTCCGAAGATAAAACGCTAAGTGTTCAGCAAACATAGCGAAGTGGTGTCCACTGAAAGGTGGGCCGTTGTCAGATTTTACAATAATCGGGGTACTATAATCTGCAAATGTTTTGTCCAAAGCTGGGATGACGGCATGTGTCGCTGTTGAGTGTAATAGCTGTACTGTGAATCTCGACATTTCATCCATGATGGCCAGAGCATCTTTTTCATTTGGTAAAGGGACGAACATGTCCAATGCTACTTAGTCCCATACTTGCATTGGCATGGGTGTCATTTTCAGTGGTTCTGGCAATGTGTGAGGTGCTACTGCATTGCATGTGATGCAGTTTCCAAGGGCTTTCACAATTTTTGTGGCCATGTGTGGAAACCACACCTTCGTTCAGAGTTAATCTCTTGGAGGACACAATTCCCCTGTGTAATGTGTGAGCCATGCTGATGACACTGTCCTGCAGTGTTTCCGGAATGACAATTCAGTTCACTTTCAATTGTAGGCCTTGCGGTTTTTGAGTAGCTTCTGTTTTGTTTTGGAGGTGAACACTGCCCACTTGTCAGACCTGTGCCATCTTTCTAAGGTTATGCTGTCCTTTACTTGCATGAGTACTGGGTCCTGGTGCATGCTGTTGAGAATGTCTTGTATTGTGAGCAATTTAGGGAGGGCATTGCTTACGATGTGGTTGATGTATTGGTCTGCCATGATGGATTGTGTTTCTTCTTTTGCGGGCAGCGGTTATTTGGATAAAAAGTCAGATGGGTTATTGTCTCTTCCTGCCCGATGTACTATTGTGAAGGAGTATTCCTGCAAGAGGTGTCCCCAGTGTGCAATACAAGGTGCATCTTGGCATTTGATTTGCCATATATCGTTGTAAGCACCTGGTGGTTTGTGACATGGTGATTTTTCTGCCATATAGGAATAGATGATAGTGCTCGCAGGCCCAATACAACTGCCAGGCTTTCTTTTTCCGGTTGGGAGAATGCACATTCAGCCGGAGACAGGCTGCGACTTGGGTATGCCACAATGGGAAGAGGAGGAGGATGAGCCTGGTCTGAATTGGGCTAGGTTACCACCTAGGCCAAAAGGGCTTGCGTCCATAGTCAATGCGGTTTCCATGTCCAGGTCATAATAGGCCATGCATGAGGTGGAGGAGATGCACGTTTTGATTTCTTGGAATACTTCTTCAGTCTCTTGACCACCTGAGTTCTTGCCCTTTTCCCGTGAGAAGACGCAGGGGCATTCTTACAAAGGCAAAGTCCCAGAACATATCTCGGGCAATAGCTGGCCAAGCCCAGAAACGATTGTACAGCAGATGATGATGTGGGCATTGGCGTGTCCTCAAGGGCTTGTACCTTGCCAAAGTCTTGTTTTAGACAGTCCTGTGAAAACATGTGTCTAAATAATTTGAGTGTGGACTTACTGAGTTCACATTTTGCCGCATTCAAGGTCAGATTGGCCTCTTCTAGCGCCATGCACACTCGATGTAGTGCATCATCATGTGCTTCTTGTGTCACGCCAAAAACTAATATGTCGTCGCTGTAATTTCGACATTGCGGGATGTGTTTAATTATTAGGTGTATTTCATTCTGGAAGATCTCTGCTGCAGAAGAGACTCCAAAGCTGAGTCGTTTGTAATGAAAGAGTCCTAAATGTGTGGAAAATGTAGTAATATATCAGGAGTCAGGGTGTGGTTCAAGTTGGGGGTAACCTTTGTTTAGATCTAATTTGGAGAAGAATTTTGCCCCATGCAGTGAGTGAATCCTGTCGGTCATTCTCTGGGATATATGTCTTTCTCTCTCAATTGTCACGTTTGGTGCCCTCATGTTCACGCATATGTGAATAAGTCCATCATTATCTTTTGTAGGAACGGGCACAATGGGTGAGACCCAGGGTGTGGATCCTGTTGTGTGTTTTTCTTCTACTTGCTTTTGGGTATTTAGTGGGATCCCTCAGTAGCACTGTGCCACCGGCTTATTGTCTGGGTTGATGTGCAGTTTAATTTGTTTTCCTTTGAGTCTTCCTAAACCATCAAATAGAGTTGGGAACATCTTGGCTATCATATCTTTCGGGCTTGCTGTGTATAAAATCATGATTTGATACAATATGTGTACCAGGCCCATTTATATGGCTGATTTAAAGCTAAGGATGCTGTCGCCCGGTACGTCACCTTAACTTCATACATGTTCAATTTGGCTGTCTTGTCTTTGTAGGTGTACGTTGCTTTGAACATGCCTTTGCATTCCGGAGATGTATTTGTGCCATAGGGATAGATGCCAATGTCAGCTGGTTTCAGTGCTCTCTTGTTTTCTAGTCCTTGATATGTATCTTCATTGACCACATTGACAGTGGCACCTGAGTGGATCAGAAATTCCTGGGCCTTTCCGTTCACTTGTAATCGTAGTGTTGGGCTGTATTCAGTAGCTGTCTTATTACCTATCGCATGCACATACCCTTGCTTGCGGTTGCCGCTGGAGGATGATGCATCAGATTTGTTGTGACGTTTTAGTGAGACTTCTATGTATCTCACCTTATGGCGTGTTGATCTTTGTTTTGTGTACTTTGGTACGTATAATTGGCAGACCTCTGAAGGTATTTGACATTTTTGCATACTGACTGGAAGTTATTTTCAACCCAACCTCTGTCACAAATTTGGCCTATGGCTGGACAGGGGCCCACATGCGGGAAATTATATCCACAATCATAACACTTTCTTTGGTCATTATTAAACATCTTTTCGTCTCGGGAAGATAGCTAAGCGGCAATATGCTCGCTTTGGAAGCAAGACGTCACGGAGTAACATAGGTACAATCCCCACGTCTGCATTTAGAAACCTCTGGGTATTAAGTGCATTATAAATAACCTATCATTTCATTTCCTTTCAGTCCACGTCATTTGACATATGGGTGCTGGAGGCGCTCCTTGAGATTTGGTTTGCTAGGAGAGTGGCATGTCCGCCCTGGCAAGTTGCAATATTTTCTCCAGAGATTGGGTCTTTTGTAATAACTTCCTTAAGCTGATTCAAAGCAGTCAATTTTTTGGGATTTTAGTGCTTCCACCATTGAGTAATGTTCAGAATCACAGTACTTAACTCTTTTGTGCAATCGCATGACAAAATTGTCCAGTGTTTCGCCCTTCTCCTGAGTGGACATATGAAAAATATGGTGTTCGTAGTCCACATTTCTTAGTGGAGCAAAGTAATTATTTAGAGCATTAATTATGCCCTGGAACAGGCCAGTGATCTGTTCAGGCATTTCAAACACAATGGGCCTCATTACACGGTAGGCGGTGAGCCATGGCGCTATTAGCGCCATGGCTCATGCCGGTAAAATACCGGCACCGCCTTGGTGGAAAGGGGATTTACCGCCCCATTCCAAGGTTGGAGGGGCGGTAAATTCCCCTTCCACCATTGCCCTTCCCCATTCCCATTTCTGCCCCATAGGGCTCTATGGGAATGGGGAAGGCGCTAATTACGGCACCGCAATTTTGCGGTGCCGTAATTAGCTCTGAGGTCCCTTTGCAGGTTGGATTTTAACGCCTGCAAAAAGCAGGCGTTAAGTCCCCCAACCCGCAAAGGGACCTCGTAGTAAGGCGGTAAGGATTTACCGGTACCAGTATTTTACCGGTACCGGTAAATCCTTACCGCCATCCGTGTAATGAGGCCCAATGTCACGTACAGTTGGACTTAGTGAATGCATCAATAGTCCTCTGAGGTGACGTTCCTCTCGCACATCAGTGGCGTCAATGTATATGTTGATCTCTTTGAGCCATCCATTCCAGCGTGTTGCCAGGCTGCTGGTATCAGTTATATCAAAAGGCGGGACCGCCTGTAATTTCAGTGAATCATGACTCCCTTCTTCCCTAGTGGTAGTGTGGGTGCAGAGGAGGGTGGCGTCTGGGCCGAGTTGCTGCTAACCCCTTCTTCATCCGACATATTGGTGGCCTATGAAAGGGGATCTTGGTGCCTTCTTTTGCTGGTAATAATGCTAATTAGGTTTGTAGACAGTGCAGGCAGATGGCAGTGTGTGCGTACTCTCACCTCTTTTAATGTGGCTTTGCTGATCCCCAGGGTCTGCTTATTCACTGGCTGCTGTATGAGCTCTGGCACCAATGAACTGCCTGCATGGTCTAGAGGCTGCAAGGCCACGCAATGGAATCGTGCTGCAGGCAGCGAGTGTGTTGTTCCAACACTAGTTCCGGAAAATGGAGTGCACAGCTGCAGGGAACACAATAAATCGAGCTGAGGTGGGTGGGCCGGCAGAGAGAGACTGCGTATCACCCTAGGTGGGCGTTGCAGGCCGGAGCGGGAATGAGAGTGAAAGCAGGATGTTACACTCCTTTCACCGCGGCATGAGCAGGTGCTGAAAACCTTGTCGCCATTGTTAAATGTAGAATCAATATATATTTATGTATATATATATTAATAAAGCCGCACAATGAGACACAGAGACGAAGCGTGTAGTTGAGCTATCGTCTTTAATTCTTTTTCTAACTGACTTGGCAATAACCTTGCCCACACACGTGACCCATCAACTGTTGGTTCAAAAATATGAATAGAGGACAGGTGGATGCCTTTGCCATCCATAAACACAGACATGAGATATTACAACTGTGAGCGCAGATTTATTTATTTATTTATTTATTTATTTATTTATTTGCATTTGTTGAGCGCACATCAGACCGAAGGCATCATGGCACTAGTTACAGTGTTGCTTATACTTAGTTACATATAGTTCATGTCCGTATATATGCGTATATATGCGCATATATGCGTTGAGCAGCAGGAGAACATGAGAACAAAGTTAGTTGAATAAGGCGGTTTTGAGTTTTTTACGGAAGGAGAAGAGAGATGTTTCAGCTCTGAGGTCAGTGGGCAGAGAGTTCCAGAGCTTAGGTGCGAGGAAGGGGAAGTCTATACCTCCTGCCTTGGTTCTGTTGATGCGAGGTATCGTTAGTTGATTGGTGTATTTTGATCTTCTCGGTCTCGTGGATTGAGATCTACCTATCGTGTCTGATAGGTAAGAGGGAGCTGAGAGGTTGATGCATTTGTGCGTGGTTGTGAGTGTTTTGAAGGAGATACAGTCCTTGACTGGGAGCCAATGTGCTGTTTTTCTGGCTTGTGTGATGTGTTCTCTTTTCGGTATGCTGAGGGATGCTCTGAGAGCGTTGTTTTGGGAAGTTTGGAGCCTAGATAGGTTTTTTTTGGAGGTGCCGGCTAGGAGTGCAGTAGTCTAGTTTGGCTCCCATAGGTGCTCGGGCGATGGAGAGGCAGTTATCCTTAGTTAGGAATGGTTTTATTGCATTAATGAGTTTAGTACTCAGTGCTGCGGCTGAGACTATGGCACTGACTTGTTTGTCCATAGATAGGGTAGCATCTATGTGAACACCCAGTGTTTTGACTGAGGATAGGACTGGGATGATGGAATTATCTATGTTGAGGTTGATGTACAGAGGGTTGAGGTTGGAAAGGGTGGATTTCTGGCCTAAAATGAGGATTTCGGTCTTGTCCCCGTTCAAGCAGAGGCCGTTAGTAGCCATCCATGCTTGTATGGTAGAGTAAATTTGGTGCAAGGTAGTGGCGTCTTGGTGATAATTCCCTGTCAGGGGGAGGAGAACCTGCGTGTCGTCGGCGTAATTTGTGTAGGTGATCCCCGAGCGTCTAATTTGTCAAAGAGAGGCTTGGTAAAAAGATTATAGAGCGTGGGGGCAGTACAGGAACCTTGTGGACACCACAGTGGATGATGGAGGGTGCTGCATGTGCTGTGTTAGAGAACACTTTCATAGCTCTACCCTCTAGGAATGATGTTACCCAGGATGCTGTGTCCTTAGAGAAGTGTGCAGCGTGCGTTAGGTGACTGGTAAGTGTAGTGTGATCTACCAAATCAAATGCAGCTGAAAGGTCAAGGAGAAGGAGGAGAGCGGGCTTGCCTTTGTCTAAGATGTTGGTAATTTCATTTTTTAGGTCTAGAAGGGTGGTTTCAGTTCCGTGTCCCTTGCGGAACCCAGATTGTCTTTTTCCTAGGATTGCGTTTGATTCAAGGTATAGTTGAATCTGTTTGTGGGCGGCCTTATCAAGTATTTTCAGGAGGAATGGGACTGTAGTTATGGGTCAGATGTTGTTAGGATTAGCAGGGTCTTTCGTCAGTTTTTTTAAGAGAGGGCATATCCAGGCCTCTTTAAGGCTGTCAGGGACTATGCCCATTTTGAAGGATGCATTGATGAAATCTGTGAGAAGAGGGGCGAGTGGTTCTGCGCAGTCTTTGATGATTTTAGGGGGCAGACATCACCCTTACATAGTGAAGGTTTGAGGTGTCTGAGGATGTCAGAGACCTCGGCCTCGTGATTTTGGTAAATGCAAATTTGGGCATGTTTCTTACTTTTAGATTTAGATTTAGATTTAGTTTTGTCTGTGCATGTGTGCTTTGCTTAGGTAAAGTATTGAAGTGGTGGGATATCTTATTTTGGAGGAGGTTTATTTCTGCAAGCATGGCTGATTGAATGCCTGTACACCATGCCTCGTCTTTGACGATCTCATCGGGGCATGTCGGAGGTACGGTTAGTTCTTTGAAGATATTGAAGAGTTCTTTAGAGTGGGAGTTGGCAGTGGAGATGCGGTGGTTGTAGGCTTCAGATTTAGCAAGGAAGATGGCGTCTTTGTATTTTCTTGCTATGGATTTGAAGTTAGCTTTTGTGGTATCACAAGGGTTAGCCTGCCAACTTTTGAGCGCCATGCGTTTGTCTTTGAGCAGAGTCTGGAGTTCCTCTGTGAACCAGGAATTGGAGAGAAAGGATTTTTTCTCTTTTTTGATTTCAAGTGGGGCAACGGTGTTGAAAGCCATCGTGATGGTGCCTTTGAATATTTCTGCGAGGATGTTAGGGTCTGCGGAGAACAGGGGCGCTAGGCATGGCAGATTGAGGAGTGCCCTGACGTTGTCAGCTGTGAGTTTTTTGGCACTTCTGGCTAAGGTCGCCGTTGCTTTGGTAGACACTTTTGTGCTTCATGGGACAGGGATGTCAAATAGGAGAAGGTTGTGGTCTGTCCATGGGAGGCTAGTATTGGAAGTGATGGCTGTGTTACAGTTATGGTCTATAATCCAATCATCTAGGATGCGTCCTTTTACGTGAGTAGGCGATGTGATCTTTTGAGAGAAGCCTAGGTCGTGGAGGTCTTTGGCTAGAGAGATAGCAGTTTTATCCTTAGGGTCGTTGAATCCCAGGATAAAATCACCTATAAGTAGCGATTTCGTGGATTTTTTTATGTTGTTTCCTAGGAGGTGGTTGACTTGACCTATGAAGTTAGTGGTTGGGCCGGGTGACTTGCGTGCACAGAAGTGGATGTATCTGTTCCCACCAAAGTTGCCCTTCCTACTCTGGAATATTATAATTATGATGAGCAGGCACAGGTGCACAGATAGCATTGTGGGATGTTTTTACCCATGCATCCAAGCCCTACCATAAAACTGTGCAGTACTGGCATGGAAAACATCATGATGGCCAGAACTCCCCAGAGAGTGCACAGGAAAAACATGAAGAATAGGCTGCCACCCATTTTTGCCTATGTTGTGAGCACAGGAGGGCACTGCCTAAAACCACCATTGGGATACACACACAGTAGCCTGAAACCATTGGGAATGGCAATGCTGGTTGCCAAAAAGCAACTCAGAACTGTGGGGAATTAATTTTCTTAATCCCAAAAATGGTTGCAATACCGGTACTCACCACTATCAGAAAGCCGGCGTTTTAAAACCACCAGACTTTAGTGTAAAACTGAACAAATGAAACAAAACCAGGCCAAGGAAAGACTTGCTAAGAGGTAGATACAATGTAAAACTATATTCTGAAATGACTTGAAGGAAGTAATTATTTAATGTATATGTAAAAATTGTAAGTTTGATTGAAACTGGGAACAAAAAGTGACATTTAGCTGAAACCTGGCTTAATGAAACTGGATTCTGCCTGACAACTACCCCCGACAGGAGAAACCTGCTCAGCCACTCTTCCCAGGCCTGGCTGCATCCTGCTGCCCCTGCCAAAAGGAGCTCACACCTCCCTGATTGAATTAGGGGAGGGGACCTGCAGACTGCAGGAGGTTGAACAAAGCCTTGTCCTGGACTCAGGCAAATGTTATATTGGGGGGCCATAAAGTGGCTTCCTCTTGGGAAAACTGGGAGGGGCAGTGTCTCTGCTAGCAGCTGAGCTTGGGGGAAGTGGATAAACCAGTTGTTCCACCATGTGATGTGGGAAGCCACACCCCTTTTTGACCAGGGCATACTTTTAAAAAGATGGATAATTCATAGTACGGACCTGTCAAAATTATATAAATAATATCATTATTTTTGTGATTTTTCTGTGCACATTTTAAGAGGTGTTAGGACCCTGTGGTATGTTCCTGGGGATAGTAGTGGAAAAAAGGTTGTCACTCTAAATGTATGCATGTTACAAATCTGACACTTTATTATCTGTAACCCATATCCCTGGTGCACATTTGTGTAAAATCTGGAAAGTTCTAGAGGTTGGTATCTGGATGAAAAGGGGAGAATTCTGTCATCAGTGGACACGACATCGTACAAAGACAGGGATCGGATGGTTTGGTGCTACAGAAAATATGTTAACTGGACCTATAATATTACAAAAATCGTACATAGATAAATATGTATTTGGGTCAGAAATAGATTTGTGTGCAAATTGACCAGGGGATGATCCTCTGACCCATAAACAGACCTCATCATGATGACAATCCATTTCCTTCCCCCAATCATGGGAGAGGGGAGAATTGGGCCAATGACAAGTAGAAAGGGGCAGGCTTAGCTAGGCCCAGGCACACACCCATTTTCAAAACACATAAAAAGAGACTGCTGGAACAGGTAGAGACATTCAATTCCATTTGCTGCGGAGCATGCTGACCGACGACTTCACATCCAGAGATCCAGACTTCAAATCCACCAATCTCCAGAACCTGTAGCAGAAATTAACTCGAGAATTTGTAGCAGAGAGGCCTGAATCCACCAGCTGAATCCTCTTCAGCAGGCCTCAAAACCAACCAAACTATTAAACAGCCGGGCAAGCTGTTTGAATTTTTGCCAAGAATTTTTGCAAGAACCTGTAGCAGTATCCAGAAAGCAGTGCTGTATCCGGAACCCGAGAGAACCACAAACCAGACCATTGTGAGCAGATCCGGTGCTTGACAGACCCAGAGAGCAGAGCTGACCCAGATAGCCGGGACTTCAGAACCACCCGCCGGAAGTCCCGTCCAACCTGACCAGACCGTGACGAGGCCTATTTCAAATTGATATTGTGAGTACCTAGCAGAACTGTGCAGAACCAATCTCTTAGTTAAAATAATCTAATCCAAACTATTTTAACCTAAGTAGAACAGCCTCCTAGAAATCGTGTCATCTGTCATTTTTAAAGCTGCACAACTGTTACCTGTCATTTTGAGCTTTACTTTAAATCCGAAAATCTACCTTTATTAAATTGTCCGTATCTCTGGAACCGTTTGGGTTAGGAACGAAAGTTAACTTTCATTTTAAAGCTGTGATTCTAGGCTTTCCAACGAACCGACTTCCTACTCCTTATACTTTTTCCGCAATCACGATTTACGCACTACCGAAATTTACCGCGATTTGTGATTTTGGCTCAATTTCTCCACTTGTCAAAATAGCAGCTCCATTCTTTCTTTTGTTAAAATCCGTTTGCAACTTGGTAATAACTCATAGAGCATTGCTAAAGTGAGTTTGAACTAATACCAACACGCATCTCCCACTCACCCTGAATCTCTAGAGGGAATTAAAATCAGTTGGCACATTTTCCCATTGCCATCACATTTAAAAAGCATTTTGGGCCTGTGTTTCAAACTCCTACCTGTTTCCTCTAAGCTTGCTGGGGGGAACTGAATTTTGTATTGTATTTGATTACATTCCTGAGAACTGTTTGCTCCTCTTTCCATCTCCTTCCATTTCTTACATTGCATAGGGGAGGGGGGTGAATTGCCAGAGAAAAAGTGATTATCTTATCTTTTGCTAAAATCATATCAAGTATTTCTGTACTGCATTTTATTCCTCATTGCATTTCCTTGAAACCATAAAGCATTTTCAGCTACCTCATCCTCTATACTACTCCTAAGTAATCAAGTGTACCACTGTAACATTACCCATTGTGGATCCACATCATATGTCTCAGTGTACTATCAGATATTAATATATTAATATATTATAAAAGTGTGATAGATATATATTGTTGAATTGTCCAAATAAACCTTTTAATTTGCAAAACAAACCCACTTCTTGGCTCAGTGGGGTCAGGGGGATTCTAAGAGGGGGGTGTTATACAAGGGTTGTCATCCAGAGTACTGAACTGGACATAAAAATACATCAATAAGGGTTTTCCTCTGCATCCCAGACTAGGCATTGACTTAGCTGTAGTGTTGATTGAATATCGCTTACAGCATGTGTATTCACCACATAGGTGCCATTTAACATTTAACACCTGAGGGGATGGGCAATGTTGTCCAGTAGGTGCCCAGGAAGCATAGGTTCATGGCTATGAGTGAAGCAAGAGCAGCTAAGGAAGGCTAAGGGCTGTATTGCCCACCTCTAATGGTGCTGATGCTTTGGATGCCCCTAGTGGTCATACAGATCCACTCCCACCCCACCAAAATGAGCGGTGAAGAAATATGACAAAGCTGTGGGTGGAAATTATGATGAGACAGCAAAATGAGGGTTAGTGCTACAAAGAAAGTGTGAGTTGCTGGCAGGGTGATGGATAGAACAGTGGCACAGGGGGAACAAATGGGAAGGTGAGGGGTGTGCTGCTGATGATAGGGAAGGGAGGCCAGTGAGGCACATCAGGGGGAGCTGGAGAGAGGCACTGGGGTAAAGTGAGAGAAAGGGTGGGAAAAGAAAGCAGAGTATGTTGGGTGAGGTCAGCTGTTGAAAGGCAAGAATTCTGGGCATTACCACAGATTGGGGACCAGTATTCATGCATCGAATGAGCTAGGCAGCAACCAATGTTTTTTTTAAAGTTTTTTGTTATTGTACATTTTTTTTTTTACAACTTTATTTATATTTGCTCACAGGTTATGCACATCCATTAGCAACTTTCGGTTATACAGGCATACAACATATACAGTTCAGTTTTTTTCTGCATTCAGGTTTTCTGGATCACTTAGGTCTGCCAAATATTGCTTATATCGTGACCATATGTTTCTGGGCCTACTGTGAGGCGTGACATTAATCCACACCATATCTCTGTTCCAGTCTTCTATTGTAGGGGGTTGCACATTTTTCCATCTCATTAATATGACCCTTTTGGCTATTAGCAGACTCAGGTCCAAAAGTTTTCGCCACGTTGGATTAATTTTCCCTTCTGCTCCCAACATGCATATCCGTGGTGTCCATACCACCGGTTGGTCTGCCTTCTTGTCAAGAGCCCCACCAACCTCTGACCAATAATGTCTCAATTTAGTGCAGTCCCATAGCATATGAAATATATTAGCATTTTCAGAGTTACATCTCGGACAGGCACCATTCAGCGTGGGATATATTTGATTAAGCTTTAATGGCGTGTAGTGTGTCCTGTCTGGGAGCTGAATTCTATAAAGAATTTAGTCAAATCTTAACACCCAGATTGCATGCCGTTTGGAGGGAAGCTCTGGATATAGGAGAACTCCCCGAAACCACCAGGGAAGCAATAATTACACTTTTACTTAAGCCAGACAAACCCCCTGGAGAATGCGGATCGTATTGCCCATTATCATTAATAAATACTGATGCCAAGATCCTGGCAAAAATACTAGCAACAAGACTCACACCATTTATGCCATATATGGTGCATGAAGATCAAGCAGGGTTTATAATGGGCAGATCTACAGCCACAAATATTAGACGATGTCACCAGATAATGACCTCCATACCCACCACAACTCAAGGGATAGCAGTCTCCCTAGATATGAGAAAAGCGTTCGACACAGTCTCATGGCCCTTTCTTTTTGGAGTGCTACTAAACTATGGGTTCGGCCCAAAATTCATAAAGTGGATTCAGTTACTATACACACGGCCACACGCGAGGATTAGAGTAAATGGAGCCCTCACAGACATACTGGAACTGTTGGGAGGCACCAGCCAAGGTTGCCCACTCTCCCCCTTACTCTTTGCCTTAGTTATAGAACCATTAGCAGATATTCTCAGATCTCGTTACAGCTCATTCGGGATATGGCTCGAGGGCAAGCTGCAAATTATAACTCTGTATGCAGATGATATCCTATTATATCTAAAAAACCCTGACCGTATGCTTGGCAAGGTCCTGGCAGAGGTGGGGAAGTTCAGTGAGTACTCAGGATTACGCCTCAACCCCCATAAATCAGAAATATTCCCACTCATGGACACCACCCTACAGCCCCGAAAACTACATGGGCTTATATGGAGTCTGATACACATCGTGTATCTGGGTGCCCACATAGCTAGAATGGCCCAATTATCCCACGCATTGAACTACACCACACTAGCGGAAACACTGTGTGCTAAGATGAGGCGATGGAATGTGCTCCCAATATCATTAGCGGTGCGGATAGCTCTAATCAAAATGGTGATACTACCGAAGCTTTTCTATCTCTTTAGCATGGTTCCAGTGTGTCCCGGCCACGCTCTGTTTTCCAAAATTAACAGCGCCTGCATTGCATTAGTTTGGGGCGAACATCCTAGATTAAGCTGGAGATTACTGACAGACACATATCCCAGGGGAGGGCTGATGGCCCCAGACATGGAACTTTATTACTTGGCGGCCCAGGCACAACAAGCGGCTAGATGGGCCACATGCTTTCTTAACCCTGCCACCACGTCCCCTTCAACACAAGAGCGGGAAGCGATGGTGGCGCTGCAAAGGAAAACCAGACCCACCCCAAAACAATACAATAAGACAAATCCTTCCAAGGTCACTATCACGGCATGGTCCAGAATCGCTGACATATTGGGCGCCAATAAACTATATCATCTGAGTATGCCAATATGGGGGGACCCACACACACACCATTCAGCACAGAAAGTGAACTAGCAAGGCATTGGAGTGCTAGAGGCATCACACAGTGGGGTCAGCTATTCCCAGACCAACACTTCCTACAATGGGAGGACATTAAGGACATGCTAGATAATACAAATACGCATAAACAACAATATCATAGGGTTGCGGCCCTCACATAACAAATCTACGCAACATTCCTGGATGAACCAGAAATAAACATGGCACTATGCTACATATTCACAGGGGGAACCCAGAAGATCACCGCCTCTACACTTTACAAAACTATAATACAAACACTCCCTGCGGTAACCCACACAGCTAAGGGCAAGTGGGAACAAGACCTGGGGCAACCGATAGAAGATCAAGGATGGTCTCGGATCTGTGCACTGACTAAAGGAATATCTTGCAACTCGAGGTTTAAATTGATCCATTATAAAATAGTTATTGTACATTTGTAAGGTGCTTATACATCAAGTAAATTGTATATCAAAATGTTCCACAATGGATCCTAATGTGTGGGGTGCAAACAAAGTCCCCAACCCACTGAACTAAAGAGGCCACAGGAAATTACCTGCCAGCATTCAGAAACCTGCACGCATAATTGGGCCTATTTAGTCAGCCTATGTGGGTGTCTTTCTGCAAGACGAATTCAGAGAAAGCAAAAACAACATTGTAATCTGAGTGCAGATTGGAAAGGCACATCACATTGCGGCTGAGAAATAAATGCATCATTTCTCAATGAAACTGTCACGCATCAAAAGGGTGTGCGCTGTGACAGTTCAGACCCAATTTTCAGCAGTAAAACAAACAGCAGATAATAAAAAGTGTATTTTATTAATGACTGAAAGAAACAGCCCTGCACTTTCAGCGCAAAAGCAAAGTGAACCCTGATCATTAAAACACACTGTATGTCAAAGAATAAAGGCTGATGTTAGAAATTGCAATCTGTGGCTTCCCTTCAGCCAAGGGCAAATGCTAGGACAATGGGCAAACTTCACAAAGGACTTCCCCCACTGAAATTCTGGCTTACATTCGAGCTGTTTACAGTTGCAATCAAATGGGCCTGCCAGAAAGGTGTTGTCCTTGAAGGCTGGGCTCTGTGCAGAGACAAATGGCCCTGACTGGTGCATGCCCAGAATGTAGAGGGGAGGTTTGAAAACAGGGCTGAAATTAAGACAAGCTAAACTTTGAAAGAAACACAAGAAATCAATGCCTTTCAGATCGAAATGGTAGCCCCCTTCAGATAAGATTTCACAGGTCCGGTCTGGCTTATTAGCGAAGGTTGTCACTCCCCACAATTTAATTAGAAACTCAGAATAAAGGACACATCCCAGTAGGGAATGAGACCAGGAGATTGGTTGAGAGAGATATAGGCTTTTATATAAGATTCAGCAACCAGAGAACTCTGCTGCCTTGAGAGCGCTCTGCCAAACAATACAAAGCAATACATTTTTAAAGGGTTACTGCGTCATAGATGATGTTTTCCATATAATCCACAAATTACATTTGGATTGGTGAGGGGTTAGGTCCCAGTATGGCACTATAGGGGCAGGCTCCACGAGATTGTCTGGCAACTTGGCTGGCTGGTAGGCATCACGTGGGTCAGCTGGGCTGGCCGGTGTGAGGTGAAGGTCAGTTCAGGTCAGGGAGAGGTGGCTGGTGCTGTCTAACTAATCTACATGCTAACACAGGACATGCAGTAAATATTAACCCATGAACTATACCTTTGGTATTAAGAGATGCTTATAAATTGTACACACTTATTTACATTATCCTGCCTCAGATCATTGGTGAGGTGAAGGGTATAGGGGTCTTGCCCTCCAGGTGGCTTACTGGAGGGTGAGATTTAACAGTTGTCAGTTTGGGCACTTATGAGCAGGAGGGGATGGATTGATATGTGTTGGTTTAGGGCATAATATATGACAACATGAGATTAGTTATATTGGGGGCGCTCTAGGGTGGTCAACAAGGAAGGGCCACACTTCTGTTACATCAAAAGAAGACTGGAGGGGCACAGGGTTGAAGAGGCAGTAACTTTCCAAAAGAGGGGGTGAGAGGTGCAGGAGCGGGTTAATGGAGATGGATGGGCCACAAATCATGATTCAGCCCGGTCACATACAGGGCAGTGATCTCAGAGGAAGGATGAAAAGAATACATTGTTTGCTTGCAACAATTTGCGCAAGATCATCCGTGAGAAATGGGTTTGGGTGGCGAAGGCGCGGAGGAAAAGGTGGGGGCTGTCAGTGTTCGCTGTGCGCTGCGCTGCTGAGGGGAGAGAAGGCTTCACAGATACCAGAATGTGGCCTAGTCCAAAGATGGAGTCTGGGGTACACAAAATGTAGTCCAAATGTATCTTGCAGTAGCCTGCTTCTGTAGGGGCCAGGGACTCATCCACTGGGACGAAGGAAGGGCAAGGAAGGGGTCCCCCACTATTGCAAGAGCAGGTGGTCCCTTTTATGTGGAATGTACAGAGAGGGAGGGCAAACTGACCTCCTCCTTCCTTACATTCCCCCCTTTCATTACATTTAATTGAACAAATTACTCTTAATACTACTAGAATTCTTGTAGTGCTCCGCCTCCAGTACCGCCTCATCTCAAGCAGGTGTCCCTTTATGGACATCCAGGCCCTACAAACACCCTGTCTAGCATATTCATCAGGGGTGCATGTCATATATATACCCCCATCCCCATCCATATCCACCCACACCTCCTTATACCCTTCCCGCTCCCGGGGTTCTTTGATTGAGGTATGATATAAACTATCCACCCTATCCACCCTGTCCCCCGGGTTGCAATACACTGTTGTCCTATGAAATTTGGGATTGTTATTTTCCCCAGTTTGTATTTGCACATCTTTCATTGTTTGCACGTTTGTCGTTTTGCCCATTGTCACCATCATCATCGCAGAACTAGGCATTGATTTTGCACAACATCGGACGCCTACTTGGCACACACAAAAAATCAGTTACATGAAAACTATAATTGGGACAAGGTGTTTCATCATAGTTCCAAACCAGGAAGGGTTCCAGTCAAAAATGGCATTGAACCAATTGCTTGGTTGTTCCCCACCTTCCTTTTTCATCCTTTCACCAAGGTTGTGGACTACAAATATTACGATGATGTTGTTGACTGGGGTGCCGAGGACGTTTCGGTGGCACCCTATCCCCTTGGAAAAGGCTTTCTGGGATCACCATCAGGGCCGAATGCAGTGTGGCCATGGCGCAGGTACCTCTCCATGACGCCTGCTTGCTGCATACCCAGTAAGTGTCCATTAAGGCTGCTGTGCCTCTCTTAATGTCTGGGAGGATGAGTGTTTTATTGCAGTATGTGTTTGATCCCATGGGCACCTTCCTTTCTCTGTGAAAACAAAGTTCATAATGTATTTCTCATTGTATTTTGATGGGTTTTTCAAGAACTGTCACCCAGGTTAATTTGGCAATGTGTGAAGACCTTGTTGGAGTGCATGTTTTTTCAACCCTTTGACATTTTTCTTCCAAAAGCCCAAACAGTGCTTCTGCCTATCATCTCTTCTTGTCACTTATTCTCTGCGAACATTGTCCCTTTGATGAAAAAATATGGCTCTTTCACACAAAGAACTCCTTGAGGTTTGCTGTTACATGTTCTCTCGTTCTGCAGCAATTGTACTGTTACGGTATGTGCCTGGAATGTACTCTGAATCCTACAAAATGCTAGATGAACCAGACACTGGGCATCCGACAAAGACATTTCTTGGGGTATTATAACTCTGGGTGTTCCAGATGCATGGGGTATCAAGGAGCAAACGTAACAACTTTCATTGGTCTCCTGTTTAGCCATAGCACTCATATCTGAATACCATTTGTTAGAATGGTCAGGGTGGCAGGGTCTTCTACAGCATCTAATCCTAGGCCATTGTACGCATTGTACCTTTTGCATTCCACCCCCTTTCTGTCTTTTTTTCCTCCCTAAACCATAGCTTTTTCACCCTTTGATATCATATAGGAAAATTTCTGTCCATGTTTCATCATTATGTTCACTATTACTCTGCCAGGACTGTAAGGCTGAATACATTTGTGGGGTTGAGGTACGGGGCTTAAAGTGCATATTCACGCCATCGAGGTAGGTTCCCTGGTTGTGTGCATATGAACATATGGCGATACTGATACATCAACGGTTGGATTGTCAACCTTATAATCATTTGATACTTCATCAACATCATCATTCATTGCAGCATATGTAAATGTTGGGGCTTTGACAGTTTGGTTCTTATGCAGAGTGGTGAGAATAAGATTTGTAGAGGCATTGTGGGCCCATATTACTTTAAACCCATCCCAAATAAGGTTTTTTCTATCTTTTTTTTAGTTTTACCCTGTCCCACCCCTCTTTTATATCACCCAAAATAAAAGTAATGCTCCAGTACATCCCCAAACAAAACAACATTGTAGAGAAAATGATCGCAACAAAATACAAACCGCACTCATAGCTATGAGCTCTAGTAGCACAAACATTTCCCCTATTGTTATCTACATTTGTAGTGCTGTCAGTGAGGGCCCTCCTTTCCGCCATATTTAACCCTGAAGGGGTGATATGAATGGGTTAAGTACACACATAAACAATAAACTGTAATTTCTTTCCTCATTGGGCAATTTAGTTAAGAAAAGTTCACTGAGGACCAGAAGTATTAGTAATAAAAAATCTAGGGAGAGTGAGAGAGAGAGATAGAGAGAGAAAGAGAAAGAGAGAGAGAGAGAGAGAGAGAGAGAGAGAGAGAGAGAGAGAGAGAGAGAGAAAATATAAGGGGACGTTACATTTATTAAATCATTTTTCAACTTCCATATACTCTTAATAATACGGTACACTGTAACAAAATTTTGCAATTGCTTTTCTACTTTTCACCCTTCTTTACTCAGTTGTTTGTCTGTACCTTTTTGCTTATGGCACTGCACTTTCCTGTTCTTTTGGTTGTTCTTCATGGGGTGCTGTGCTATTGTGTGCTTTTCTTACGTTAGAGAGGTGTATCCAGTATTTCAGGCCCTTAACCTTCACAGCAGAAGGTGTGCAATAAACTACTTCATAAGGACCGTGAAATCTTGAAGAATTCCATCTCCACACAAAACTACACACATATAGACTCTCTCTGGGAATTAACTGTGACATTGGACTTCTGCTGCTGGGGTGTTTGTATCTGTTTCTCCTTCTCGTTTGAATGGGGGCACTTTCTGTTTAACTATACTTCGCACAGCTCTTGTCAGTTGTGTAAGGTATTCCTTAAACTCATCCCCCAGCACTGTGGCAGCTCTATGAGCGTCTGATGCCCGTCTCACTGGAGATAGTGGCATCTGAATGCGTCTCCTTGTCACTATCTCGTGCAGGGACACATGATGATCCTTACTAGGCTGTGTTCTGAGTTGGAAAAATGCTAGGGGAAAGCAACAGACCCAATTCTTTTTTAGGGTGTGACACAATTTGGAGAGTCTACATTGAAGGAGACCGTTGATCTTCTCAATTACTCTATTTGCCTGTGGGTGGTAAATCAAACATAGTTTATGTTTCACACCTAGCAATGATGTCACTTCTTTGAAAGGGTCGTTTACAAAATGAGTACCGTTATCTGAGCGTATGATGTCACAAATTCCCCACCCGGGGAATACTTCCCTTACCAGGAACTTTGTGTCTGGTGTGCACAAGGTCCTGCTTCCACCCAACGAGAAAAGGGGCACACCACCACAATGAGGTATCGTGCTCCGTTGCATCTTTCGTCCATGTCTGCATAATCTATGTGTAACTCTCGGAATGGTCCAATTGGGCAAGGCAGTGTTCCCTGTAGTGTTCTAAGGGTCATCCCCGAGCTGTATGTCTGACATGTTATGTATTCTATTATTAGTTTTGCAATGTGTTCTTGGAGGTTTGGAACAAACCATTCCTCCTGGATGTCTGCTGCTATGTGTTGCTTGGTAACATGTGCAGGGAAGCGAAGTTTCTGAAATGGCATGTGCAATCATTGTACTGGCATTACCACCTTTCCTGTCATTTCTTCATGACAGAGGAGGTCTGTGGGCAATTGCTTGCACCCTCTTTTTACCCAGATTTCCTGTTCTTCTATTGGGGAGCGCCTCTGTAACTCAATTATCTGCATAATCGGCGTGGAGTTGTACCCTTCTCTTTTTCTTTATTGTCCTGTTTGTTCCTTTTTACTACACATTCCACTGCTTGGGGTTTATTTAAGTATGCTGCTTCTTTCGCAGCAGCATCCACAGCTGCATTCCCGAGCGAGATGACTTTAGCATTATTGGTGTGGGCCTAGCATTTCACCAAAGCAACAACTGATGGCTCAGCCAATGCTTCAATGAGATCATTGAACAACTGCGTGTGCTGCACTGGGGATCAATCTGCTCTTCTGAATCCTCTTCTTCGCCATCGTGACAGCCCGGAGTGTACCA